>NW_017617829.1:172500-312500 GCF_001879475.1 Ipomoea nil
TATTTTTCTTTCGAGTCGCAGTCCGCATCCGGACATTCTTCTATTGTTTATGAGGACTCATCTTCCTCGGATGCTAGTTCGCTTGCTTTCGCAGGCGGCCCTCGGGGCCTTCTGTGGTGCCTAGTTCGGGGACTCATCTATATTGTTGTCTTCCTGCTCCCCTTCTCCTTCTATCCGTCGGGCTCTCGTTACTCCAACTTTGCAGATAGGTCGATCGTCAGGCATTTATTTGCCTGATTCCCCCTCGTTTTCTCCCTTGGTGAGAGGACCAGGTAACTTTGAGGATATCGGTCATCTCACCTCTCGTACGTCTATACTTGATTCTGTACATTGCGAGTATATCCATGTGCTACTGGGTCCTTCAGTTGATGTAGTTTTAGATAGGTCGCGGTTCATTCATGATCCACCCGAGGGTGGTTATGTGGGCCTATCTCTTACAGCAGTTGTATATGAATTTCGCATTCCCCCTCACCCACTGTTTAACGAGATCTGCAGATACTTCCGTTTGGTTCCCGGTCAGCTGACTCCTAAGTCTTTTGGATTTTTAGTGGATTTTCTTGGGTGGTGTCGTCATCTCGATGTTCCTCCTACTCTTTCTCTTTTTACGCAGCTCTTTCATGTTGCTGCATTGGGGTCGCGATCGCCGGGTTCTATCCAGTTCTCCCTGCGTGATGGACTGCGTTTTTTTCAATGGTTCTACGCAGTCCGTCAAACACTGGAAGGAGAGTTTTGTTTTTGTTCGCCTCACTAGAGGTACCTTTGATTTCTCCACCTGTTGGCCTTCCACTTATTTCAAGTTAAACCGTCCGCCTGCGCCGACTGGGGTGTTAGCCCAGCACATTCTGGCTTTCCGTAACCTTGGTTTGTGTTCAAACTCTGTTTATTATTATTATTATTATTATTATTTTTTTTTTTTTATCATCCACCTGACTATTTCTCTATTTTTCAGATAGCCCTGGCGTAGGATCGGATTCAAAGGCGGATACTCTTCCTATTCCATTGACTCGCGGACTGGATACGGTGATGGCCACCCGTGTGGAACTTCTTCGTGCACAGTTTTGTCGCCAGACTCGGTCACAGACCATTCAGCCTCCAGTTTCCCCGTACCCCTCAGCAGCAAATTCTTAGGATAAGGGTAAAAGACCCGAGGGGGGGGGGGGGGGGGGTTTCTAGTTTATTCCCTCCTTCCTCAGTTAGTGATGTCGGCGTGGGACTCGGTTCAGGTTCCTCCGAGGCCACGGTGGCCCCGTCAGATGGGGGCCAGGTTCGTCGACGGGTTTTGGGGAAGAGGGCTCGAGGGGAGTCCGACCAGGGTGGGTAGGCGCCACCGGAGTCGGAGTCGCAACCTCTGACCCTGACTGTGGATGGTTGGGAGGATTCCACGATGAGTGGTAAGCGGCTTAACTTTAATCCCGTAGAGTGGGGAAATGGTGTTATCTTCCCTCTCGATCGACAGGCTCTGAAGTTTCTTGGGATTGACGATCTTCATAAGCGGTTGATTGCTCAGCTTTATCGGGTGCGTTGATAATTGTCATAGACTTCCTTTAGTTGCTAATTTTTCTTTTATTATGCTCTTCTTTCTAACTCGCTGGGTATTTTTCCTGTGACTAGGCTGCTTCGGTTGCCATGGAGACCTTCGAGCGTTCTCGAGAGTGTTCTTCGGAGGCAGGGGATCTCCGTGCCCGAGTAGATGAGTTTACTGCCCAGTTGACTGATCTTTCTTCCTGCTACGAGGGTCAGGTGCACGAGGTGAGGCTTGGCTTGGCGGCCAGAGCTGCGGCTCTACGGGCGCAGTGGGCTACGGAGGAGGGTCGTCAAAGGGCGGAGGAGTTGCTTCGTTCTGCCGTAGAGGATTATCGTGGTTCAGAGCTTTTTAGGGAGGATGCTTTGGAGGTGATTCGTCAGACTCCTGAGGATTTGGCGATAATCAGCAAAGAGTGGATGTCTACTCCCGCAGATGTTTAGTATGCTAGCATCATGACGTCGGAGGACTATTATGAGGGGATGCGACATATGCAGGAGGATATCTATGGTGTTATGAAGTCCGACAATCCCCATTTTAAGCCGGTAGACTTGGGCCTCCCACCTCCTTACTATCCCTAGGTTGATTGTCATTTGAACGAGGAGCCTTCTGCGCCGATGGGTGTTGCCCCAGTTGTGCCTCCTCCTGGATTCGAGCCATTGCCGAGTGCAGGAGGAGGAGGAGAGAACCCTTTGGATCCTGATTTCCTTACTTCATCTGCGGACCTTCAGGAACTCGTTGATCTTGTGAACGTTTGCGTTTCCTTTGGGGAGTTGGATGGTGTAGCTGAGCAGGAGGATGCCTCATGTTATGATTCCGCTCCTTAGAGTGCATGTGGCATGTGTAACACCCCAAAATTTTTAAACTTCTGAAGCTTATATAATAAAGGCGAAATCTCATTAATTCCCAAAACACAATACAAAGAGTACGGGGTGCTATGCCACATCTGAGCTGGAGAACTCAGGTGCACAGGCTAACTAACTACTATCCTCAATAATGCAAATACGTAATCATGGCACGCAGGCCGAAAAGGGAAACTAACTACTTCTACGCTTCAAGGTTCTAGCGCGCTCCAGTGTCTACTCTTCTGTGCCTGAAAGCCAAATATATCTGTTCAGCGAGAGAGGCTGGTAACCCACTCCAACGCGTTGAAATACAATACATATAGATATATACATAGATATACGAAAAACCATTTCGAAGCATGAAGATATATCCTAAGAGACTCTAGGTTTCAAAACAGGGGATAGACTCGACAGATAGGGATAAGCACAGTCAACAGTTATACCAAGCATATACAGTTTTCCAGCATAGAGAACAGGCATGACAGATAGAGACAAGCACATAACCAAGCATATACAGTTGCTAGCATAAATCATATAGTCACGTTCTCAAAACACACATAACAACATCTTATCCATATCTCATCACATAAGCATACTTTGTTGGCGCCACAAGACCAATCGCATACCCATACATGAGGGTCAGCGCATATAGCTCTGACACGGCCCCGCAGCACCCTGCCCCGTATCGCAACACGGAGGGGTCGATCGCAACCGACCGATGAACCGCAGCTCATCATAGATTGATCGCAACCAAACAGTGGACCGCAGCCCAAGAGTATGTCATATGACCGCAGCCAGGAAATATGAACCGCAGCTCATGTAGAAACGTTTGATCGCAACCAAACGGTGGACCGCAGCCCGAGAGTGTAAATCTGACCGCAGCCAGCTTCTGAACCGCAGCTCAGGAATAACCAATCCGATCGCAACCGGATTGGGGTATCATGCATACATAACACATAGCAAGCACATGCAACCCACATTAACACATTGGGAAGGGGGAGAAAACATATAACAAAACCTATGCGTGATCCTTCACATACTAAGAATAATCCTAAGGGGTACACACTCCTTTTGCCTAGGTCAACGGGATACCAATTCAACTAGCATGCAATATATAAGACACATACAACCTACGAACGGTACTCGAAATATCAAACTAGACATAGGCACGATAGACGGAGTCCGTTGGGACACCACGGGGGTTGGGGGAACATCAAACGCGGAAGCCGGAATCCCGAGATGGGGTATTTTCCAGCGGGTAGCCGGTGGGTGAGGGTTCACCCACCGGCTGCCCGCCGGTGGCGTAATTCCGGGCAGCGGGTGCCCGGCGGGCAACTGCCCGGCCGGCGGCTGCCCACTGCCGGCGTTGCCCAAGTTGGCCTCGGGTAGGTGGCGGGTCCCCTACCCCCACCTACCCCCCCACTTACTCTTTTTCACCAAAAACGCCCCGGGAACCTTTGTGGAACCCGAAACCATGCTTAGACACTTTCAAACGCAATTGACAACAATACGTAGACAATTAACGGATCCAAAAGCAAGAACATGCGGCACATAACCTATCATGCTTTTCTAAAAATAATCAACACCCAAACACACGAATTCCCACCCAATATACCGAGAATGATACCATACGAGTTCCACGATACAACCTAGGGTTCTAATTACTTTTAAATTGACATGAACACAATTTATCTTCTAATATCAAGATTCGGTAGGAATTTCTCATAAACATCATATAATTATCAAGAACATCAAGAACACCATATAATCATCAAGAACCTCTCAAGATCATCAAGATCACCCATGGAATTATAACACCAATTACCAATACCAATATAACGAATCATCAATCACACAAGCATATGGGGGAAATCCTATGAGGGAAATCATAGCTATGAAAATAGGTTTTGTTGAGACATGGGTTACCTCTTTGCCTTAATGTAACACCCCCATTTTCCAAAACCAAATTAATTTATTAAAAGGAATTTATTTGATTAAAATTTCATTGTTTAATTGTGGAAGCTAAACAAAACAAAAGGAAAAAGGGATGCTACCGCCACGTTTAGATAACAACCTATATCCAAACGCACATGCTAAAACAACACTACTAAAACCAACCCAAAACGAATACTAGTTCATTGAGTGTAACAATTGTCTAGAAACAACTTCTAAATTAGCTAATAAAAATAAATATTCAAAGCGCTAGCAGATGATTCGCTCTCATGCTCCAGATACTCGTGCCACATTACCTGCAAAATAACTAAAGGGGGAACAAATTCAGCATACAACAGCTGGTAAGACTTACTCCACCCTGTAAAACATTTTTCACATAACACATAACACCTTGGAGCACATAATTCCACATTAACCCCTTAATCATGTCATACTTGCAACATTCCCTAATAACACTTCTTCACATTTAATTACCAATTAACAAATCAACCACATAATAAATATAATTTATAACTTCACATAAAATTTCACAACTTCCACATTTTACCACTTTTCTCAACATTAGGATTTAATCCTTTATTATCCACCAAGTCAATGAGGAGGAGAAATACAAGGCAAGGACCATTACTTCGGCCCCAGTGACCAAAACCAACCAACCAGAGACCAACCCAGTTGGCACGAGATCAATCCCTTAAGTATGCATACCCCCATTGAGAGACCAACTCCACAAGGTATATAATAATAATCCAGAACCAAATGTGAGAGACCAACCTCACGAGAAAAATCCAAGTATAAATCCTCCATGACCAAAGTTAATTAAATGTAAGTTTTTATACCAAATATTTCACAAGCAAGCAACTTCTCAATATCTCAAACAAAAACTGACAAAAAAAATTTCAAAAACTATGACCTCAATTGCAAAATTTACTGAGAAAAATTGGTAACATATTTTCATGTGAAATTCTCCAGATAATAGGTACTGTAAGTCTAGATTATACACAAAAAATTTCAAGTCAATCCAAATCTTAGAAGTATTTTTTCCGAAATATTTCCCAACGCTGCGCCAAACAGAAATTAAACTGGCAGTACACTGCCTCAACTTTACGAAATTTTTCTGGAAAAACCGAAACATATTTTTAACCAAAAATTTTTACAAACATCAAATATAACGAGTCTAGGTTATCCATAAAAACTTTCAAGCAAAAATAAGTTTAGGAAGCAATTGTCACGAATTTTTCTTTCCAGCTGCGCCAGTCAGAATTTTCTTAGGCAATGATCAAATTCTGTAAAATTTATCCTTTTTAACCACCACAAAATCACCATTCACATATGCAGAGATTTCAAAACATCTAAACTCATATATCTACTTGCATAATATGATCAAATAACTTACAATACTAAATATCACAAATTCATTAAAATCATGAATCACATAAACACATAGAAAAACTAATTTTTCTTTGGGGTAAATACATTTTGAGTAGATATAAATCTTACCTGGATATATTCCAAAATCAAAATTCAAAACGATGCGCAGCCGTTTTGTTTTCTCTTTTGCTCTTGAAGCCGACTTGTGAGAGTCGATGATGATGATAAAGGTAAGGGTTTAAGGTTTCGTATATGATAGGTTCTGTACCTAGGTTTTCCCTTTTTTTTTTTATATATATTTTATAAATATATATGTAGTCTGAGCTGATTAAGAAACTAATATATATATATATATATATATATATATATATATATATATAATATATACATACGTGCAGCGTGTGGATTTTAAAACATTTAGGAATTAGGTTGTTGTACACAATTAAGAATCTAATATATATATATATCCTAATTACATAACAGTATATATATAGCATACAAAACACATCCATATACGTATATATAAAATATAGATTAATAATTTGGAAATAGTTATTATATTAAGGTTATAAATAAAGAAGAGCCACTAATAATAATAACTAGTCTCAAATGATTTTGGGTCACATAAAATAATATAATCATAATAATATAATTTTGGATCATTCAAAATAATTTTGGAGGATATTAATATAAATTAATATTATCAAAAATAATCGGGGTGTCACACTTAATTAATTCCTTGGCTATGAAGGGTCTTTCTTTAAGCTTTCTTCTTTCTTGATTTCTCCTAAGGGAATTCTTGGAGCTCCTTGGGTGGTGAGAGATTATTGTGGTGGGGGTTCTAGGTGCCTTTCATGTTCCCTATTTATATACCCGAGAGTCCTAATTTGGGTCTAGGTACTATAGGTTGCTAACTCTATTCCTTTTGGGGCTAGGGCTGGATTTTAAAGGTGAGGGCCCACGGACTATGGTGGGCCTTTTCTTAATTAATTATTTATAATTTAATTCTTTCTTTTGGATAATTGGTTAATGATTATTTTGTTTTAGGGGCCGTAACACGGGGTGTTACAGCCTGCTTCTGGTGGTTGTTGCGACTTCGACATTCTTGCTTTGTTACTTTTGCTCATACGCCGGGTAGTTGATGATTTGGTCATTTTATTTTGTGTCTTTGTCTGTACACCGGATGGTTGGTAACTAAGTCGCTCTATTTTGTTTCCTTTGCCTGTACACCGGTTAGTTGGTGCCTTGGTCGCTCTATTTTGTCTATTTTTCCTGTACACTGGATAGTTGGTGCCTTTTGTTTATTTTGCCTGTACACCGGATAGTTGGTGCCTTGGTCGCTCTGTTCTGTATATGCTGATTTTAGCTTTATCTCATCAACTTTTTAACCACCCTGCTCAACTTTCGAGAGCATCTGCCGTTCTTTGTCAGTATGTTATTCCACCATAGGGTTATTAAGAACGTCTCCCGTTCTCTGACAGTATGCCCATCCACCAATGGCTATTGAGAACGTCTCCCGTTCTCTGTCAGTATGCCATTCCACCATTGGCTTTTTTGAGAACGTCTTCCGTTCTCTGCCAGTATACCGTTCCACCAGTGGCTATTGAGAACGTCTCCCGTTCTCTGCCAGTATGCCCATCCACCAAACACTTTTGAGAACGTCTCCCGTTCTCTGCCTGTATGCCATTCCACCAATGGCTATTGAGAACGTCTCCCGTTCTCTGTCAGTATGCCCATCCACCAAAGACTTTTGAGAACGTCTCCCGTACTCTGTCATTATGTCATTCCACCAATGACTTTTGAGAACGTTTCCCGTTCTCTGCCAGTATACCGTTCCACCAGTGGCTATTGAGAACGTCTCCCGTTCTCTGCCAGTATGCCGATCCACCAAAGAATTTTGAGAACGTCTCCCAATTTCTGTCGGTATGTCATTCCACCAATGGCTATTGAGAACGTCTCCCGTTCTCTGTCTGTATGCCCATCCACCAAAGAGTTTTGAGAACGTCTCCCGTTCTCTGTCATTATGCTATTCCACCAATGGCTTTTGAGAACGTCTCCCGTTCTCTGCCAGCATACTGTTCCACCAATGGCTATTGAGAACGTCTCCCGTTCTCTGTCAGTATGCCATTCCACCAATGGCTTTTGAGAATGTCTCCCGTTCTCTGTCAGTATGTGTAACACCCCAAAATTTTGAAACTTTTAAAACTTAAATAATAAAGGTGAATTCTCATTAAATCCCAAACAGAGTATTACTAAACATAAGAGTGCGTGGTGCTATGCCACATTTGAGCTGGAGAGCTCAGATGCACAGGCTAAACTAACTAAATACCCTCAATACATCATCATGGCACGCAGGCCAAAAGGAAAACTATCTATCTAATCCAAATTCTTCAAGCTCGCTCCGGAAGCGAATCATCTGTGCCTGAAAGCCAAATATATCTGTTCACCGAATGATGCTGGTAACCCACTCCAACGCGTGGAAATACAGTATAGGTAAATATATATATAGATATATGAAAACCATTTTGAAGCAGGAGTGTAACACCCCTGATTTTCAAGACATTTAAAACTCAATAATAAAGGTAATATCTCATTAAATCCCAAAGCGTAACATAAGTGTACGGGGTGCTATGCCACACCTGGGCTAGAGAACCCAGGTGCACAGGCTGTCTAACTACTATCCTCTGAAATATAAATGCATAACATCGCACGCAGGCCGAAAGGGAAACTACACTACTTCTACGCTCCAGTTCTAGCGCGCTTCAGTGCTCTAATCCTCTGTGCCTGAAAGCCAAATATATCTGCTCAGCGAGAAATGCTGGTAACCCACACCAACGCGTTGAAATACAATACATATAGAGATATATATAGATATACGAAAACTATTTTGAGCATGAAGGTATATCCTACGAACACTAGCTTTAAGACCGGGAATGACTCGACAGATAAGGCCAGACACGAGCACAGTTATAACGAGCATATGCAGTTCACAACAGATAAGGCAGATAAGGCAAAGCATAAACAATGATCACCACCCATCATAATCAATCCCCAACACAAATCCCACAGTCACATTTCTCCAAGATACTCATAATCACAGCTTATCCGTATCACAACACATAGCACACTTTGTTGGCGCCACAGGACCAATCGCATGCCCATACATGAGGGTCAGCGCATATAGCTCTGACACGGCCCCGCAGCACCCTGCCCCGTATCGCAACACGGAGGGGTCGATGGCAACCGACCGATGAACCGCAGCTCATCATAATGTTTGATCGCAACCAAACAGTGGACCGCAGCCCAAGAGTGTGTGTTACCTGACTGTAGCCAGGAATTCCCATCTGACTACAGCCAGCCTCTGAACCGCAGCTCAGGAAGGATGTCACCTGATTGCAGCCAGGAATTCCCATCTGACTACAACCAGCTTCTGGACCGCAGCCCAGGATACCGTCATCCGACTGCAGCCAGGAATTCCCATCTGACTGTAGCCGGCTTCTGAACCGCAGCTCAGGATAACCAATCCGATCGCAACCAAATTGGGGCAACACGCACACATAACACGTAGCAAGCACATGCAACCCACATTACACATTGGGAAGGGGAGTAAAGCGTATAACAACCTTAAGCGTGATCCATCACGTACTAAGAATAGTCCTAAGGGGATCATACTTCTTCCACCTAGGTCAACGGGATACCAATTCAACTAGCATGCAATACAATAGACTCATAAACCTACGAACGGTACCCGAAACATCAAACTAGACATAGGCACGACAAACGGGGTCCGTTGGGACACCACGGGGATCGGGGAAACATCAAACGGGGAAGCCGGGGTCCCGAGGGGGAAAGATTCCAGCGGGTAGCCGGTGGGTGGTGGGCCACCCGCCGGCTGCCCGCCGGAGTCACTGTTACGGGCAGCGGGTCGCCGGCGGGCAGCTGCCCGCCCGCCTGCTGCCCGCTGCCTGAACAGTGTTCTCGGCCGTGGGTAGGTGGCGGGTCCCCTACCCCCCACCTACCCCCCACTGACTCTTTCATCAAGTTTTCATCCCGGGAACCGTTGTGGAACCCGAAACCATGCTTAGACACTTTTCAACGTAATTAACGACAACACATAGACAATTAACGGATCAAGTACGATAAACGAACGGCACATAACCTATCATGCTTTTCTAATCCTAATCCACACCCAGACATGTGATTTCCCCACCCGATAACCGAAGAATAATAACATACGATACAACCTAGGGTTCTAATTATTTTTATATCAACACGAATGCGATTCATCTTCTAATTGCAAGATTCGGTAAGAATAACACATAAACATTGAGGATGCCAATTAATCACCAAGAACATCATAATCATCAAGAACAACACATAATCCTCAAAATCCCAATTAATCATCAAGAACATCATAATTATCAAGAAACTCCCAATATCGAGATTATCAAGATTCCCCATGGAATCATCAAATCAGTATCAATAATAATCACCATAATTTCGCCATTCACAATAATATGGGGGAAACCCTAAGGGGAAATCATAGCTATGAAAATAGGTTTTGTTGAGACATGGGTTACCTCTTAGCCTTAATTAATTCCTTGGCTATGAAGGATCTTTCTTTAAGCTTCCTTGCTTTCTTGATTTCTCCTAAGGGAATTCTTGGAGCTCTTTTTGGGATGGTGGGCGTTAATCATGTGGGGAGTTCTAGGTACCTCTTAAGTCCCCTATATATATATTTAGGAGTCCTAATTAGGAACTAATATTATAGGCTCGCTAATTCTATTCCTTTTGGAACTAAGGATTGGGTTTAGGGGTTGGGTTTATACATGAGGGCCCATGGACTATGGTGGGCCTTTTTCCCTAATTAATTATAATTTATTCTTTCTCTTGGGTTACTGACTAATTGATTAAATGGTTTTAGGGACCGTAACACGGGGTGTTACAAGGAGGATATATACTTAGGAGACTGTAGCTCAAAAATCAGGAGTAGACTCAACAGATAGGGATAAGCACATTAAACAATGATAAACAGTTATATAGAGACAATATCATAAAGAACATTTATCTAAGGTCACAGCTCACTTTCAAATCATTCACATCATCAATCAATCATCATTCAAGTCACACAAGCACACTTTGGTGGCGCCACGGGACCAATCGCATGCCCCGAACATGAAGGTTAGTACATATAGTACTAACACGGCACCGCAACACCCTACCTCATACCGCAGTATGAAGGGGTTGATCGCAACCAACCGTATAGACCGTCGATAGTTTCACCGGCGGATCACAGCCCTACACATCGCTGACGCGCTCAGTTGGTGGACTGTGATCCTCTTTTGGGGACTGCGACCCTACACACCGCTTGACGAGCTTAGTCGCTGGGTCTGTAACACCCCAGATTTTCAAGACTTTTAAAACTTATATAATAAAGATAGAATCTCATTAAATTCCAAAATACGATACAAAGAGTACGGGGTGCTATGCCACACCCGAGCTAGAGAACTCGGGTGCACAGGCTAAATTCTAAAACCTCAATTAGTATCAACACTAAATCATAGCACGCAGGCCGAAAGAGAAAACTATCTAAGCTACGCCCCAAGCTTCTTGCGCGCTCCAGTGATCTACTCGTCTGTGCCTGAAAGCCAAATATATCTGTTCAGCGAGAGATGCTGGTAACCCACTCAAACGCGTTGAAATACAATACATATAGACATATATATAGATATACGAAAACCAATTTGAAGCATGAAGATATATCCTACGAGACTCTAGCTTTTAAAACAGGGATCGACACAACAGATAGGGCTAAGCACAGACAGCAGTTATACCAAGCATATACAGTTTACAACAGGCAAGACAGGTAAGATAAGCACAATTAATAACCATAATCCAACATATACGATTCCAAGTACAAGTCCCATAGTCACATCCCCAAGATACTCATAACAACAACTCCTCCATATCTCATCACATAGCACACTTTGTTGGCGCCACATGACCAATCGCATGCCCATACATGAGGGTCAGCGCATATAGCTCTGACACGGCCCCGCAGCACCCTGCCCCGTATCGCAACACGGAGGGGTCGATCGCAACCGACCGATGAACCGTAGCTCATCATAGTTTGATCGCAACCAAATAGTGGACCGTAGCCCAAGAGTATGTCATCCGACCGCAGCCAGGAAATATGAATCGCAGCTTATGTAGAAACGTTTGATCGCAACCAAACGGTGGACCGCAGTGTAACACCCCGTGTTACGACCTTTAACCTTGGATTAATTATTTAATTAATCCCGCTAATAATAATTAAATATGATTAATTAAGTTAAGTTCCCCTTTAATTAATTAATGGGGTCCACCATGAACCGTAGACCCTTGCCTAAAATAGAGGCTTAAGTCTATTAGGAATAAAGATAGTAAACCTTTTACCATTCAGATTGTGATTAGGATCCGCTCTAATTAATATGGACCCTTATCCCTAAAGCGAGTCCCTGAATCCTATAAGGAATAGGATTAGTAAACCCATACCATTCAGGCCCTAATTAGGAGTCTTAAATATATATATAAAGAACTTAGGAGACATGCCTAAACGCCCATCACCCCAGGAGAGCTCCAAGAATCCCCTTAGAAGAAATCAAGAAAGCAAGAAAGCTTAAAGAAAGATCCTTCATAGCCAAGGAATTAATTAAGGCTAAGAGGTAACCCATGTCTCAACAAAACCTATTTTCATAGCTATGATTTCCCCTTAGGGTTTCCCCCATATTATTGTGAATGGCGAAATTATGGTGATTATTATTGATGTTGATTTGATGATTCCATGGGGAATCTTGATAATCTTGATAATTGGGAGTTTCGTGATAATGATGATATTCTTGATGATTAATTCGGGATCCTTGATGATTATGTGTTGTTCTTGATGATTATGATGTTCTTGATGATTAATTGGCATCCTTGGTGTTTATGTGTTATTCCCACCGAATCTTGCAATTAGAAGATGAATCGTATTCTTGTTGATATAAAAGTAATTAGAACCCTAGGTTGTATCGTATGTTATTATTCTTGGGTTATCGGGTGGGGAAATCACATGTTTGGGTATGGATTATGATTAGAAAAGCATGATAGGTTATGTGCCGTTCGTTTATCGTATTTGATCCGTTAATTGTCTATGAGTTGTCGTTAATTACGTTGAAAAGTGTCTAAGCATGGTTTCGGGTTCCACAACGGTTCCCGGGACGAAAACTTGATGAAAGAGTCAGTGGGGGGTAGGTGGGGGGTAGGGGACCCGCCACCTACCCACGGCCGAGAACACTGTTCCGGCAGCGGGCAGCAGGCGGGCGGGCAGCTGCCCGCCGGCGACCCGCTGCCCGTAACAGTGACTCCGGCGGGCAGCCGGCGGGTGGCCCACCACCCACCGGCTACCCGCTGGAATCTTCTCCCCCTCGGGACCCCGGCTTCCCCGTTTGATGTTTCCCCAATCCCTGTGGTGTCCCAACGGACCCCGTTTGTCGTGCCTATGTCTAGTTTGATACTTCGGGTACCATTCGTAGGTTTATGAGTCTATTATATTGCATGCTAGTTGAATTGGTATCCCGTTGACCTAGGTGGAAGAAGTATGAACCCCTTAGGACTATTCTTAGTTCGTGATGGATCACGCATAAGGTTCTTATACGCTTTATTCCCCTTCCCAATGTGTAATGTGGGTTGCATGTGCTTGCTATGTGTTATGTGTGCGTGTTACCCCAATTCGGTTGCGATCGGATTGGTTATCCTGAGCTGCGGTTCAGAAGCCGGCTACAGTCAGATGGGAATTCCTGGCTATAGTCGGATGACGGTATCCTGGGCTGCGGTCCAGAAGCTGGTTGTAGTCAGACGGGAATTCCTGGCTGCAATCAGGTGACATCTTTCCTGAGCTGCGGTTCAGAGGCTGGCTGTAGTCAGATGGGAATTCCTGGCTACAGTCAGGTAACACACACCCTTGGGCTGCGGTCCACTGTTTGGTTGCGATCAAACATTATGATGAGCTGCGGTTCATCGGTCGGTTGCGATCGACCCCTCCGTGTTGCGATACGGGGCAGGGTGCTGCGGGGCCGTGTCAGAGCTATATGCGCTGACCCTCATGTATGGGCATGCGATTGGTCCTGTGGCGCCAACAAAGTGTGCTATGTGTTGTGATATGGATAAGCTGTGATTATGAGTATCTCGGAGAAATGTGACTGTGGGATTTGTGTTGGGGATTGATTATGATGGGTGGTGATCATTGTTTATGCTTTGCCTTATCTGCCTTATCTATTGTGAACTGCATATGCTCGTTATAACTGTGCTCGTGTCTGGCCTTATCTGTCGAGTCATTCCCGGTTTTAAAGCTAGTGTTCGTAGGATATATCTTCATGCTCAAAATAGTTTTCGTATATCTATATATATCTCTATATGTATTGTATTTCAACGCGTTGGTGTGGGTTACCAGCATCTCTCGCTGAACAGATATATTTGGCTTTCAGGCACAGAGGATTAGAGCACTGGAGCGCGCTAGAACTGGAGCGTAGAAGTAGTATAGTTTCCCTTTCGGCCTGCGTGCCATGTTATGCATTTATATTTCAGAGGATAGTAGCTAGACAGCCTGTGCACCTGGGTTCTCTAGCCCAGGTGTGGCATAGCACCCCGTACACTTATGTTACGCTTTGGGATTTAATGAGATATTACCTTTATTATTGAGTTTTAAATGTCTTGAAAATCAGGGGTGTTGCAGTTGGTATCAGAGCCTAAGTTTGACCCTAGGAAAAGACTCTTAAGACCGGACTTTAGGACGTTAGGCTTGAACTCTAAGTACCTAGGGACATAGGGCTCAGGAATCTTAGGACGCGCGGTGAGATTGTGAGACCCACACATAACTCCCCTACACGTTGCCCTTCCCCATTCTAAAACCCTTCCCCACTTATCACTTCACCAGAAGTGCATCGAACCCTAACTTAACATTTTTATAAACACTGACCAGAAAGACGATAGCATGGCACCAAACAGAAGGCAATCAAGGACTCCGGAACCCACCACCAGCGACCCCTTGACCCAAACCCTACAGCAACTAACACAAGTCGCGCAGGCGTTAAGCGACGCGGCCCTTCGCAACACCAGGCCCCCGCCACCTCCATCAAACGCAAACTCAGACGTTGCCCGACAAGTTTCAAATCACCGACCACCCACGTTTTCAGGAGAAGAGGATCCCGCAGTCCTGGAAGAATGGATCCGAACCCTTGATAAGATTTTTGGGGTAGTAGAATGCCCGGAGGAACGCCGCGTAGAGATAGCCTCGTTCTACTTCGGACACGAGGCCGATCTCTGGTGGATCCACGAGGGACCCACTTATCAACAAGAACCAGGATTCAATTGGGAGAACCTCAAGACACGACTACGAGAGAGATTCTATCCAACCCACGTAAAAGCATCCATGTACGAGGAGTTCCTTCATCTAAAACAAGGAACGGCCACCGTCATAGAATACCATAAACGATTCCTCGAGCTGGCACGCTTCGCGCCAGAGCTAGTCCCCACCGAGGTGACCAAGATAGAGAGATTCGTGTCAGGCCTCAACTTCGAAGCTCGAAAGGCGCTAGTGGTAAGCAGACCTCGAACCCTCAACGAGGCTTACTCCAGTGCCGCGAATCTCTATCGAATCCAATTACTCCAACGCGGAGTTCAGGAACAAATACGAAGAAGAAACACTGGATGTGGGGCACCGCCGGTGAAAAGAACGAGAAACGACACCGGCACAAGGTCGAACAACCCGACCAACCAAAGACCGCCCCTGGGAAACAACGAAGCTAATCCAAGAGGCTTCCCTTGCCCGAGATGCAACAAAAGCCACAGGGGCAAGGATTGCGCGGGCAACCCCTGGCGATGCTTCAATTGCGGAGAGGAAGGGCACAAGGCCTTCCAGTGCACTCAACCCCAAAGACCACGCCCCACCACCGTGGGTCAACACGGGGGCACCAGCCATCAAAGGAGTTACGGCGCCCCCGGGAAGGTATTCGTCATGAGCCAAACGCAAGCCGACCTCGGAAACGAAGAAGACCTAGAAGGGGAGAACCCAAACCCCGAAGACGAGGACCATACGGACCCCGCCGAAGGAAATCCCGGAAGCAAATTCTGTCTAGGATGAACCATCACCCCGTGTAATCATCCCCTACATCGTATCGACCACTTATTTAGTTTAAATTACTTCGGAAACGTCATGTCTACTTAGCTTAGCTACTTAGAGAGTGTTATGAATAAAGATTCATTTTTGGTTCAAATTCCAATCCCGCTACACGAGTAAAACACAAGCTACGCCACCCACTCAACCCTTCCCCACTAAAAGACGAAACAAGGAAAAGGACAAAAATCACCTCATCAAGGAATGCCTAATGTTACCATTGGGAATGGAACCTTAAACCTCTCATCTATAAAGTTGAAGCCTTAACCACTAGCCCATGTGTGTTTCTTGAAACCACAAGGGAACACCCTCTTAATAAACCCCTCCAAAACCCTTAAACCCACAAAATCCCCAAATCAAAAACCCTTCTTCTTCTTCCTTTCTTCTCCTTCTTCCTCCCCACACCCTCTCCTCCTCCCTCTCGCACACCCCACTGCCCCACCATAGCAGCCACCTCCCATCACCACCGAACGGACGCCGCCACCGCCCGGCCACTCCCCGGCGATGCCGCCCCGCCGTCCGGACCAAGCCGCCGGAGAGGACCCGCGACACCGGCACCGCCCGCCTCTCGCCCGGGCACCACCCGTTGCCACGCTCCGTCCAACCCCACTCCAAGCCGCCGCCTCCCCTCGCCGAGCCCTCACCGGAGCCCAGCTCGCCGCCACCTTCCTCGCCCGTGAAGAAAAACGCGCCGCCCACCTCGCCGGCGACTCGCCGGAAACATCGCCGGAAGCCTCGCCGGAAAACCCACCGGAAAAAGTACCACCTATCACAATGCCAAAGAAACCCCTCGGAATCCGCACCCCGGAATGGAGCAACGCCGATTACACCGTAATCGGAGGTAAAGCACTTGAACCCGATCAATTTTCTCCGGAATTGGTTGATATGCTTAAATACCAAGGACTTTTAGATACATATCTCACCATCAAAGGGGACACATACCCCGAATTGGTGAAGGAGTTCTATCAACACCTTGTGGCCACCAAACGGGGTGACAAGGTAGAAATCACCACCAAAGTCCGCGGCAAGGAAATTGTGCTTTCCGAAGGCCGTTTGGCCAAGCTCTTGAAATTGACCACCACGGGTGTGTCCGACTATGACCGGAAAGGGTGGATTGACACCCAAACTACGGGATACAAGGACTATCTCGGGTACTTACTCGGGAAAGAGGACGGATTCACCTCGGCTACTCGACCCAACCGAAAGTGGCTATCGGCGGAGCAAAAGATACTAGTTATGATTATAACCGATAGCCTCTTGCCCACCAATAACAAGAGCAAGGATGTAGGGAGCTTAGAGTGCGCCTTTGCGTATCTCCTAAAACATAAAATCAAGTTCAACCTGCCGGCACTCATGTTAAAACACATAGAGTTTTGCAAAGCAAGCAACCGGCTTAGCCTACCCTACGGGATGATCCTAAGTTGGATCATGGAGAAGAAGGGGGTTGACCTAAGCCACACCGAAGTCAAGACCGCCAATGGCATGGTTTTCAATGCCCAAAACCTCCGCCGCAACGACATCTACTATACCGAGGGAGGACACTATCTCACCCTCGAAGAAATTTGCCAAAAACCCGAGGAGGAACGTAGGGAATTGGTTGATCGGTTGGACATCTCCAACAAAAAGCTCAAGCGGGCCATGCAAGATTGCGGAGGCACGGAAGAGAATGAGGAACAGGAGGAGGATGACGGGCCCGACCCGACAGTGCAACCACAATCCGGAAGGGACCCGAGAGATCAAAGCGAGAGCTCGGTCAATGAGCGCATTCTCGCACAGCTCAACCGGAAAAACCAAATCATGGAAGAAGGGTTCTCATCCTTGATTCGAACCACACGCGCACTCGACCAGAGGGTGGCAGCGATCGAGGCCGCCTTGGGCACTCGTGGGGCGCCCAGTTCAAGCGCAGGAAACCGAGGTACACCCATAACTTCTCTATCACAACGCCACCAAAAGTACAGCCTATCCCAAACTAAGACAAACGTAGGGCCACACTCCTACCCAGGAGGCCAAACTACGGGATGTCTAGGGGTGAAAGGGTGGACTATGACACTGGGCTTCGGGGACGAAGCCCCTTGTAAGGGGGGGAGAGTGTAACACCCCGTGTTACGACCTTTAACCTTGGATTAATTATTTAATTAATCCCGCTAATAATAATTAAATATGATTAATTAAGTTAAGTTCCCCTTTAATTAATTAATGGGGTCCACCATGAACCGTAGACCCTTGCCTAAATTAGAGGCTTAAGTCTATTAGGAATAAAGATAGTAAACCTTTTACCATTCAGATTGTGATTAGGATCCGCTCTAATTAATATGGACCCTTATCCCTAAAGCGAGTCCCTGAATCCTATAAGGAATAGGATTAGTAAACCCATACCATTCAGGCCCTAATTAGGAGTCTTAAATATATATATAAAGAACTTAGGAGACATGCCTAAACGCCCATCACCCCAGGAGAGCTCCAAGAATCCCCTTAGAAGAAATCAAGAAAGCAAGAAAGCTTAAAGAAAGATCCTTCATAGCCAAGGAATTAATTAAGGCTAAGAGGTAACCCATGTCTCAACAAAACCTATTTTCATAGCTATGATTTCCCCTTAGGGTTTCCCCCATATTATTGTGAATGGCGAAATTATGGTGATTATTATTGATGTTGATTTGATGATTCCATGGGGAATCTTGATAATCTTGATAATTGGGAGTTTCGTGATAATGATGATATTCTTGATGATTAATTCGGGATCCTTGATGATTATGTGTTGTTCTTGATGATTATGATGTTCTTGATGATTAATTGGCATCCTTGGTGTTTATGTGTTATTCCCACCGAATCTTGCAATTAGAAGATGAATCGTATTCTTGTTGATATAAAAGTAATTAGAACCCTAGGTTGTATCGTATGTTATTATTCTTGGGTTATCGGGTGGGGAAATCACATGTTTGGGTATGGATTATGATTAGAAAAGCATGATAGGTTATGTGCCGTTCGTTTATCGTATTTGATCCGTTAATTGTCTATGAGTTGTCGTTAATTACGTTGAAAAGTGTCTAAGCATGGTTTCGGGTTCCACAACGGTTCCCGGGACGAAAACTTGATGAAAGAGTCAGTGGGGGGTAGGTGGGGGGTAGGGGACCCGCCACCTACCCACGGCCGAGAACACTGTTCCGGCAGCGGGCAGCAGGCGGGCGGGCAGCTGCCCGCCGGCGACCCGCTGCCCGTAACAGTGACTCCGGCGGGCAGCCGGCGGGTGGCCCACCACCCACCGGCTACCCGCTGGAATCTTCTCCCCCTCGGGACCCCGGCTTCCCCGTTTGATGTTTCCCCGATCCCTGTGGTGTCCCAACGGACCCCGTTTGTCGTGCCTATGTCTAGTTTGATACTTCGGGTACCATTCGTAGGTTTATGAGTCTATTATATTGCATGCTAGTTGAATTGGTATCCCGTTGACCTAGGTGGAAGAAGTATGAACCCCTTAGGACTATTCTTAGTACGTGATGGATCACGCATAAGGTTCTTATACGCTTTATTCCCCTTCCCAATGTGTAATGTGGGTTGCATGTGCTTGCTATGTGTTATGTGTGCGTGTTACCCCAATTCGGTTGCGATCGGATTGGTTATCCTGAGCTGCGGTTCAGAAGCCGGCTACAGTCAGATGGGAATTCCTGGCTATAGTCGGATGACGGTATCCTGGGCTGCGGTCCAGAAGCTGGTTGTAGTCAGACGGGAATTCCTGGCTGCAATCAGGTGACATCTTTCCTGAGCTGCGGTTCAGAGGCTGGCTGTAGTCAGATGGGAATTCCTGGCTACAGTCAGGTAACACACACCCTTGGGCTGCGGTCCACTATTTGGTTGCGATCAAACATTATGATGAGCTGCGGTTCATCGGTCGGTTGCGATCGACCCCTCCGTGTTGCGATACGGGGCAGGGTGCTGCGGGGCCGTGTCAGAGCTATATGCGCTGACCCTCATGTATGGGCATGCGATTGGTCCTGTGGCGCCAACAAAGTGTGCTATGTGTTGTGATACGGATAAGCTGTGATTATGAGTATCTCGGAGAAATGTGACTGTGGGATTTGTGTTGGGGATTGATTATGATGGGTGGTGATCATTGTTTATGCTTTGCCTTATCTGCCTTATCTATTGTGAACTGCATATGCTCGTTATAACTGTGCTCGTGTCTGGCCTTATCTGTCGAGTCATTCCCGGTCTTAAAGCTAGTGTTCGTAGGATATATCTTCATGCTCAAAATAGTTTTCGTATATCTATATATATCTCTATATGTATTGTATTACAACGCGTTGGTGTGGGTTACCAGCATCTCTCGCTGAACAGATATATTTGGCTTTCAGGCACAGAGGATTAGAGCACTGGAGCGCGCTAGAACTGGAGCGTAGAAGTAGTATAGTTTCCCTTTCGGCCTGCGTGCCATGTTATGCATTTATATTTCAGAGGATAGTAGCTAGACAGCCTGTGCACCTGGGTTCTCTAGCCCAGGTGTGGCATAGCACCCCGTACACTTATGTTACGCTTTGGGATTTAATGAGATATTACCTTTATTATTGAGTTTTAAATGTCTTGAAAATCAGGGGTGTTACACGCAGCCCAATAGTGTAAATCTAACCGCAGCCAGCTTCTGAACCGCAGCTCAGGAATAACCAATCCGATCGCAACCGAATTGGGGTATCATGCACATATAACACATAGCAAGCACATGCAACCCACATTAACACATTGGGAAGGGGGAGAAAACGTATAACAAAACCTATGCGTGATCCTTCACATATTAAGAATAATCCTAAGGGGTTCATACTTCTTTCACCTAGGTCAACGGGATACCAATTCACTAGCATGCAATATATAAGACTCATACAACCTACGAACGGTACCCGAAATATCAAACTAGACATAGGCACGATAGACGGAGTCCGTTTGGACACCACGGGGGTCGGGGGAACATCAAACGGGGAAGTCAAAATCCCAAGGTGGGGTCCAAACCAGCGGGTAGCCGTTGGGTGAGGGGTCACCCGCCGACTGCCCGCCGGCGGCACTGTTCCGGGCAGCTGCCCACCCGCCGGCGAGGCTCCTTTTGGCCGTGGGTAGGTGGCGGGTCCCCTACCCCCCACTGACTCTTTTTCACCGAAAACGCCCTGGGAACCTTTGTGGAACCCGAAACCATGCTTAGACACTTTCAACGCAATTGATAACACACGTAGACAATTAACGGATCAAAATCAAGAAACATATGGCACATAAACTATCATGCTTTTCTAAACATAATCAACACTCAATCATGCGAATTCCCACCCAATAATACCAAGAATAATACCATACGAATTCCACGATATAACCTAGGGTTCTAATTATTTTTAAATCAACAAGAACACAATTCGTCTTCCAAAATCAAGATTCGGTAGGAATATCATATAACTATCAAGAACCTCATATAATCATTAAGAACATCAAGAACACCATATAATTATCAAGAACGTCATATAATCGTCAAGGACACCATAATTATCAAGAACCTCTCATCATCAAGATCACCCATGGAATCATCCCACCAATCATCAATAATAATATCACAAATCATCAATACACAATAATACGGGGAAATCCTAAGAGGGGAATCATAGCTATGAAAATAGGTTTTGTTGAGACATGGGTTACCTCTTAGCCTTAATTGATTCCTTGGCTATGAAGGGTCTTTCTTTAAGCTTTCTTCTTTCTTGATCTCTCCTAGGGGAATTCTTGGAATTCTTGGTGTGGTGAGAGATTATTGTGGTGGGGGTTCTAGGTGCCTCCTTATGTTCCCTATTTATATATCTAAGAGTCTTACTTAGGGCCTAATTATTATAGGTTTGCTAACTTTATTCCTTTTAGGACTAAGGATTGGGTTTAGGGATAAGGGCCCATGGACTATGGTGGGCCTTTCCTAATTAATTACTGTGATTTAATTCTTTCTTTTGGGTAATCGGTTAAATGATTATTGGTTTTAGGGATCGTAACACAGGGTGTTACAGGGTCGTAACCGATCAAAGCCCTACACACCGCCTGAGGGACTCATTCGGTGGGCGATGATCTTCGGGGATTACGACCCTACACACCTCTAGCCAATACACTCGGTGGATCGCAACTGACCATAGCCCTACACACTGCCTGATCACTCATTCGGTGGGCTATGGCCTTCCTCGGGCTAGTGGCCCTACACACCGCCTGGCGCGTCCAGTCGGTGGACCATAGCACACGAGGCCCATGTGGACCGCAGTCCAAGAAGTGAATCACTGACCGCAGCCAGGAGAATGAACCGCAGCTCATGAGTAACCAATTTGACTGCAGCCAACTTCTGAACCGCATCTCAGGAATAACCAATTTGATCGCAACCAAATTGGGGTATCATGCATAACATAACACGTATTAGCACTTATTAGCACATTGGGAAGGGGAAAACGTATAAATAAACTTACG
This sequence comes from Ipomoea nil, assembly GCF_001879475.1. Lineage (NCBI taxonomy): Eukaryota > Viridiplantae > Streptophyta > Magnoliopsida > Solanales > Convolvulaceae > Ipomoea > Ipomoea nil. The sequence goes on from NW_017617829.1 coordinate 194,843, forward strand.
TGTGATCATTCACATACTAAGAATAGTCCTAAGGGGTTCATGCATCTTCCTCCTAGGCCAACGGGTTACCGATTCAACTAGCATGCAATACATAAGACTCTTCTGTCCTATGAATGGTACCCGAAACATCAAACTAGACTCATGCATGTAAAACGGAGTCCATTGGGACACCACGGGGGTTGGGGAACATCAAAACGGGGAGCCAAAGTCCCGAGGTGGGCAACGACCAGCGGGTAGCCGGTAGGTGGAGGGCCACCCGCCGGCAAAAAACTTCCGAGCAGCGGGTGCCCGACGGGCAATCGCCTGCCCGCCGGCTACCCGCTGCCGGCGGCGTCTCTATGGGCAGCGGGTAGGTGGCGGGTCCCCCTACCCCCACCTACCCCCACTGACTCTTTATCAAAATAAACGTCCCGGGATCCTTTGTGGAACCCGAAACCATGCTTAGACACTTTTAAACGCAAATAACGACACCACGTAGGCAATTAACGGATCAAAAGCAACAATCACGTAGAACACAACCTATTATGACTTCTAAACATAATCAACACCCGAACATGTGAATTCCCACCAAAATATACCAAGAAAATCCCAATACGAAATTCATGATTCAACCTAGGGCTCTAATCATATTTAATTTAACAAAATCATAGTTTATCTTTAAAATCAAGAAACATCAAGACTTATCAAGAATATCACACAATTATCAAGATCCTCTCATCATCATCAAGATTATCAAGATCACACATAAAATCATCTCATCAATCATCAAGATCACATCACAATCATTATATCAAGACACAAGCATATAGAGGAAGCCAAAGAAGAGGATTATAGCACAAAAAATAGGTTTTGTTGAGACATGGGTTACCTTTTAGCCTTAATTAAATTCCTTGGCTATGAAGGATCTTTCTATAAGATTTCTTCTTTCTTGATTTCTCCTAATTAATTAATGAAATTTAATTCTTTCTTTTGGGTAAATGATTAAATAATTAATTGGTTTAGAGGCCGTAACACGTGGTGTTACAGTATGCCATTCCACCAATGGCTTATTGAGAACGTCTCCCGTTCTCTGTCAGTATACCCATCCACCAAAGACTTTTGAGAACGTCTTCCGTTCTCCAACAGTATGTACTCTATTTGACTGCTTTCTACTGACACTAATTAATACTCTAATGACTTCTAGACTCAGCCCTATGTCCTATGACGACCCGATTACTCTCCTAGAGCCTCTAGATACTACACTAAACACTTCACCCTTAACTCCCCATTAATAGATTCTCCACCACCTGATATTATAGGGCTCTTTATCCCGGTAGCCACATTCATTTTGTTTCACTGTAATCTGATTATTGCTTCACGCGTGATCTTGTTGTATACTTGTCCACCGAGCGTTGGGTGGACCGTTGATTTGTGGGAGGATGAATTGGCTATTGATTTGTCAAAATGACGTTGGGTGGCTAGCCGGAGTGATCGACCGTAAGAACTCTAGGGAAGTTCAGGTTGGTTTGAAGAGGGTGTGAATTTGTTAGCCCCTTGTGGGGCTAACTATAACACCCCGTGTTACGACCCCTAAGATCAATTAAATCATTTAATCAATTACCCAAAAGAAAGAATTAAATCACAATAATTAATTAGGAGGCCCACCATAGTCCACGGGCCCTTATCCCTAAACCCAATCCCTAGTCCCAAAAGAAATAGAATTAGCAAGCCCATAATATTAGTTCCTAACTAGGACTCCTAAATATATAAATAGGGGACTTAAGAGGCACCTAGAAACCCCCTACCACAATAAACGCCCACCACCCCAAAGAGCTCTAAGAATCCCCTAGAAGAAATCAAGAAAGCAAGAAAGCTTAAAGAAAGACCCTTCATAGTCAAGGAATTAAATAAAGGTTAAGAGGTAACCCATGTCTCAACAAAACCTATTTTCGTAGCTATGATTTCCCCCGTAGGATTTCCCCATATTATTGTGTATTAATGACTTGTGATGATTATGATTGATGATTGATGTGATGATCCCATGGAGGATCTTGATAATCTTGATATTGGGAGATTCTAGATAATTATGATGTTCTTGATGATTATATGGAGTTCTTGATGATTATGTGTTGTTCTTGATAATTGTGTGATGCCCTTGATGCTTATGTGTTATTCTTACCGAATCTTGCAATTAGAAGGCGAATCGTATTCTTGTTGATATAAAAGTGAATAGAACCCTAGGTTGTATCGTATGATGTTATTCTTGGGTTATCGGGTGGGGTAATCGCATGTTTGGGTGTTGATTATGTTTAGAAAAGCATGATAGGTTATGTGCCGTTCGTTTCTCGTATTTGATCCGTTAATTGTCTACGTGTTGTCGTTGATTGCGTTGCAAAGTGTCTAAGCATGGTTTCGGGTTCCACAATGGTTCCCGGGGCGAATTTGTGTGATAAGGGTCAGTGGGGGGGTAGGTGGGGGGTAGGGGACCCGCCACCTACCCACGGCCGGAATAGTGATCCCGGCAGCGGGCAGCCAGCGGGCGCGCAGCTACCCGCCAGCGACCCGCTGCCCGGAATAGTAAATTCGGCGGGCAGCCGGCGGGTGGCCCCCACCCACCGGCTACCCGCTGGAATTTTCCCCATCTTGGGTTCCTGGCTTCCCCGTTTGATGTTTCCCGTCCCCTGTGGTGTCCCAACGGACTCCGTTAATCGTGCCTATGTCTAGTTTGATATTTCGGGTACCGTTCGTAGGTTTATGAGTCTATTATATTGCATGCTAGTTGAATTGGTATCCCGTTGACCTAGGTGGAAGAAGCATGAACCCCTTAGGACTATTCATGGTATGTGATGGATCACGCATAGGTTTTGTTATACGTTTTCTCCCTCTCCCCAATGTGTTAATGTGGGTTGCATATACTTGCTATGTGTTATGTGTGCATGTAACCCGAGTTGGTTAAGATCAATCGGGCTATACGGGCAGTCGGGTGGGCTGAGAACCATACCGGCTGTTAACCAGGCTGGTAGAGACCGGTCAGGTATATAAATATTATATAGGACTAAGTTCCACTATACGGGCAGTCGGGTGGGCTGAGAACCATACTGGCTGTTAACCAGGCTGGTAGAGACCGGTCGGGTATATAAATATTATATAGGACAAAGGTCCACTATACGGGCAGTTGAATGGGCTGAGAACCATCCCAACTGTTAACCAGGCTGGTAAAGACCGGTCAGGTATATTAATATTATGTAGGACAAAGGTCCATCAGTCGGTTGCGATCGGCTCCTCCGTAATGTGAGACGGGGCAGGGTGCTGCGGGGCCGTGTCAGAGCTATATGCGCTGACCCTCATTTATGGGCATGCGATTGGTCCTGTGGCGCCAACAAAGTGTGTTATGTGATGAGATATGGAGGAGTTGTGTTTATGAGTATATTGGGGGATGTGACTAAGGGGTTTATGTTGGGGATTGTTTATGTTGGGTTGTGATTATTAATTGTGCTTATCCTTATCTGTCTTGCCTGTTGTGGATCATATACGCTGGTTATAACTGTTGCTTGTGTCTAGCCTTATCTGTTGAGTCAGTCCCAGTTTTAAAAGTTAGGGTCTCGTAGGATATATCTTCATGCTTCGAAATGACTTTTCGTATATCTATATATATATCTCAATATGTAATGTATTTCAACGCGTTGGAGTGGGTTACCAGCATCTCTCGCTGAACAGATATATTTGGCTTCCAGGCACAGAAGATTAAGTCACTGGAGTGCGCTAGAGCTTGGATTATAGAAATAGTTAGTTTCCCTTTCGGCATGCGTGCCATGTTTATGCATTCATATCTTTGAGACATTAGTTAGTTAGCCTGTGCACCTGAGTTCTCTAGCTCAGGTGTGGCATAGCACCCCGTACACTCGTACTCTATTTGGGATTTAATGAGATTTCATCCTTAATTTATAAGTTTTAAATATCTTGAAAATCTGGGGTGTTACAGTTGGTATCAGAGCCTAAGTTTGACCCTAGGAAAAGACTCTTAAAGACCGGACTTTAGGACATTAGGCTTGAACTCTAGGTACCTAGGAGCATAGGACTCAGGAATTTTAGGACGCGCAATGAGATTGTGAAACCTACACATAACTTCCCTACACTTTACCCTTCCCCATTCTAAAACCCTCCCCCACTTATCACTTCACAAGAAGTGCGTCGAACTCTAACTTAACATTCTTATAAACGCTGACCAGAAAGACGATAGCATGGCACCGAACAGAAGGCAATCCAGAACTCCAGAGCCCGCCACAGACGACCCCTTGACCCAAACCCTACAGCAACTAACACAAGTCGCACAGGCACTAAGTGACGCGGCCCTTCGCAACAACAGGCCCCCACCGCCTCCGTCAAACGCAAACTCGGACGTCGCCCGACAAGTTTCAAATCACCGACCACCCACGTTTTCGGGAGAAGAGGATCCCGTGGTCCTAGAAGAATGGATCCAGACTCTTGATAAGATTTTTGGAGTAGTAGAATGCCTGGAAGGACGCCGCGTAGAGATAACCTCGTTCTACTTCGGGCACGAGGCCGATCTCTGGTGGATCCACGAGGGGCCCACTTATCAACAAGAACCGGGGTTCAATTTGGAGAACCTCAAAACACGACTACGAGAGAGGTTCTACCCGACACACGTGAGAGCGTCCATGTACAAGGAGTTTCTCCATCTGAAACAAGGGACAGCGACCGTTATGGAATACCACAAACGATTCCTTGAACTAGCACGCTTCGCACCCGAATTCGTCCCCACCGAGGTAACCAAAATAGAGAGATTCGTATCGGGCCTCAACTTTGAAGCCCGAAAAGCACTAGTGGTAAGTAGACCCCGGACTCTCAACGAGGCTTACTCCAGTGCCGCCAATCTTTACCGAATCCAACTACTCCAACGCGGGGTTCAGGAGCAAATGCGGAAGAAGAACCCCGGAGGAGGGGCGCCACCAGTAAAAAGAACAAGGAGCGACACCAACACGAGACCCGGCAACCCGACCAACCAAAGGCCACCTCGAGAAAACAATGACGCCAGCGCCAGGGGCTTCCCTTGCCCGAAATGCAACAAGAGCCATAGAGGCAAGGATTGCATGGGCAAACCCTTGCGATGCTTCAACTGCGGAGAAGAAGGACACAAGGCCTTCCTTTGCACCCAACCCCAAAGGCCACGCACTACCACCATGGGACAACATGGGGGCACCACTCATCAAGGAAACTACGGCACTCCCGGAAAAATATTCGTCATAAGCCGCACTCAAGCCGACCTCGGGAATGAGGGCGATCTCGAGGAAGGGAACCAAGGCCCAGAAGACGAGGACCACGCAAATCCTGTGGGAGAAAGCCAAGAAGACGAATTCTGCCTAGGTTAGGTTGGCAATTTCTTGTAATCACCTTCGTGGTAGAGTTACTTATTTAGCTTAATTACTTGGAAATATTATAAATAAAAGATTAGTTCATAATTCGGTTCTACTTGCAAACTAGCCAAACCTCACCACTAGAAGCCGGAATAAGGAAAAAGACAAAGGCCCCATCATCAAAGAACCTAGTGTTGCTAATGAGAATTGAACTCTAGACCTCCTATTTACAAGTCCAAGCCCCTAACCACTAAGCCATGAGTGTTTCTTGAAACCTTAAGGGAATACTCCCTTGTTAAACCCCTCCAAATCCCTAAAACCCACAAAACCCCCAATCAAAAACCCTTCTTCTTCTTCCTCCCCTTCTTCTTCCCCACTCTTCCCCTTCTCCTTCTCACACACCTCACCGCCCCACCCCAAAGAAACCAACAACCACCCATCGTCACCGCCGATCGACCGCCGCCGCCGGCCGAACACCACCCGCCAAAGTCACACCGCCGCATCGCCGTCCCAGCCGGCCACAACCCGCCACCCGGAGGCTCCCCAGCGGCGACCCGCTGCTCCTCCACCCGAACGACGCCACCCCGCCATCTCACCCCCACCGCACCAACGCCGAACCTCCACCTCGCCGCCGTCCCCCTCGAAAACAAGAAACCACGCCGCCTAGAAGCTCGCCGGAAAAGCGCGCCGGAGCACCGTTCACCTCGCCGGAAAAACACGCCGGAGCCCCGCCGCCGCCTCGTCGGAAAATCACCGGAAAACGTCGCCATCAACCGAAGCACCACGATGCCAAAGAAACCCCTCGGAACCCGCACCCCGGAGTGGAGCAACGCCGATTACACCGTGATCGGAGGTAAAGCACTTGAACCCGACCAATTCTCTCCGGAATTGGTTGATATGCTCAAACATCAAGGGCTTTTAGATACGTATCTCACCATCAAAGGGGATACGTACCCCGAATTGGTGAAGGAGTTCTATCAACACCTTGTAGCCACCAAACGGGGTGACAAGGTAGAAATCACCACCAAGATCCGTGGCAAGGAAATTGTGCTTTCCGAAGGCCGTTTGGCCAAGCTCCTGAAATTGACCACCACGGGTGTGTCTAACTATGACCGAAAGGGGTGGATTGATACCCAAACTACGGGATACAAGGACTACCTCGGGTACCTACTCGGGAAGGAGGACAGGTTCACCTCGGCCACTCGACCAAACCGAAAGTGGCTATCTGCGGAGCAAAAGATATTGGTTATGATTGTAACCGATAGCTTCTTGCCCACCAATAACAAAAGCAAGGATGTGGGAAGCTTGGAGTGCACCTTTGCTTACCTCCTGAAACATAAAATCAAGTTCAACCTGCCGACACTCATGTTAAAATACATGGAATTCTGCAAGTCAAACAACCGGCTTAGCCTACCCTACGGGATGATCCTAAGTTGGATCATGGAGAAAAAGGGGGTAGACCTAAGCCACACCGAGGTCAAGACCGCAAATGGCATGGTTTTTAACGCCCAGAACCTCCGCCGCAACGACATCTACTACACCGAAGGGGGACATTACCTCACCCTCGAAGAAATTTGCCAAAAACCCGAGGAAGAGCGAAGGGAATTGGTCGACCGACTGGACATCTCCAACAAAAAGCTCAAACGAGCCATGCAAGACTGTGGTGGATTGGAGGGACATGAGGACCAGGAGGAGGAAGACGAACCCAACCCAACAGTGCAACCACGATCAGGAGGAAATCCAAGGGAGCAAGACGAGGACTCAATCCATGAACGCATACTCGCGCAGCTCAACCGATAAAACCAAATCATGGAGGAAGGATTCTCATCCCTAATCCGTACGACACGCGCACTAGATCAAAGGGTGGCAGCAATCGAGGCCACCATGGGCACTCGCGGGGCACCCAGCTCAGGAGCAGGAGACCGAGGTAGGCCTTAAACCCATTCTATCGCAACACCACCAGAAATCCAGTCTACCCCAGCTAAGGCAAAACGTGGGGCCACATTCCTAACCAGGAGGCCAAAATGCGGGATGCCTGGGGTGAAAGAGTGGATTAACACACCGGGCTTCGGGGACGAAGCCCCTCATAAGGGGGGGAGAGTGTAACACCCCGTGTTATGACCCCTAAGATCAATTAAATCATTTAATCAATTACCCAAAAGAAAGAATTAAATCACAATAATTAATTAGGAGGACCACCATAGTCCACGGGCCCTTATCCCTAAACCCAATCCCTAGTCCCAAAAGAAGTAGAATTAGCAAGCCCATAATATTAGTTCCTAACTAGGACTCCTAAATATATAAATAGGGGACTTAAGAGGCACCTAGAAACCCCCCACCACAATAAACGCCCACCACCCGAAAGAGCTCCAAGAATCCCCTAGAAGAAATCAAGAAAGCAAGAAAGCTTAAAGAAAGACCCTTCATAGCCAAGGAATTAAATAAAGGCTAAGAGGTAACCCATGTCTCAACAAAACCTATTTTCGTAGCTATGATTTCCCCCGTAGGATTTCCCCATATTATTGCGTATTAATGACTTGTGATGATTATGATTGATGATTGATGTGATGATCCCATGAGGGATCTTGAAAATCTTGATATTGGGAGATTCTTGATAATTATGATGTTCTTCATGATTATATGGAGTTCTTGATGATTATGTGTTGTTCTTGATAATTGTATGATGCCCTTGATGCTTATGTGTTATTCTTACCGAATCTTGTAATTAGAATGCGAATCGTATTCTTGTTGATATAAAAGTGATTAGAACCCTAGGTTGTATCGTATGATGTTATGCTTGGGTTATCGGGTGGGGTAATCGCATGTTTGGGTGTTGATTATGTTTAGAAAAGCATGATAGGTTATGTGCCATTCGTTTCTCGTATTTGATCTGTTAATTGTCTACGTCTTGTCGTTGATTGCGTTGCAAAGTGTCTAAGCATGGTTTCGGGTTCCACAATGGTTCCCGGGGCGAATTTGTGTGATAAGGGTCAGTGGGGGGGTAGGGGACCCGTCACCAACCCACGGCCGGAATAGTGATCCCGGCAGCAGGCAGCCGGCGGCCGGGCAGCTACCCGCCGGCGACCCGCTGCCCGGAATAGTAAATTCGGCGGGCAGCCGGCAGGTGGCCCCCACCCACCGGCTACCCGCTGGAATTTTCCCCATCTTGGGTTCCCGGCTTCCCCGTTTGATGTTTCCCGTCCCCTGTGGTGTCCCAACGGACTCCGTTAATCGTGCCTATGTCTAGTTTGATATTTCGGGTACCGTTCGTAGGTTTATGAGTCTATTATATTGCATGCTAGTTGAATTGGTATCCCGTTGACCTAGGTGGAAGAAGCATGAACCCCTTAGGACTATTCATGGTATGTGATGGATCACGCATAGGTTTTGTTATACGTTTTCTCCCTCTCCCCAATGTGTTAATGTGGGTTGCATATACTTGCTATGTGTTATGTGTGCATGTAACCCCGAGTTGGTTAAGATCAATCGGGCTATACGGGCAGTCGGGTGGGCTGAGAACCATACCGGCTGTTAACTAGGCTGGTAGAGACCGGTCAGGTATATAAATATTATATAGGACTAAGTTCCACTATACGGGCAGTCGGGTGGGCTGAGAACCATACCGGCTGTTAACCAGGCTGGTAGAGACCGGTCGGGTATATAAATATTATATAGGACAAAGGTCCACTATGCGGGCAGTTGAATGGGCTGAGAACCATCCCAACTGTTAACCAGGCTGGTAAAGACCGGTCAGGTATATAAATATTATGTAGGACAAAGGTCCATCAGTCGGTTGCGATCGGCTCCTCCGTAATGTGAGACGGGGCAGGGTGCTGCGGGGCCGTGTCAGAGCTATATGCGCTGACCCTCATGTATGGGCATGCGATTGGTCCTGTGGCGCCAACAAAGTGTGTTACGTGATGAGATATGGAGGAGTTGTGTTTATGAGTATATTGGGGGATGTGACTAAGGGGTTTATATTGGGGATTGTTTATGTTGGGTTGTGATTATTAATTGTGCTTATCCTTATCTGTCTTGGCTGTTGTGGATCATATACGCTGGTTATAACTGTTGCTTGTGTCTAGCCTTATCTGTTGAGTCAGTCCCAGTTTTAAAAGTTAGGGTCTCGTAGGATATATCTTCATGCTTCGAAATGACTTTTCGTATATCTATATATATATATCTCAATATGTAATGTATTTCAACGCGTTGGAGTGGGTTACCAGCATCTCTCGCTGAACAGATATATTTGGCTTCCAGGCACAGAAGATTAAGTCACTGGAGTGCGCTAGAGCTTGGATTATAGAAATAGTTAGTTTCCCTTTCGACCTGCGTGCCATGTTTATGCATTCATATCTTTGAGACATTAGTTAGTTAGCCTGTGCACCTGAGTTCTCTAGCTCAGGTGTGGCATAGCACCCCGTACACTCGTACTCTGTTTGGGATTTAATGAGATTTCATCCTTAATTTATAAGTTTTAAATATCTTGAAAATCTGGGGTGTTACACTAACTATGACCTAGCGTCTTTGAGATGTCGTAATGTGTTCTGTTTTCGCGAATCATGAGGTGTGTAACCCGAAATAAAGATATTTTATTATGAAACTAGTAAAGGTAAGTAGTACATGAAGATATTTTTTATGAAACTGTCATGTGGGCTACTAGTAAAACTTCTTGAGGCGATTTGAATTCCAAATACGCTCGATCAGCTTGCCTTCCATAGTTTCCAACTTATAGGTGCCTGGTCTGATGATTGCCGAGACTCTGTAGGGGCCCTCCCAATTCTTGGCTATTTTCCCGCCTTGACTTGGTATGGCGGCTTGTCTATCTCTGAATACTAGGTCCCCTATGTCAAAGTACCTAGGCTTTACGAGCGCATCATGGTATCTTTTCACAGCTCGTTCATATTCTGTCATTCGGTGCTGAGCTGCGTCTCTCCGTTCTTCGAGGAAATTCTTTTCTAGTTGTAGTAGCTTCTCGTTGGCCTGATCCTAATATTGTTGCACCCTATTTGTGGGGCATAGGACCTCGATAGGGACTTTGCCTTCGAACCCATACGTGAGGCTGAATGGGGTTTCCTCGGTTGCCCGTCGCGGTGTGGTTCGATGTGCCCACAGGATGTGGTCGAGTTTGTCCACCCATGCACCACCTTCTTTTTCTATTCGTTTCTTTAGTCCATCCATGATTGTTCTGTTCGCGTTTTCTACTTGCCCGTTTGCCTAGGGGTAAGTGCTTGATAGAATAATTTTCACAGAATTCTGCGAAGTCCTTGCAATCGAACTGTCGGCCATTATTTGTGTAACACCCCAGATTTTCAAGACATTTAAAACTTATAATAAAGGTAGAATCTTATTAAATCCCAAGAAATAAATACAAGCGTTCGGGGTGCAATGCCACACCTGGGCTAGAGAACCCAAGTGCACAGGCTAACTAACTAATATCCTCAAAGCGTAAATACGTAAACGTGGCACACAGGCCAAAAGGGAAACTATCTACTTCTAAGTTCTAGTGCACTCCAGTGACTTAATCTTCTGTGCCTGAAAGCCAAATATATCTGTTCAGCGAGAGATGCTGGTAACCCACTCCAACGCGTTGAAATACAATACATATAGAGATATATATAGATATACGAAAACCATTTTGAGCATGAAGATATATCCTACGAACTCTAGTTTTAAAACCGGGAATGACTCGACAGATAAGGCCAGACACAAGCAACAGTTATAACGAGCATATGCAGTTCACAACAGATAAGGCAGATAAGACAAAGCATAAACAATGATCATAACCCAACATGAACAATCCCCAATATAAATCCCATAGTCACATCCCCCAAGACACTCGTAATCACAACTCGTCCATGTCACCACACATAACACACTTTGTTGGCGCCACAGGACCAATCGCATGCCCATACATGAGGGTCAGCGCATATAGCTCTGACACGGCCCTGCAGCATCCTGCCCCGTATCGCAACACGGAGGGGTCGATCGCAACCGACCGATGAACCGCAGCTCATCATAGTGTTTGATCGCAACCAAACAGTGGACCGCAGCCCAAGAGAATGTCATCTGACCGCAGCCAGGAAAAAGGACGAATCGCAGCTCGTATAGAAACGTTTGATCGCAACCAAACGGTGGACCGCAGCCCAAGAGTATTAATCTGACCGCAGCCAGCTTCTGAACCGCAGCTCAGGATAACTAATCCGATCGCAACCGAATTGGGGTAACACACACACATAACACATAGCAAGCACATGCAACCCACATTACACATTGGGAAGGGGGAGAAAACGTATAACAAAACCTATGCGTGACCCATCACATACTAGGAATAGTCCTAAGGGGTTCATACTTCTACCACCTAGGTCAACGGGATACCAATTCAACTAGCATGCAATATAATAGACTCGTAAACCTACGAACGGCACCCGAAATATCAAACTAGACATAGGCACGATGAACGGAGTCCGTTGGGACACCACGGGGATCGGGGGGGGGGGGGGGGGGGAACATCAAACGGGGAAGCCGGGATCCCACGGTGGGATAATTTCCAGTGGGTAGCCGGTGGGTGGGGGGCCACCCGCCGGCTGCCCGCCGGATAATACTATTCCGGGCAGCGGGTCTCCGGCAGGCAGCTGCCCGCCCGCCGGCTACCCGCTGCCGGGCGGTGTTTCTCGGCCGTGGGTAGGTGGCGGGTCCCCTACCCCCACCTACCCCCCACTGACTCTCTTCATCACTTTACGCCCCGGGAACCGTTGTGGAACCCGAAACCATGCTTAGACACTTTACAACGCAATTAACGACAACACGTAGACAATTAACGAATCAAATACAAGAAACGGACGACACATAACCTATCATGCTTTTCTAAATATAATCAACACCCAAACATGCGATTTCCCCACCCGATAATCCAAGAATAAGATCATACGATGCAACCTAGGGTTCTAATCACTTTTATATCAACAAGTATACGGTTTGTCTTCTAATTGCAAGATTCGGGAAGAGTAACACATAAACATCAAGAGCATCACACAATTATCAAGAACAACACATAATCATCAAGAACTCTATATAGTCATCAAGAATTCCATAATCATCAAGAATCTCCCAATATCAAGATCATCAAGATCCCTCATGGGATCATCGCATCAATCATCAATAATAATCATCATATCTCGCCAATACACAATAATATGGGGGAAACCCTAAGGGGGAATCATAGCTATGAAAATAGGTTTTGTTGAGACACGGGTTACCTCTTAGCCTTAATTAATTCCTTGGCTATGAAGGGTCTTTCTTTAAGCTTTCTTGCTTTCTTGATTTCTTCTAAGGGGATTCTTGGAGCACTTTGGGGTGGTGGAACGCTTATTGTGGTGGGGGGTTCTAGGTGCCTCTTAAGTCCCCTATTTATATATTTAGGAGTCCTGGTTAGGAACTAATATTATAGGCTTGCTAATTCTATTCCTTTTGGAACTAAGGATTGGGTTTGGGGATAAGGGTCCATGGTCCATAGTGGACCATATTAATTAATTAAAGGGAATCCTAATCGTAGTCTGAATAGTAAAAGGCCTACTTCCTTTATTCCTAATAGATAACTAGGTCTAGGATTCCTAATTAGAATCTGAATAGTAAAGGGTTTACTTTCTTTATTCCTAATAGGCTTAGGACTCTAATTTAGGCAAGGGTCCACGGTTCATGGTGGACCTTTATTAATTAATTAAAGGAAACCTAACCGAATTAAATCATATTTAATTATTATTAACGGGATTAATTTAATAATTAATTCGGGATTGAAGGCCATAACACGGGGTGTTACACTCTCCCCCCCTTACGAGAAGCTTCGTCCCCGAAGCTTGGAAATCATTGCAGGGTTAACGAGTCAAGAGAAGAACCGTGGTCCTATAGAGAAGGTATTCCACGGGGAAATTGTATACTTGCACGCCTATGTGTGTTGGGTTTTTGGGAGCGATTAGATTTTACAGGGCTAAGAGAGTGGGTTTCAAACTTGAGGACACGGTGAATTCAGGAATTAGGATCAAGTTTTCGAGGTTGCAACTTAGGTTGTGAGGTTGCCACTTGTATGGAATCGTTAAAACATGGGATTGAGAATGGGGTCTGAAGGGTAGAAAGGGTTTTGAAATAAGGAAGGGGCCGATTTTCCGAGGGAGGGAAAGGAATTCGGCTAGGATGGGTTAAGGTTTCTCGATCCCAAGTGAATAATCTGGTTAGATGCTTTGATCACGATGCGCCGACGAGCTGATGATCCTCCTTCCTTGGTGTTGGTGCTTGCTTGACTTTAAGATCCTTGTTAGACCTTGCTTCCCAGGCTAAGGTTTCATCCTTCTCTTCTTTCTTGAGGGAATTTCCCGTGGTGATTCAACAGTTACTTCTTTAATGTGTCCAAGGTCTTGACCGAGTTGGGTCAACCAAGCCAATCTCTTAGGGCGCATTTCCCAAATTCTTTCCAAAGTCTCTTAGGAGTCGATGGACTTTGGGTTGAATTTCTCTTCTTATTGAATTTCATCTCCTCTTTAGTGGATGAAATTCTTAGTAAGACTTCATGTCTTACCCGAGGTTCGGCATTGTTGTGCCCTGTTTGTGTTATTTTTAATGATGAAGGTGTCCTTGCGTGCCCTTTTTCTTTTAAAGCGCAGTCGGTTACCAAATCTCGTTGTGGGATGACTCGGCGACTTTACGAGTCACCTCATCTCCTTGTAGGTCCTTAATGACCCTTGAAGTCTTGGCGCGAATGTGTTCTTCACCCTTTTGCTTAGCACCATGGGCTACGTAGTTCTTGATTCCATACAACTTGTAAGGAGTCCTCTGATTTGCTCGAACGATGTCCATGGTTTGGAGGAGTCCCGGTCCCTCCTTAGCATTTTGACTTTTAAGGTTTTCGTGGGTTCTTAGTACGAGTTCCCAACTCGCCTTCTTGGTTTGCGCAATCCTTTACGCCAAACATCCCTAGTCAGTTGTATCGTAGGATCCGATTTCAATTACTCGTGTAATGTAATTGATTGTGATTTCCCGATGGTGTCTCGTGCGTCAAGGTCTTCTACGTAGGACACTATGTTTGGGTGGTCCATGGTTCCTTACCCAAGACTCACATTCCTCAATCGAGGCACACAAGTGCGCCACAAATCAATAAAATGAGGGGTTAAGAAATCAGCACATTGTACCAGTGGGCGCGAGGTGGGCGATCGTCCGCCTGCCAAGCTCCTGCCAAGGACCCGCCAAGGTCCCGTCAAGGACCCGTTGGGGACCCGCGGGAAAGTGGCTAGGAATAGTCAATTCCTTCGGGAAAGACCCCAAAAATGCACAGATTCATGTCCTGACAAGTCCCATGCCCTTGTGCACAATTAAAGGGACTTGGATACATAGGATGACCCATCGTACAATGTTCATTGATCCTTAAGCACGAGTTCTAGAGGTAGATATACATACATATATATATCTATGTTTTCTTGGTCTGGGTTTAAAGGGGTGTAGGGAGTGCAAGGGCTAGGTTTCAAAGTCGAGGGGCGGATAGGGTCGATGTCTCAAGGTCGTAATACAGGAAGGAAGGTTGCCACCTTGTACGGGTTCGTCTGTAATGAGGGATCAAGAGCGAGGTTTGGAGTGATAGGACGGATTCTTTAACGAAATGGTACTTGATTGGCAAGGGGAGGGAAAGGGGCTAAGGACTCTTGGCTTCGAGTGATTATGCCTGTTTGGGGCTTGGTTGTGGCGTGCAGTCGAACTGGTGATCCATTTTCCTTGGCTTTGTTTGATTCTAAGATTTTCGTTTGATCTTCTCTTCCCGTGTCGAAGTCCCCTTCGTTTCTATGGCTTCCAGGGGAATTCTCGTGATGGTTTCCGTGCACATTCCCCTCGGATGTCCAGAAGTCTGGACCCAGTCGGTTTAGTGGGTCAAACCCCTAGGTCTTGACTCCTAATCCTTGCCGAGGGTTCTTAAGGGTAAGGGGGGTTTCGGGTTAGTCTTTCTTGTTCTATTGGGTTTCATCCCTTCCTTGGTGGATGAAATTCTTAGCAAGGATTTATGTCCTCCTCAAGGTTCGGCCTGTTGCACCTATTTGACGATGTTTTCTGTAGCGAGGGCCCCTGACACATTGAACGTATTTGTTTGCCCGCTCTTGTCAACGCATGGCGTTCTTCGGTGGCGTACGTACAGGCTATGGTTTCTCGTGAAGCCTTCACGGTTTTCGTGCAAGGGTGGGGTGATACGTATTCGTAACCTCCACCTACTTCGCCGATTCCTATCTAACAACTTATTTTAATATTGAATCAATGAATGTTGGTTCTTCACGCTCCTGGGCAGGGTAAGGGCCTTATGCTGCTCTACGGTTTTTAACAGGGTTTCCAAGCGGAGTGGGGATATGAACTTAGAGTAAGGGCAATAACAATTTAGGGTTTCCGAGGGTTTGGGTTAAGCGCAACAAAGGGTGAGCAAGGTCATGACGGTTGCGAATTTGCTCTTAATGTAATTAAGGGTTCGGGGTGGGAGTTTTCAACAAATAGGGGTATCAAGATGCTGGGGTTTCAGGGCGGATGATATTTTAAATTGGGGTGGTGGGGTCGCAAGGTGTCGCGATATACTTACCTTGCACCCAAGGATTCCACTAATGGTGTCGTTCCTTCGCTACTTTAATAGGTGTCCTAGTTCTCCTTCCTGTTTGTTGTAGCTGCAACCCGGGTTTGCCGAGATAAGGCAACTTGTCGGAAGGTGTATGTCATTTGTCTGACTCGGGGGTTATCGTGGTTACCCTGGGTTGGTGCGTATTGCAGTCCGTCCCTTTTAGCAGTCCTGACTGTAACGTCTCTTCTTAGAAGTCATCCAAATCTTCCTTTTCTTTGGTCAGGGTCCTTGTCAAGTCTTTTGACGGGAGTTAGGACGAGGCGATTTATCGGGTAAGTGTACGTTACCCAGTTGTGGAAGTAAACTTATCTATTCGCACCCTTACCTGGTGTGGTAAGCGTAGGGGGAGGTTCCTTTAAGTTAGAGAGGGATGAAGTGAGGGGAGGTTATGTGTAGGTTTCACAATCTCACTGCGCGTCCTAAGATTCCTGGATCCTATGTTCCTAAGTACCTAGAGTTCAAGCCTAGTGTCCTAAAGTCTGGTCTTAAGAGTCTTATCCTAGGGTCAAACTTAAGCTCTGATACCAACTGTAACACCCTAGATTTTCAAGACATTTAAAACTTATAATAAAGGTAGAATCTTATTAAATCCCAAGATATAAATACAAGCGTTCGGGGTGCTATGCCACACCTGGGCTAGAGAACCCAAGTGCACAGGCTAACTAACTAATATCCTCAAAGCGTAAATACGTAAACGTGGCACGCAGGCCAAAAGGGAAACTATCTATTTCTAAGTTGTAGCGCACTCCAGTGACTTAATCTTCTGTGCCTGAAAGCCAAATATATCTGTTCAGCGAGAGATGCTGGTAACCCACTCCAACGCGTTGAAATACAATACATATAGAGATATATATAGATATACGAAAACCATTTTGAGCATGAAGATATATCCTACGAACTCTAGTTTTAAAACCGGGAATGACTCGACAGATAAGGCTAGACACAAGCAACAGTTATAACGAGCATATGCAGTTCACAACAGATAAGGCAGATAAGGCAAAGCATAAACAATGATCATAACCCAACATGAACAATCCCCAATATAAATCCCATAGTCACATCCCCCAAGACACTCGTAATCACAACCTGTCCATGTCACCACACATAACACACTTTGTTGGCGCCACAGGACCAATCGCATGCCCATACACGAGGGTCAGCGCATATAGCTCTGACACGGCCCCGCAGCACCCTGCCCCGTATCGCAACACGGAGGGGTCGATCGCAACCGACCGATGAACCGCAGCTCATCATAGTGTTTGATCGCAACCAAACAGTGGACCGCAGCCCAAGAGAATGTCATCTGACCGCAGCCAGGAAAAAGGACGAACCGCAGCTCGTATAGAAACGTTTGATCGCAACCAAACGGTGGACCGCAGCCCAAGAGTATCAATCTGACCGCAGCCAGCTTCTGAACCGCAGCTCAGGATAACCAATCCGATCGCAACCGAATTGGGGTAACACACACATAACACATAGCACATTGGGAAGGGGGATAAAACGTTGGGAAGGGGGATAAAACGTATAACAAAACCTATGCGTGACCCATCACATACTAGGAATAGTCCTAAGGGGTTCATACTTTTACCACCTAGGTCAACGGGATACCAATTCAACTAGCATGCAATATAATAGACTCGTAAACCTACGAACGGCACCCGAAATATCAAACTAGACATAGGCACGATGAACGGAGTCCGTTGGGACACCATGGGGATCGGGGGGGAGGGGGGGGGGGACATCAAACGGGGAAGCCGGGATCCCAAGGTGGGATAATTTCCAACGGGTAGCCGGTGGGTGGGGGGCCACCCGCCGGCTGCCCGCCGGATAATACTGTTCCGGGCAGCGGGTCTCCGGCGGGCAGCTGCCCGCCCGCCGGCTACCCGCTGCTGGGCGGTGTTTCTCGGCCGTGGGTAGGTGGCGGGTCCCCTACCCCCACCTACCCCCCACTGACTCTCTTCATCACTTTACGCCCCGGGAACCGTTGTAGAACCCGAAACCATGCTTAGACACTTTACAACGCAATTAACGACAACACGTAGACAATTAACGAATCAAATACAAGAAACGGACGGCACATAACCTATCATGCTTTTCTAAATATAATCAACACCCAAACATGCGATTTCCCCACCCGATAATCCAAGAATAAGATCATACGATGCAACCTAGGGTTCTAATCACTTTTATATCAACAAGTATACGGTTTGTCTTCTAATTGCAAGATTCGGTAAGAGTAACACATAAACATCAAGAGCATCACACAATTATCAAGAACAACACATAATCATCAAGAACTCTATATAATCATCAAGAATTCCATAATCATCAAGAATCTCCCAATATCAAGATTATCAAGATCCCTCATGGGATCATCGCATCAATCATCAATAATAATCATCATATCTCGCCAATACACAATAATATGGGGGAAACCCTAAGGGGAATCATAGCTATGAAAATAGGTTTTGTTGAGACATGGGTTACCTCTTAGCCTTAATTAATTCCTTGGCTATGAAGGGTCTTTCTTTAAGCTTTCTTGCTTTCTTGATTTCTTCTTAGGGGATTCTTGGAGCACTTTGGGGTGGTGGAACGTTTATTGTGGTGGGGGTTCTAGGTGCCTCTTAAGTCCCCTATTTATATATTTAGGAGTCCTGGTTAGGAACTAATATTATAGGCTTGCTAATTCTATTCCTTTTGGAACTAAGGATTGGGTTTGGGGATAAGGGTCCATGGTCCATAGTGGACCATATTAATTAATTAAAGGGAATCCTAATCGTAGTCTGAATAGTAAAAGGCCTACTTCCTTTATTCCTAATAGATAACTAGGTCTAGGATTCCTAATTAGAATTTGAATAGTAAAGGGTTTACTTTCTTTATTCCTAATAGGCTCAGGACTCTAATTTAGGCAAGGGTCCACGGTTCATGGTGGACCTTTATTAATTAATTAAAGGAAACCTAACCGAATTAAATCATATTTAATTATTATTAACGGGATTAATTTAATAATTAATCCGGGATTGAAGGCCGTAACACGGGGTGTTACAATCTGTGATGAGATGCTCAGGCAGGCCAAAATGGAAGATCACTTTCCTCCATAGGAATTTGCGACACTGGTATTCGGTGATGATTACCAATGTTTCGACTTCAATCCATTTAGTAAAGTAGTCAATGGCGACCATGCAGAACTTGTGGCGCCCTTGCGCCTGGGGTAGCGGTCCCAGGAGGTCTACACCCCACTTAGCGAAGGGTATGGCTGTGGTGACCGGTGTGTAGAAGGTAGCCGGTCGGTTTTCCTTTTCTGCAAACTTTTGATAAGTACGGCAATTTTGAATCCTTTGGATGCAATCTTGTGTCATGCTAGGCCAGTAGTATCCTTGGACCAGTAATTTTCTAGCCAGGGTGTTCGCTCCCTGGTGAGCTGCACATATCCCACTATGGGCTTCCTTAATTACTTGTTTGGTTTCGCTTGGCGGGAGGCATTTTAGTAGGGGTCCTCCGAAGGATCTTTTGTACAGTTAGTTGTCTACCAATATATTGGTAGGCCGGGGTCCTTCACTTGAGTTTTGCGGCCTGTACAGGATCAGAGAGAAGTTCTGCTTTTGTGATGTATCTGGTTAGGTCTCCTATCCACATATCCGGGGATTGGATGCCTGCTGGGGCAACCATTGCGATTAAGAGGGATTCTGTACTGGGCGCGTGGATGACCTCTCTCTTGCATATGTGTGCTAAGTGTCATGGGGTACCTCCCAGGGAGATCTTCGAGAGTAGGTCAGCTTCTATGTTTTTCGTGCGGGGCACGTGTTGTATTTCGTAAGCGTCCAATTTTCCTAGCAATCCTTCCGTAACATCCTTGTACATCCTCAATTTCTTCCCTCTGGTCTCGAAGGTGCCTTTGATTTGCCCTACAACGAGTCGTGAGTCTATTCAAATGCGAAGGTTACGTGCTCCAAGGGTGGTCGCAAGCCGTATGCCACCGATCACTGCTTCATATTCTGCCTCATTGTTCGAAGCTTTGAACTGGTATTCTATGGCGTAGTATACTTTGAACCCTTCTGGTGAGGTTAGCATGATTCCCCCTCCACAGTGTTTGGTGGTGGCTGCTCCATCTGCACTCATTTCCCACCATGTATTCTGGCTGAAATTACTTGTTCTCCCTCTTTGGTCTCTTGTTGTACATTCCACGATGAAATCTGCCAGGGCCTGTGCCTTGATGGAGGGTCGGGGTTTGTAATCAATCCCATATTGGGTCAACTCCATAGCCCATTGCACCATTCGACCGAAGGAAGTTGGGCTCCTCAGGATGCTGGCGAGTGGTTGGTCTGTGAGCACCTCTACGGGGTGGGCTTGGAAGTATAGGACTAACTTCCGTACTGTGGTGATCAGAGAGTAGACCATCTTCTCTAGGGGTGTATATCGGGTTTTTGCCCCTCTTAGTCATTTGCTGATATAATATATTAGATGCTGCAGCTTCTCTTCTTCCCGTACCAAAATGGAGCTCATTGCCTGCTCCGATACCGCCACGTAAAGGTATAAGGTTTCACCCTCTTTGGGTTTCGCTAGTAAGGGTGGGGATAACAGATATTTCTTTAACTCCTCAAACGATGCTTGACATTCAGGGGTCCATTCGAACCCCTCTCTTCTTTTGATCACTTCGAAGAATGGTAGAGAGAGCTCTGCCGATTTAGAGAGGAAATGGCTAAGGGCTGCCAGTCGTCCCGTTACTTTTTGGATTTCCAGTAGGTTGGTGGGCGGTTGCATGTCCAGTATGGCTTTTATTTTCTCGGGGTTTGGTTCTATCCCTCTTTGTGTCACCATGTATCCTAGGAATTTTCCCCCATGGACAGCGAATGCGCATTTCTTTGGATTCAACCGCAATTTGTATCTTTCCATGAGTTGGAAGCATGCTCTAAGGTCTCGAGAGTGCTTGAGGGCTTCTTTGCTTTTTACCAACAGGTCGTCGACATAGTCCTCCATGCTTTTCCCAAGCAAGTTGTGAAATATTTTGGAAACCATCCTTATAAATGTTGCTCCCGCATTTTTTAGGCAGAACGACATCACCTTATAGCAATAGACTCCATTAGGTGTGAGGAATGCCGTATTTTCTTCGTCCTGTTCTTCCATAAATATTTGGTTGTAGCCCTGAAAGGCATCCGTGAAACTAAGTAGTGCGCAATCGGCAGTTTGGTCTACCAGTTGGTCTATTTGTGGTAAGGGGAAGGGGTCCTTAGGACACGCCTTGTTGAGGTCAGTATAATCAATACACATTCTCCATGCTGGGGGTTTGGGTACTAGCACGACGTTTGCCACCCAAGCGGGATAGGTGAGTTCCCTGAGGTGACCGATCTCTAGTAGGGTAGAAACTTCTTTTATTATGAATTCTCTTCGGTCGGTCGCCAGGTACCTCTTCCGTTGCATGACTGGTCGGGTGGCCGGATTGAAGGATAAGCGGTGGGTGATGACCGACCGATCAATTTCGGGCATGTCTTCGGGTCCCCAAGCGAATAGGATTTTGTACTCTTTCAGTGTCTGTAAGATGCTCAGGCGGACCTCTTCTGTTAACCCATTGCCTATCTTGATCGTTCTATCCGGTCTGGAGTCCTCCAAAGCTACTTCTTCTAAATCGGCTACGGGTTCCGGTCTTTCATTAATCTCCTCTCCTTTAGTTTTCTCGGTGATAGTTTGGACTTGCAGGTCGCATTTCCCAATTTGTCCGCAAGAGAGGAGGTAGCATGACCGGGCCACGTGGCGATCGCATTTAGCGATCCCCACTCCTTCGGGTGTTCAAAATTTTAAGCACAGATGCTCGAGCGACACCACAGCCCCCAGATCCTCTAAACCCGGACGTCCTAAAATTACGTTGTGCGCGGAATTGATGTTAACAACCACGAACTCCATATCTAGGGATCGGACCCTTGGGTATTCTCCTATTTCCATGGGCAAAGTGAGGCACCCCTTAGCCTCTACGCTATCTCCGGTGAACCCAGCAAGTGGCGTCCGCACTAGGTGTAGTTGCTCTCTGGACAGTCCCAGTTTGTTAAATGTCTCGAGGTACATGACATTGACACCGCAGCCAGTGTTTACAAGTACTCTCCGGACGGTGGTCTCGTTGATGTCCATGGTGATGACGAGGGCATCGCGGTGTGGTGTTGGGCCGTTCGGGAGGTCTTCATCAGAGAAGGTGATGATGTCCCTCCGGCCTTTCTTGATGGGGGGTCTGTGTTGCACTACGCCTACATATAATTGTCTAGCTCAACGTTTCCTTTTCCGAGAGCTGTCTCCAACCGCAGGCCCGCCACAAATCATGTGGATCACACGCTTGTGTTTCCAGTTCCGCTCGTCCTACTCTTCTGGATTCCTCTCTTCTTGGTTGGGTGCTTTCTGTTGGGGCCTATCCTTAAGTCCGGTGGGAGGGTCCCGGGCTGGTGCCCATGGAAGTTTACGCTATTGGTTGGGGCGAGCAGTTGATTGTCTTTTCTGGATAAGCTCCTCAATTTCTTTTTGTAGGGTAGTATATTCTTCGGTAGAATGTCCCGTGGGCCTGTGTTATCGGCAGTATCTGGCTCTTCCCGCGGCCGGCCGTTCCTCCGCCTTTGTGGGTGGTGGCGGTAGGTTTTCTGTAGGTCGGGGTGGTTAGACTTCGTGCACGTGCCTCGCCCCGAATGACGTTAGATCTCTCTTCCCGTTTAGACGGTCAGTCCAACGGGCGCGTTCTCGTCTCGTCACAGGGTCGTTTCGCTTCTCGCCTTATTTTTTATCGGAAAGCCTCTTCTGTGTCCGCATATTTGTTGGCCCTCGGGATGGCCTGTGCATATGTGTCGGGGGTCTCCCTTCGTAGACTAGCGAACAGATCCCCTGACCGGAGCGCTTCCATGAATAAAGTGAGGGTCGTTCGATTGTCCAGATCTTCCACAGCCTGTACCTCCTTCTGACATCTTTTTAAGAACTCTTTTAGGGTCTCAGTTTCTCCTTGTTGTATGGTAGTCAGGGTCATGAAGTGCTTCTTTGCTTTCATGCATCCAGCAAAGTAGGTTAGGAATTGTTCGGCTAGGGTTTCGAAGCGGTCGATGGACCGTGGCGGTAGAGATAGGAACCAACGCTGCGCTGCCCCGCCCATGGTTGAAAAAAAGGCGCGCCAGTACATGGGGTCCTCTGCCCCTATTACCATCATCTTTGCCTGGAAGCCGATTAAGTGATCGCTGGGGTCCCCTGTTCCATCGTAAGTAGGTATTGTCGGACACTTGAAGTCTCTTGGCGCACGATATTATTGGATTTTCGTAGAGAATGGACTGGCAGACAATAGAGATCGAGCGGTTGGTTGATCTCCCCTACCCTCGACCTTCGTTTGGAGGTCTCTCACATCCCTGGCGAGTTCCGCCATCTCTCGATCTCGGTTCCCCTGACAAAGTTTTGGAGTCTCTCCGCTACCCTCCACCACGTCTTGCAGAATTCTCCTCCGGTGTGAGAACCGGTTGCCTGGATGACCTCCACCCATCGCTGGGGGTTGAGCCTGACTCTTTGTTGTGGGCATTCTACCGGGGGGTTTCCGAGTTCAGGCTGTGGAACTGTTGCCCGTTGATTCAGGGGCCCTATGCGGTCAAGGACGGAGACTGCACGACGGGGTCCCTGGGGTGGAGCCGATCTTTGTGTTCTTTCAGCGGGCAAGTTCGTCTTGGGCAGTCGGTCGCCGGCGATCTGGGTGGTGTTGTTTATCCGGGAGGGTTCTAGAGATCCTGCCCTTGCGGCCGGGCCATGATGTAGGGCCCCTAAGTAGCGTGCGGCGGACTCAACTATCTCGGGGGTGAGTTCCACTGGCTGGGTCTTTGGGACACCAATGGTCAGTGGGCGTGCATTCGAACGGACCTCCTCATCTTCTCGGGGACCTCCCCGTTCAGCCTCCCTCTCCAGGGGAATATGCTGATCGTTCGGTACCTGCGAGGGGGGGGGGGGGGTCGGCTGAGGGTTTCTCTTAAATCTCTAACTGGTCTAGCGACTGCTTGGTCAGTTCGAGTATTTCGTCGTGTAGTTACCATGCTTTTGGGGTTTTGAGGGACGAAAGATAACTTTTCGTATCGATCCCCAGGGACGGCGCCAATGTTGGTTTTATGACTTTTGGGCAGTCAACGGCAGACCAACACTACCGTTAGAATAACGAGAATATAGGAAAATATAGAGAAAATATAGGAACTTTGTATTGATGAGTATTGCTCGTGGATTGCTGAGAGTCGTCCCCCCTCCTCTATGTGAGAGATCTATTTATACATATTTTGGGCTTAGAGCCCTACAAGGAATAAGAATTCTACATTGACTAATATCGAGAGTCTTAGTTACATAATGAGGCCTAATTCTATTATACTAGAAATTACGAGTCCAATTCTAATTATATTGGGAATAACAGGCCCAATTCTTGACAAACTCTTGGGTTGCTCTGCACCGTGTATCTTTATTGGGCTTCCTTAATCTAGTTACTTTCCTTGGGCAGGTCCACATGGCCCAGGCGTAGTATGCTATCCATCAGGACCGAAAGAGAAGAAATGTGGAGCGACCCAAGGGTTTAGTAAGGAAGTCAACGAGCTGATCCTTTGAAGGGATGTGCTGAACCACCAGCGAACCAATAGCAACCAAGTAATGTATAAAGAAGTAATCGAGTGCCAGATGCTTCATACGTGAATGGAACACCGGGTTCTTGCACACATATGTCGCGCTAAGATTGTCGCAGAACAGAAGCGGAGGTTTCACCAGCTACAATCGAACCTCACAAAGCAAACTTTTCACCCACAGGACTTTTGCAGCAGCATTCGCCAAAGCCCGGTATTCAGAGTCCGTGGAAGAGCGCGACACAGACTTCTGGCGAGCAGATTTCCAAGATATGAGATTGGAACCAAGATACACCAAGTACGCCGTGGTGGAACGACCATCAGTAGTCCAACCACCCCAATCAGCATCTGTATACACACTGAGTGACAAGGGTTGGCCAGCACGGAGGAACAAGCAATGAAAAACCGTACCCTTCAAATAGCGCAGTAGCCGTTTAGCAGCCTGCCAGTGCAGTTCTGTAGGAGAGTGCATGAACTGCGAAAGACGATTGACTGCATAAGATACATCTGGCCGAGTGACAACCACGTACTGCAACAAGCCAAGGAGACGCCGAAACTGAGTGACGTCAACCGGTGTTGCACCAGACGGCGCAGGCAGCAACTTGTCCGAGGTAGCTAGTGGTGTTGAAACATCCTTTGCACCATCCATTTTAAATCGAATCAGAATATCAGTAACATATTGACTCTGAGTCAGAAATAGACCAGCAGGTGTTGGAACCACTCCAACACCTAATAAGTGATGTAAGGGGCCAAGATCTTTAAGAGAAAACTGGGCTGGCAGAGTGCCAACAAAGCGATCAAGCCAAGCAACATCATTACCTGTTAAGATAATATCGTCCACATACACCAGGAAATAAACGATGACAGTATTAGTAGAATAGACAAACAAAGAAGCATCTTCTTGTGACTTCACAAAGCCACAACGTAACAAAAACTGTGAAAGCTCGAAGTACCAAGCTCTAGGCGCCTGCTTGAGATCGTATAGAGCTTTAGTGAGTTTACAGACATGGGACAGAAACGAAGGATCCACAAAGCCCTGTGGTTGTTCCATAAACACCTCCTCATGCAACGTCCCATGAAGGAACGCATTATTAATATCTAACTGGCGCAAAGTCCAACAATTACTCAAGGCAATAGTCAAAACCACACGGATGGTCACTGGTTTCATAACCGGGCTATAGGTGTCAAAATAATCCCGGCCAGCAGTCTGCAAGAAACCTTTAGCGACAAGTCGTGTTTTGTACCGATCGACCGATCCATCTGGTTTACGCTTGACACGATAGACCCACTTGCAGCAAATCGGGACAGCTGTGCCACGGGGAACCAATTTCCATGTTTTGTTACGTTAGAGCGCTTCAAACTCCTCATCCATCGCCTTCCTCCACCGAACGTCTTTAAGAGCCTGAGCGACGGTAGAGGGTTCTAAACTGAGCAGGTTGCAGGTAGTCAGCTACGTTAGACTAAGACGTACTTGGAGATGATTTGAACACAATATTGAGTGATTTAGAACCACGTAAAGCAGATGGTGAGTTGGTAGATGCTTCCTGCAAATCTTTATAAGGAAATACATGAGGCACAAACCTAACATGCCTAGATATATAAATGCGATTGGAACTGGGATCCAGACATCTATAACCCGATTGAGTGTTGGAATAGCCAAGAAAGACACAAGGTCGCGACTTCGGTTGTAGCTTTTTGGTGTTATAAGGGCGCAACCATGGGAAACATAAATAGCCAAAAGGTTGTAACTTACTATAGTTAGGCGACTGATGAAACAGGATGTCAACCGGGGACTGATTAACCAAGACCAGTGTGGGGAGCCGATTGATGAGATAGACGGCTGCCTGAAAAGTGTAGGTCCAGAACGAAGACGGCAACGATGCGGAGTGAAGGAGGGCCATACCGGTTTCAACCACATGTGTAACACCCCCTAAAAACAAGCTATTTAAAAGTCATAAACATGCAGATAACACAACTAAACAACAAACACAGCGGAAGAATGAAAGACAACTGGATAAACATAAATCCAAGTCACGGGGTGTTATGCCACGTTCACCAACAAGGATGAACGCTACAGCAATATCTGCATTGTTTAAAACTAATCCATAGTCTCAAAAGTCTACAACTAGATCGGCACACAGGCCATAAAACAAGCGGGAGAAGCTATGCTAACAAGCACTAGACTGCGCACTCGCCTAGACATCACCTGAAAGAACACAATAAAACATGGGACGACGCCCGGTCAGCGAATAATGCTGGTAACCCACCAATACATGTGAAATATGATACATAGATAGATATAAGTTGTAAAGCCATTTTCGAAACGAAATACATAAGTATATAAGTACAAAACCAAGAGTAATAGCCAACATAAGACTCAACACTCTCAACAACAACACGGGAACACATCCCAAAACCACAAGGAACAACACGACTCACAAGAAGTCTCAAGGTATGATCTATCATCACACAATAGATCAAAACCCGACATGCACAACGCAAAGGAATAAGACTCACCCACGGCAACACATGCCAAGGCAACACATGCCTTTGTGACTACACATGTCACAAGATAAGAACTCAGAACAACGGCTACACAAGCCCTCGTGACTTCACCCATCACGAGTTGATATGCCTTCCTTATGCCCGGTTCCAACCTTATAGCTACTCCCAACCTTATTTCTTCTTCCAACCATTACCTCCAAGAACCCTGTACACCAAGTCCAACCTTTTCCCTCCGAGGACCGTCGTCCCCATCCGCCAACGACCGCCAACGAGACCACCAATTTCATAGTACACGAGGGTACCGTACACACACACGGCAACACATGCCTCCCAAGAAATACGTGAACCTTACACAAAGGTCACAAACTCCATAATCACGTCACGACCATCACGAGGACCGCTGCAATACCTTGGTGACTAGTGTCCCATACCACTAATCGTGCAATCCAGGTAAAGCCACACACATATCACACCTCAACAGGAATCAATCAACGGATCACAACGAAGATATGAAACCATACTCAATCAAGGAATGGATCACAGTCCAACAACAACAACAATGACAAATAACACAAGTTATCATCAACATTAGAAAGGTACAAACAACGCACATGCTAGCATTTAAACACCGAACTAGCATTCTTATCAAACGGGTAAACCAAACGTAGTTCCGAAGAACAAACAAGACTCATCACGGTTCAACGGAACACAATGTTGAACACTTAGCACGATTCAAGACACCAAAACCTACATGGAATCCTACCATATAGTTCTACACATACGAAACATCAAGAAGACACTCAAATAGTTCCACAAAAGAACAACGGGAAGTCAAAAGACCAAATACCGAGTCAAAAGAATCACGGGGAACCAATCCCCCAACAACCAACATAGTGTACACGCGGGTAGGCCCAAGGGTAGGCCTCTACCCACGGTTCCGCCCGCGGGTACAGGCTGCCTGGCAAATGTACCCCGCGAGTGGGCGGCGGGTTGGACGCCTACCCGCCGTTCCGCCGGCAGGTACATCCCTGTACCACAATACAACACTTCGCGGATTTTCATCTCCAAACTCAAATTGAAGTCCAAAACATGTCAAATCTCACCAAATACAACAAAATGACTTGAATCAAAGGAAATGCCAAACATTGGCACAGATGAACCCTAAACACAAGCTCTAGATATGCATTTTCACAAGACAATGCATAAACACTCACATTTCATAGCAAAACACATGTAGAATCTCACCGCGCGTCCTAAGATTCCTGAGTTCTATGTTCCTAAATACCTAGAGTTCAAGCCTATTGTCCAAAAGTCTGGTCTTAAGAGTCTTATCCAAGGGTGAAACTTAGGCTCTGATACCAACTGTAACACCCCGAAATTTTTTAACTTTTAAGACTTATATAATGAAGGTAAATTCTCATTAAATCCCAAACAGAACATAAAGAGTACGGGGTGCTATGCCACACCTGAGCTAGAGAACTCAAGTGCACAGGCTAACTAACTAATATCCTCAATAATGTAAATGCATAAACATGGCACGCAGGCCGAAAGGGAAACTATCTACTTCTACGCTCCAAGACTCTAGCGCGCTCCAGTGTCTACTCCTCTGTGCCTGAAAGCCAAATATATCTGTTCAGCGAGAGATGCTGGTAACCCACTCCAACGCGTTGAAATACAATACATATAGGCATATATATAGATATAAGAAAAACCATTTCGAAGCATGAAGATATATCCTAAGAGACTCTAGCTTTTAAAACAGGGAATAGACTCGACAGATAGGGATAAGCACAGTCAACAGTCATACAATTCACAAGCATAGGGAACAGGCTCGACAGACAGAGATAAGCACAGCCAATAGTCATAATCAAGCATATACGATTTACTAGTATGTACCCTATGGTCACGCTTTCGTAACATTCATAACATCAAACCATCCACATCTCATCACATAGAACACTATGATGGCGCCACAGGACCAATCGCATGCCCATACATGAGGGTCAGCGCATATAGCTCTGACACGGCCCCGCAGCACCCTGCCCCGTATCGCAACACGGAGGGGTCAATCGCAACCGACCGATGAACCGCAGCTCATCATAATGTTTGATCGCAACCAAACAGTGGACCGCAGCCCAAGAGAAGTCATCTGACCGCAGCCAGGAATATGAACCGCAGCTCATGTAAAACGTTTGATCGCAACCAAACGGCGGACCGCAGACTGAGAGTGTAAATCTGACCACAGCCAGCTTCTGAACCACAGCTCAGGAATAACCAATTTGATCGCAACCAAATTGGGGTATCATGCACACATAACACATAGCAAACACATGCAACCCACATTGACACATTGGGAAGGGGGGGAAATCGTATATCGAAACCTATGCGTGATCATCCACATACTAAGAATAATCCTAAGGGGTTCATACTTCTTCCACCTAGGCCAACGGGATACTAATTCAACTAGCATGTAATATATAAGACTCATTCAACCTACGAATAGTACCTAAAACATCAAACTAGACATAGGCACGATAGACGTAGTCCGTTAGGACGCCACGAGGGTCGGGGGAACCTCAAACGGGGAAGCTGGAATCTCGAGGTTGGGAAATTTCCAGCGGGTAGCCGGTGGGTGAAGAGTCACCCGCCGGCTGCCCACCGGCGACGAGTCTCCGGGCAGCGGGTGCCCGGCGGGCAGTCGCCTGCCCGCCGGCTGCCCGTTGCCGGTGATGCTAATTCCGGCCGTGGGTAGGTGGCGGGTCCCCTACCCCCACCTACCCCCCACTGAATCCTTTTCACAATAAACGTCCCGGGATCCGTTGTGGAACCCGAAGCCATGCTTAGACACTTTTATACGCAACCGATGACGCCACGTAGACAATTAACGGATCAAAAGCAAGAAACATACGACATGTATCCTATCATGCTTCCTAAACATAATTAACACCCAAACATGCGAATTCCCACCCAATACATTAAGAGTAACACCATATGAGTTTCACGATACATCCTAGGGCTCTAATCAAATTTAAATCATCAAGAACATAACTTATCTTTTAATATCAAGAAACATCAAGATTCATCAAGAACATCACACAATCATCAAGAATCCTCATCATCATCAAGATTACCAACATCACACATAAAATCATATCACCAATTATCAAGATCACATCATCAATATCATAAACGATTCATCAAGACACAAGAATATAGAGGGAGGCCTAAGGGGGAGATCATAGCTAAGAAAATAGGTTTTGTTGAGATATGGGTTACCTCTTAGCCTTAATTAATTCCTTGGCTATGAAGGGTCTTTCTTTAAGCTTTCTTCTTTCTTGATTTCTCCTAAGGGAATTCTTAGAACTTCTTGTGTGGTGAGAGATTATTGTGGTGTAAGATCTAGGTGCCTCCTATAACCTTACTTATATATTTAAGAGTCCTAATTAGTGTCTAAGTGGTATGGGTTTACTAATCCTATTCCTTATAGAACTAAGGACTTGTTTTAGGGATAAGGGTCCATGGTCCATAGTGGACCATATTAATTAATTAAAGAGAATCCTAATTATAATATGAATAGTAAAAGGCCTACTTCCTTTTATCTTTAATAGATAAATAGGTCTAGGATTCCTAATTAGAATCTGACTAGTAAAAGGTTTACTCTCTTTATTCCTAATAGGCTTAAGAATCTAGTTTAGGCTAGGGTCCGCAATCCATGGTGGACCACATTAATTAATTAAAGGGAATCCTAACCAAATTAAATCCTTTTTAATTATCATTAACGGAATTAATTAAATAATTAATCCGGAATTGGAGGCCGTAACACGGGGTGTTACAATGGGTTACCTCTTGTAGAATAAAGACTTCACTTTACACCTCAACAAGCTCCTCACTAGGCTCACCTTCCAAACCCACTTCAAGAACATACCAAAAGATCATAAAGATCCTACCTTTAAGAAAAGACACCTTAAATAAAACCAAAAACACAAGATGAACTTAGATCTTACCCTCCTAGATGCCCAAATATATGAAAGGTTGAATCTTGGAAGCAACTCATGAAGTTTTGGCAAGGCTCCAACTTGGCTTGGAAGAAAAGCTACCTACCTTTTTAGAGAGAAGGTGGAGCTAGATGTTTAGAAAGTGTATGGAAAGAATGAAGAGGTGGTCTACTAGGTTAGATTACAATACTAACACCAAGTGAATGGTCAAGAATACCGTTACTAATATAAGGAAGTGTAAGGAACAAGGGAACTCCTTACAAAGCTTAAGGTACAACTTTCACTTTGGGGTTGACTAGTCAATTACTAGTCCCCAACTATTAAATTTCAAGAATTTAAGGAATTAAATAACAAATTGAAATAGGATTAATTACTTAATTAATCCCTTAATTGAATTTGGATTTCGGGGTGTCACATCCTCTCCCCCTTCAAAGAAGCTTCGTCCCCGAAGCTTGGGTACGACGAATTAATAGCAAACGGTGATAGGAGACAACATTGTGACAAGAGGTTCAAGAACAAACTCTTTTGGTCAAAACTCAAAAGAATTCACAAGAATTTCAAAGCAAGAAAGAAGGCATTTCAAATCAAGGATTGGCAAGAGTTTAACAGACGGATAAATGGAGCATCATGAACTCTAGCCTCAACACAAACACCGACTTCTAGCCAACCGCTAAGAACTAAACAACCAACACCAACTACTACTAAGCTAAACAACAAAGCAACAAGCAAGAACAAGCTTAAAGGCCAACAACAACTAAGCGGTAACAACGACTAAGAAGAAAACAACATCAAAGAAAAGGCAACCGAGATTACCACAACACAAGCTAGAACACCTCACTCTCCGACTCCTCGGACTCTTCATCATCTTCTCCTCTACGGCTTGAACTGGCTTCAATCTGATCTAGCCTTTGGTGCACGGCGACGAACGGCGTCTTCATGAAGGCGAAGCAACTAAACCAACTACTCAAACTAAAAGCTAACAACCATGGCAAACAAGAGGGAACGACTAAACGCACAACTGAGCAAACAACTACCAACGAAACTACTAACGAAACAAGCAAGGGACGAAACTAGGTTCCACAACGAAAACGGTCGGCTTGCGAAACGAATGACAAAGCTTAAGAGATGGGTTGCAAACGAGGTTTAAGCAATAAAGGTCCTTGCTAACTAACCAAAGTTAGAGAAACCAAGAGTTCAAAGTAAGGTAGTAAGATTGATAGGCTTGGTCACAACGAAATTCAACACCAAAACCGTCGGTTAACAAAACGAGAGACAAGACTTAGAGATAGGTTGAGGGTTCACAAAGGTAAGACAAGAAACAAAGATAAGGTGATAGATAAAAGATTTACCGGAAAGGAAAAATCACTTCACACCGAGCCTAACTCCTGCTCAAAACTAGCCAACGATCTACTCAAAACGAGACGGCTCAGCTAAGGAACAAGCCACAAACAGAAACTGACACCACAAGAACTCTAAACTAGATCACTCAGGATCACGGAACTAGGGTTGCATCTTCAACTGATCTCTGCTGACTTCTTCAACCAAAGGAAACAAGGTACTCCCACTACTTAACTTGAGCTTGGCATCTGCTTAATCTTGATCCGTCACTTCCGACAAAGGTTACAGCTGCTAGATCCAAAACACGAGTTGGATGTCCTTCTCTCCGGCTCTAGGGTGAACTTGATGCAGGCTACCGGCTTAACACTTTCATTAGAACACCACTTCCATCTCTCTACCAAGCAGCGCTTGAAAACTTAAAAACTTCGGTCCGGATGAAAGGTTTAAAACAGGAACGGTAACAAAGGAGAAAGGTAACTCATGGGAAATAAGGCTCACAAAAAGAAATGTGGTTCAACGGTAAGGATTAGAGTGAAGGGTTTTAAGGTTCAGAAACTCAAGGACCACTTAGGAATAGGATCAAAGTAATCAAAGTTGCAACTTAGGAAATAAGGTTGCCACCTTGCACAGAATCGTTAGAAGTGGGAAATACAAGAACGAGGTTCGATCCAAATGGGAAAGATCAAGGTGAGAGTTGAGGTTCAACCATTCGAGGACCATGTTGATTAAGAAGGAGAGAATTGTAAACGAGGTTACAACTTAGGGAGCTAGGAATCAAAACGAAGTTTTAGGGAGTTGAAAGAATTTCCTCACGGAGGGTGTCCGATTTAAAACTCAATGATAGCATTGATTAGGAAGGGAGTCAAGATTTTCAAAGTCACAACTTAGAAAAGATGAGGTCGTAACCTTGAACAGAGTCAAATCAAGAGAGGAACAAGAACGAGTTTTGAAAGAATTGAAAGGATTTCCTAATGAAGGGTACAAGATTTAGGCTCAAGAATAGCGTAGGTTAAGAAGGAAATCAAGATTTTCAAGATTACAACTTAGGAAAACGAGGTTGTCATCTTGTATAGAATTAAATTAAGAAGGAAACGAGAACGATGCTTGAAGAGATAGGAAAGATTTCTCGGAAAGAGACAATTGGTTTGACAAGAAGATGATAGAAAGAAGGTTTAAAGAGGGTTAAGGATTCTCGACTTAAGGCTACTTCTTCAACTTGACGCTTCGAACACTGCACTTTTTGACAAACTGAAGGCTCTCTACTTCGACTCGGACACGGCTTAACTCCTAGACCTTGCCAGATTCTTCAAAAGCAGATGTCACCGCCATCTTGCACAAGGTGATTTAGAAAGAAAACAAGCACAAGGTTCGGAAGAAACAGACTACTTGGCAAAAAGGGTGATAGGGTTTGACTAGGGAAAGAAAAGATTAACGAGGGTCAAGGGTAACACTCAAACAAACTAACGCTCGAAGCTAACACGCAAGGAAAGGCACAAAGACGAAGGGAGGTGCAACAAAAGGTATAAGAGCTTACATCAATTGTTCCCACTTGCATCTGTCTCACAACTGTTGATCTTGCATTGTCGAGGTTGTTGTTGAGTCCGTTGAAGTCTTCCTCTTAGTCCTGCACTCAAAGGACCGGTAACCTTTCTTGCCACAAGCAAAGCACTCTATCAGCTTACCATGACAGCCAACGCCGGGGTGGTCACTTCCATACTTCTTGCAAACGGGGCGCCTTCCCTTACCCTTGATCTTCCGGCTTGGTTTGGGAGCCTTACCTCTCTTAGAGTCGTCTCTTTGCAGGCTTCTTGTTGATCCAACACCAGTAGCCATCAAACTCCTAACTACAGGTGAAACACCTTTGTCAAGCTTCTTCTTACGGTTCTCCCGGATTCCTCTCTGCACTTGCTGAACTCGGTAGAGGTCGGCTGCACAAAAGTAGGCCTCCTTGACACGAGCAGGATAGAACCGTTCACGTAACTTAACTTTCAGGTCTTCCCAACTGAACTCCGGATCTTGTCTACAAGCTGGCCTTTCAAGCATCCACCACGAGTCCGCTTCTTGCCGAAGGTAGAACGTAGCCAACTCCACTTTGCGATTCTCTGGGCATACCACAACTTCGAAGATCTTGCCAAATATCCGGATCCACTCGTCCAGCACTGCGGGATCTTCTTCACCGGCGAAGATCGGGGGACGGAGACTTGCGACTAGGCGTACTACGTCACGATTCCCATTCAGAAGATGGTGGTTGTTGGGGAGGGCATTGCTCAGCGTCTGGGTGATCTGCGTTAGTTGATGAAGGCTTTGAGCTAACTGCTCGCTGGTGACCGCTTCTGAAGACCTTGCATGACGTCCCGATGGTGTCATCCTCCACTTCTACAGCAACAGCACGATAACGGGAAGAAACTTAGGGCCCGCACCCTTACCTGCTGCCTTAACTAAAGAGAACCAAAGCTAAAAGGAAAGCAAAGCATAGAAAACTCAACAGAAAACGGCACAAGAACTCACAACCTCACCGCGCGTCCTAAAGTCCTAAGCCTAAACACACTTAGCCACTTAGAAAGTCTAAACTTAACCCTCCCTAGGCTCAAACCTAGGCTCTGATACCAACTGTAACACCCCCTAAAAACAAGCTATTTAAAAGCCTTAAACATGCAGATAACACAATTAAACAACAAACACAGCGGAAGACTGAAAGATAACTGGATAAACATAAATCCAAGTCACGAGGTGTTATGCCACGTTCACCAACAAGGATGAATGCTACGGCAATATCTGCATTTTTTTACAACTAATCAATAGTCTCAAAAGTCTATAACTAGATCGGCACACAGGTCATAAAACAAGCGGGAGAAGCTATGCCAACAAGCACTAGACTGCGCACTTACCTAGACATCACCGGAAAGAACACAATAAAACATGGAACGACGCCCAGTTAGCGAATAATGCTGGTAACCCACCAATACATGTGAAATATCATACATAGATAGATATAAGTTGTAAAGCCATTTTCGAAACGGAATACATAAGTATATAAGTACAAAACAAAGAGTAATAGCCAACATAAGACTCAACACTCTCAACAACAACACGGGAACACATCCCAAAACCACAAGGAACAACACGACTTACAAGAAGTCTCAAGGTATGATCGATCATCACACAATAGATCAAAACCCGACATGCACAACGCAAAGGAATAAGACTCACCCACGGCAACACATGCCTTTGTGACTACACACGTCACAAGAGAAGAACTCACAACAACGGCTACACAAGCCCTCGTGACATCACCCATCACGAGTTGATATGCCTTTCTTATGCCCGGTTCCAACCTTATGGCCACCCCCAACCTTATTTCTTCTTCCAACCATTACCTCCAAGACCCCTGTACACCAATTCCAACCTTTTCCCTCCGAGGGCCGTCGTCCCCATCCGCCAACGACCGCCAACGATACCACCAATTTCATAGTAAAACACATGTAGAATCCAAGAAATATTCATATAGGTAAGAAAAATAGATTTTGTAGAGCATGGGTTACCTATTGTAGACTAAAGACTTCACTTTACACCTCAACAAGCTCCACACTAGGCTCACCTTCCAAACCCACTTCAAGAACATACCAAAAGATCATAAAGATCCTACCTTTAAGAAAAGGCACCTTAGATAAAAACAAAAACACAAGATGAACTTAGACCTTACCCTCCTAGATGCCCAAATATATGAAAGGTTGAATCTTGGAAGCAACTCTTGAAGTTTTGGCAAGGCTCTAACTTGGCTTAGAAGAAAAGCTACCCACCTTTTTAGAGAGAATGTGGAGCTAGATTTTTAGAAAGTGTAAGGAAAGAATGAAGGTGGTCTACTAGGTTAGGTTACAATACTAACACCAAGTGAAAGGTCAAAAATACCCTTACTAACATAAGGAAGTGTAAGGAACAAGGGAACTCCTTACAAAGCTTAAGGTACAACCTTGACTTTGGGGTTGACTAGTCAATTACTAGTCCCCAACTATTAAATTTCAGGAATTTAAGGAATTAAATTACAAATTGAAATAGGATTAACTACTTAATTAATCCCTTAATTGAATTTGGATTTCGGGGTGTCACAACATGCCTGTGCCGTCGCTCTACGACACCATTATGCTCAGGAGTGTGTGGTGGGGTGGTGAAATGAGAGATACCATGGGTGTTCAGGAATGGTATAAGTTTTACAAATTCTCCCCCATTATCTGAGTAAATAGAGACAATCGGAAAACTAAAATATTTTTCCACTAATATTTTGAACTGAGTAAATATTGTAAAGACATCTGACTTACATTTCATGGGGTACAGCCAAATGTATTTCGAAATGTGGTCAACAAATATTATATAATAGTAAAACTCATCAATAGACTTTCCCGTAGGTCCCCATACATCAGTATAGACTAACTGTAGAGGTTTAGTGCTAACTAGAGTATTTTTTGGCAAAAGGCAGCTTATGGCTTTTATGAATATTGCAAGAAGAGCAGTAGAATTTTCGCAGAGATGACATTGAAACTGGAACATTACAGCGTTGCAACACCTTATTGGACGGATGGCCAAGCTGTTGGTGCCACTGAGACAAAGAGGACAACTGCGCATTGTGTACTGTTGGGTGAGACGCAATAGGTCCATAGTAGGCACCATTATTGTTCACTCCCTTCAGTAGCGTAGTCCCAGTTTGAAGATCCTTAACAACAAAATGGGAACCAAAAAATTCCACAGACACACAATTAGTCTTGCACAATTGGGATATGGAAACTAAGTTAGTGTGTAACTGAGGAAGAGACAAGATATTTTCTAAGGTAAGGACAGAGTATGGAGTGGGGATAACAGACTGGCCAATATGTGAAATATGTGACACCCCAAAATCCAAATCCAATTAACGGATTAATTAAGTGATTAATCCTATTTCAATTAGTGAATTAATTCCTAAAATCCTGAAAATTCAATACTTGGGGACTAATAATTGACTAGTCAACCCCAAAGTCAAAGTTGTACCTTGAGCTTTGTAAAGAGTTCCCTTGTTCCTTACACTTCCTAATGTTAGTAAGGGCATTCTTGACCTTTCACATGGTGTTAGTATTGTAACCTAACCTAGTAGACCATCTTCATTCTATCCTTACACTTTCTAAAACTCTAGCAGCACCTTCTCTCTAAAAAGGTGAGTAGCTTTTCTTCCAAGCCAAGTTGGAGCCTTGCCAAGACTTCAAGAGTTGCTTCCAAGATTCAACCTTTCTTATATTTGGGCATCTAGTAGGGTAAGATCTAAGTTCATCTTGTGTTTTTGGTTTCATCTTAGGTGTCTTTTCTTAAAGGTAGGATCTTTATGATCTTTTGGTTTGTTCTTGAAGTGAGTTTGGAAGGTGAGCCTTGAGAAGAGCTTATTAAGGTGTAAAGTGAAGTCTTTCGTTTACAAGAGGTAACCCATGCTCTAAAAAATCTATTTTGCTTACCTATATGTGATTTCTTGGATTCTACATGTGTTTTGCTATGAAATGTGAGTGTTGATGCATTGTCTTGTGAAAATGCATATCTAGAGCTTCTGTTTAGGGTTCATTTGTGCCATTGCTTGGTATTTCCTTTGATTCAAGTCATTTTGTTGTATTTGGTGAGATTTGGCATGTTTTGGACTTGAATTCGAGTTTGGAGAAGAAAATCTGCGAAGTGTTGATTTGTGGTACAGGGTGTACCCGCGGGCGGAACGACGGGTGGAGATCCAACTCGCCGCCCACCCGCGGGGTACAATGGCCTGGAAACCTGTACCCGCGGGCGGAACCGCGGGTAGAGGTCTACCCGTGGGCCTACCCGCGGGTACGTGATGTTGGTTGTTGGGGGATTTGTTCCCTATGATTCTTTTGACTCGGTATTTGGTCTTTTGACTTCCCGTTGTTCTTTGGTGGAACTATTTGAGTGTCTTCTTGATGTTTTGTATGTCTAGAACTATATGGTAGGATTCTGTAACACCCCGTGTTACGGCCCTTAATCTTGAATTAATTATTTAATTAATTCCATTAATAATAATTAAAAAGGATTTAATTTGATTAAGAAATCCCTTTAATTAATTAACGTGGTCCACCACGGATCATGGACCCTTGCCTAAACTAGAGTCATAAGCCTATTAGGAATAAAGAAAGTATATCTTTACTATTCAGATTATGGTTAGGATTCTCTTTAATTAATTAATATGGTCCACCATGGTCCATGGGCCCTTATCCCTAAAGCCAACCCCTTAGTCCTATAAGGAATAGAATTAGTAAACCCATGCCACTTAGACCATAATTAGGACTCTTAATTATATAAATAGGGACATAGAAGGCACCTAGAATACACACCACAAATAATCCCTCACCACACAAGAAAGTTCCAAGAACTCCCGTAGTAGAGATCAAGAAAGGAGAAATCTTAAAGAAAGACCCTTCATAGCCAAGGAAATTAATTAAGGCTAAGAGGTAACCCATGTCTCAACAAAACCTATTTTCTTCGCTATAATCTCTTTCCTTGGCCTCCCTCTATATTCTTGTGTCTTGATTGATTCCTTCTATGACAATTATGATTGATAAGATGATTTATATGCTTTCTTGGGAATCTTGATGACCTTGATGTTAAAAAGAAGTTCTTGATTATGATATGATGATTCTTGACGAATCTTGATATTTTCTCGATGTTAAGAATAAAATATATTCTTCATGATTTGGGTGGGATTAGAGCCCTAGGTTGGATTGCGAATTTGTATTGAGGATGTTCTTGATTTATGTTTGGGTGGGAATTCGCATGTTCGGGTGTTGTTTATATTTAGAAGTCATAATAGGATAAGTCCTACATGATTATTGCTTTTGATCCATTAATTGCTTATGTGATGTCGTTATTTGCGTTTAAAAGTGTCTAAGCATGGTTTCGGGTTTCACAAAGGATCCCGGGACGAAATTGTGATGAATGAGTCAGTGGGGGGTAGGTGGGGTGGGGGAACCCACCACCTACCCGCTGCCCAAAGAGGCGCTGCCCGGCAGCGGGCAGCCGGCTGCCCGCTGCCCGAAACAGCGCCCACCGGCTACCCGCTGGTCCACACCCCACCCCGGGTCCCCGGCTTCCCCGTTTGATGTTCCCCGTTCCCCATGGTGTCCCAACGGACCCCGTTTGTCGTGCCTGAGTCTAGTCTGGAATTTCGGGTACCATTCGTAGGTTAAACGTGTCTTAGGAATTGCATGCTAGTTGAATTGGTAACCCGTGGACCTAGGTGGAAGTTATATGAGCCCTTAGGAACTATTCTTTGAATGTGAATGATCACATGTAAGCTTAATTATATGTTTCCCTCTTCCCTATGTGAACAATGTGTCATTATGTGCTATTGTGTGTAACGTGATGCATGACCCCAACTTGGTTAAGACCAATTGGGCTATACGGGCAGTTGAATGGGTTGAGAACCATCCCAACTGTTAACCAGGCTGGTAGAGACCAGTCAGGTATATAAAGATTATGTATAGGACTGAAGGTCCACATGGGCCTCGGTGATATGACCCACCGACCGGGATGCGCCAGGCGGTATGGGGCCAACAAGCCGAGTAATCAGGCGGTGTGTAGGGCTACGACTGGCTACGATCCACCGAGTGGTGGGACATCGGTATGCAGGACCGTAGTCTCCGAGGATCTTTGCCCACTGACTGAGTTTAGCTCAGCGGTGTGTCGGGCTTGATCCGCTACGGCCCGCCGATTGTGCGCACCAATGGTGTGTAGGGTCGTAAGTCCCCCCTTGTAAAGGGGATCACGGTCCACCGACTAGGCGCGTCAGCGGTGTGTCGGATCGTGGTCCGACGTTGAGTTCGTCAGTGGTTCTCCAAGGGTTGGTTGTGATCAACTCCCCTCGTACTGCGGTACTGAGGTAGGGTGCTGCGGGGCCGTGTTAATGCTATAGCCATTAACCCTCATGTTCGGGGCATGCGATTGGTCCCGTGGCGCCATCGATGATTATGTGATATGAATGATGATTGAATGATGATGTGTTTGAATTGAAAAGTGATCTGTGACCTTAGATGCGTATTCCTTATGATGTTATCTCTACTTAACCGTTTATCATTGATTAATGTGCTTGTCCCTATTTGCTTAGTCTATTCCCGGTTTTAAAGCTAGAGTCTCCTAAGTATATATCTTCCTGCTTCAAAATGGTTTTCCTATATCTATATCTATATATATACCTATATTGTATTTCAACGCGTTGGAGTGGGTTACCAGCATCTCTCGCTGAACAGATATACTTGGCTTTCAGGCACAGAAGAGTAAGTCACTGGAGCGCGCTAGAACTTGGAGCGTAGAAGTAGATAGTTTCCCTTTCGGCCTGCGTGCCATGTTTATGCGTTTACATTATTGAGGATATTAGTTAGTTAGCCTATGCACCTGAGTTCTCTAGCTCAGGTGTGGCATAGCACCCCGTACTCTTGTATTATGTTTTGGGATTTAATGAGATTTCACCTTTATTTTATAAGTTTCAAATATCTTGAAAATTTGGGGTGTTACAGATTCCATGTAGGTTTTGGTGTCGTGAATCGTGTTAAGTGTTCAACATTGTGTTTCGTTGAACCATGATGAGTCTTGTCTGTTCTTCGGAACTATCTTTGGTTTACCCGTTTGATAAGCATGCTAGTTTGATGTTTAAATGCTAGCATGTGTGTTGTTTGTACCTTCCTATTGGTTGATGATAACTTGTGTTATTCATCATTGTTGTTGTTGGACTGTGATCCATTCCTTGATTGAGTATGATTTCATATCTTTGTTGTGATCCGTTGATTGATTCCTGCTGAGGTGTGATGTGTGTGTGGCTTTACCTGGATTGCGCGACTAGTGGTATGGGACACTAGTCACCAAGGTATTGCAGCGGTCCTCGTGGTGGCCGCGACGTGATTATGGAGTTGTGACCTTTGTGTAAGGTTCACGTGATTCTTGGGTGGCATGTGTTGCCGTGTGTGTGTACGATACCCTCGTGTACTATGAAATTGGTGGTCTCGTTGGTGGTCGTTGGTGGGGGACGACGGTCCCAGGAGGGAAAAGGTTGGACTTGGTTGTACAGGGGTCCTGGAGGTAATGGTTGGAAGAAGAAATAAGGTTGGGGGTAGCCATAAGGTTGGAACCGGGCATAAGAAAGGCATATCAACTC
Organism: Ipomoea nil; assembly: GCF_001879475.1. Classification (NCBI taxonomy): domain Eukaryota; kingdom Viridiplantae; phylum Streptophyta; class Magnoliopsida; order Solanales; family Convolvulaceae; genus Ipomoea; species Ipomoea nil. Next base: position 236,437 of record NW_017617829.1, read on the forward strand.
GTGATGGGTGATGTCACGAGGGCTTGTGTAGCCGTTGTAACACCCTGTGTTACGACCCCTAAACCCAAATTAATTAAACAACCACTCAGCCCAAAAAGGGAGTTAAAACCCACTAATTAGCTAAAAGGGGGTCCACCATGGTCCGTGGGCCTTTATCCCTAAAGCCAACCCCTTAGTCCTATAAGAAATAGAATTAGTAAACCCATGCCACTTAGACCCTAATTAGGACTCTTAATTATATAAATAGGGACATAGGAGGCACCTAGAACTCACACCACAAATAATCTCTCACCACACAAGAAGTTCCAAGAATTCCCTTAGGAGAAATCAAGATAGGAGAAATCTTAAAGAAAGACCCTTCATAGCCAAGGAAATTAATTAAGGCTAAGAGGTAACCCATGTCTCAACGAAACCTATTTTCTTCGCTATAATCTCCTTCCTTGGCCTCCTTCTATATGCTTGTGTCTTGATTAATACCTCTATTCTATTTGTGAAATATCCTTGATGATTGATAAGATGATTTGTGTTTATTCTTGATAATCTTGATGATCTTGATGATGAAAAGAGGTTCTTGATATTGATGTAATGATTCTTGACAAATCTTGATAGTTCTTGATGATAAAGATAAATTATGATTTGATGATTTGGGAGGGATTAGAGCCCTAGGATGGATTGGGAATTTGTGTTATAATGTTCTTGATATATATTGGGTGGGAATTCGCATGTTCGAGTGTTGTTTATGTTTAGAAGTCGCAATAGGATGAGCTATATGTGATTCTTGCTTTTGATCCATTAATTGACTACATGGTGTCGTTAATTGCGTTTAAAAGTGTCTAAGCATGGCTTCGGGTTCCACAAAGGATCCCGGGACGAATTTGTGATGAATGAGTCAGTCGGGGGTAGGTGGAGGTAGGGGTACCCGCCACCTACCCGCTGCCCGAAGATCATCGCCGGGCAGCGGGCAGGCGCCGGGTAGGAGTCCGCCCGCCGGCAACCCGCTGCCGGGCAGTGATCTCCAGCGGGCAGCCAGCGGGTGATCCCTCACCCACCGGCTACCCGCTGGTCCGTTACCCACCCCGGGTCCCCGGCTTCCCCCGTTTGATGTTCCCCATTCCCCGTGATGTCCCAACGGACCCCGCTTGTCGTGCTTGAGTCTATTTTGATGTTACAGGTGCTGTTCGTAGGATAAAAGAGTCCTAGGAATTGCATGCTAGTTGAATCGGTAATCCGTCGACCTAGGTGAAAGTCGTATGAACCCCTTAGGACTATTCTTAGTATGTGAATGATCACACGTAAGCTTAATTATATATCTCCCCTTCCCAATGTGCTATTATGTGCTATTACGTCCTAATGCGTGTTATGTGATGCATGATCCCCCAACTTGGTTGAGATCAAGTGGGATATACGGGAAGTTGAATGGGCTGAGAACCATCCCAACTGTTAACCAGGTCGATTAAGATCGGTCAGGTATATAAATATTATATAGGGCTGAGGTCCACTATACGGGCAGTTGAATGGGTTGGGAACCATCCCAACTGTTAACCAGGCTGGTAGAAACCAGTCAGGTATATATAGATTATATAGGACTATAGGTCCACATGGGCCTCGGTGATATGACCCACCGACCTAGATGCGCCAGGCGGTGTGTAGGGCCAACAAGCCTGAGTAATCAGGCGGTGTGTAGGGTTACGGCTGGCTGCGATCCACCGAGTGATGGGACAGCGGTGTGTAGGGTCGTAGTCTCCGAGGATCTTTGCCCACCGACTGACTTTAGCTCAGCGGTGTGTCGGTCCTGATCCGCTACGGTCCACCGACTGTACGCATCAACGGTGTGTAGGGTCGTAAGTCCCCCCTTGTAAAGGGGATCGCGGTCCACCGACTGTGCGCGTCAGCAGTGTGTCGGATCGTGGTTCGACGCTGAGTTCGTCAGCGGTTCTCAAAGGGTTGGTTGTGATCAACTCCCCTCGTACCACGGTACTGAGGTAGGGTGCTGCGGGGCCGTGTTAATGCTATAAGCATTAACCCTCATGTTCTGGGCATGCGATTGGTCCCGTGGCGCCAACAATGATTATGTGATATGAATGGTGATTGGTTGGGGATGTGTTTTGGAATTAGAAAGTGATCTGTGACCTTAGATGCGTATTCCTTATGATGTTATCTCTACTTAACTTTTTATTATTGTTTGATGTGCTTGTCCTTATTTGCTGAGTCTATTTCTGGTTTTAAAACTAGTGTCTCTTAAGTATATATCTTCCTGCTTCGAAATGATTTTCGTATATCTATATATATATATATATATATATATATATATATATATATATATATATATCTATAATGTATTTCAACGCGTTGGAGTGTGTCACCAGCATCTCTCGCTAAACAGATATATTTGGCTTTCAGGCGCAGATGAATAGATGTCGGAGCGCGCTATAAGAGCTTGGAATAGATAGATAGTTTTCCCTTTTGGCCTACGTGCCACAATGATGTATCGAGGATAGTTAGTTAGTTTAGCCTGTGCATCTGAGCTCTCCAGCTCAGATGTGGCATAGCACCCCGTACCCTTGTGTTTAGAAATACTCTATTTTGGGATTTAATGAGAATTTACCTTTATTATATAAGTATTAAAAGTTTCAAAATTTCGGGGTGTTACAGCCGTTGTTGTGAGTTCTCTTCTTGTGACGTGTGTAGTCACAAAGGCATGTCTTGCCTTGGCATGTGTTGCCGTTGGGTGAGTCTTATTCCTTTGCGTTGTGCTTGTCGGGTTTTGATCTATTGAGTGATGATAGATCATGCCTTGACTCTTCTTGTGAGTCATGTTGTTCCTTGTGGTCTTGGGATGTGTTCCCGTATTATTGTTGTGAGGGTTGAGTCTTGTGTTGACTATTACTCGTGGTTTTTGCACTTATACTTATGTATTCCGTTTCGAAAATGGCTTTGCAACTTATATCTTACATATGTATGTTATTTCACATGTATTGGTGGATTACCAGCATTATTCGCTGACCGGGCGTCGTCCCATGTTTTATTGAGTTCTTTCAGGTGATGTCTAGACGAGCGCGCGATCTAGTACTTGCTAGAATAGATTTCCCCTCTCGTTTTGTGGCCTGTGAGCCAGTGAAGATGTAGAACTTTGAACTTATGGGATTATTTGTGAACATTGCAGATATTGCCTGTGCATTCATCATTATGGTGAACGTGGCATAACACCCTATGTTTCAGACTTTACCTATCTATCTATCGTTCAGACTTCCGCTGTGTTGAATGTTTAGTTCCGTTATCTGCATGTTTTAAGGCTTTTTATAGCATGTTTTAGGGGGTGTTACAAAATATGTAGGGAATTACCGTCACCCAGGCAGACCTCATCAGGTCCATTGTACTCAGAGATTGACTGCAGTGACTCGAGACTAGAAGTGGCGTGATGCGATGCACCGTTGTCAAACATCCAGGGTGGAGATACTTGCGCAGACTGGGCTGTAGGTGGCATCTGGGTGGTGAGGACGTTATGCTCTTTCAGGAACCTAGCCAGCTTGCGGCAAACTTTCGTCTCATGTCCTACAAAGTTATAAAACTTGCATATAATAGTGGGCCGATTAGTGTCACCTTGTTGCCAAGTCGATCTGTTGGCTTTGTAATTGTTAGTATTGGTACAGGCATTGCGATTGAAGTTCGACTGTCGGTTGTTCCGAGGGGACGAAGTCCGCTGGGTAGCATTGGCAGTTGCTAACAACTGGCGTGAATCATCTGCATCCTTCAACTGACGTTCATGGTTAGTTAGGACATCGGCTAACTCACCCAACGAGAGAGGTTTCTCGCGAACGCAGACTGCATAAATGATGGAGTTGTACTCCTCTCCTAGCTGAGTCAGAATGTACACGAGCAAATCTTCCTCAAACACCGGACACTGAGCCAAGGAAAGATCGTCAGCTATGGTTCGCATATCATTGAGATATGCTGAAATAGACCGAGAGCCTCTCGGGTTTCTGGTTAGCTTGTCCTTGAGGGAGATAATACGTCCTCGGGAGGCACTAGCATAACCTACAACAAGGCGTTGCCACGCATCGTGAGCCGTCGTGGCTGGATTGTATTAGTACAGCTTCCTAGAAGTGCACTAACAATAATTTGGTCTTGTCGGTACCAAATTAAGTCATCAGGATTGGGGACGGATTGAGCATCATCCGAGAATTTCGCCGATTCCTTGGTGGAACCTTCAACGTAGCCCAAGAGATTGAGGCCAACAAGAGTGGCGTGAAAACTGGGAAGTTGGTGGTAGTGAGTTTGATAGGAAAGTGAGTTGGAACATTTAGCTGGATGATCACATTGGTGTTGTGGGAAGCCATTGATTAGAAAAAAAAGAATTCTTTCGTAGGAGATTTCAGGCTCTGGATACCATATAGAGTTTATGAACTTGATGTATATTAATGTAAGCTCATGCAGCTATAAATAGTGTACAGAGGAGGAAAGTTAGAGAAGTAGTTACAACAACTAATCTAACCTACAGAGCTAATCAACAGGAGCTAAAATAGAGAGATAAATAATGGGAGCCTCATATGTTCTTAATAGCGCACGGTCATTATTTACAAAGGAACATCACCCTATTGTTTGAGCGGAAAAGTTTTATCTATTTTTATTTTCCAAAATGTTTCTGCTTTATTATAGTAGAGGATATATATATACATATATATATATATATATAGAATTAGGTTCTTGTGCGGTTAGGTTGCTCAGGTGCGGTTGTGCGGTTTAATCTGGGTCATTCATCTCGCTTAAATCAACGTCCAGGATTACTAGAATTTAAAAAAAAAAAATGCGGTGGCAATTTTGTAAATTTTGTATTTAGCTCAACATTAATGTGAGCGGTTCTGTGATTAATGTGCGTGAGTTTTGTATATAATATGCGCGAGTCTTTTGCATAAGGTGCGTGAGTTTGTGCTTAATGTGCGTGGGGTTGTGTTTAATGTGAGTAGTTAGTAAAACTTAAAGTGTGTGCTTTTGCATTTAAGGTGCGTGAGATTTGTTCTTAATGTGAGTGGAGTTTGTGCTTAATTTGCTTAGGGTTTGTGCTTAATGTGTGTGAGGGTAGTGATTAATATCAGTAATTGTTGAAACTTAAAGTCTGTGAGTTAATATTTAAAGTGCGTGAGTTTTGTGCTTAATGTGCGTGAGATTGTGCTTAATGTGTGTTGGATGAAGAAGAATGCAGCACGTCTAAATGACCAAAAGCGTCTACCAAAACCAAAAGCGTCTACCAAAAGCGCGTCTTCTTGTTCCACAATGTGCGTGGGTTTTGTACTTAATGTGCGTGAGTTTGTTCTTAAGATCTAACACTTAAGGTGCGTGGCTTTCTTCCAAACACTTAATTTTCATTGATTTGAGCCGTTGATTTAGATTTGATCAACGGCTCAGATCTAACCTATAACACCCCCCCAAAAACAAGCTATAGTAAAAGCCTTAACGCATGCAGATAACATAACAAAACACTAGCACAGCGGAAGAAAAAGGATAATTGGATAACATAAAATCCAAATGGGGGTGTTATGCCACGCTTATCAACACGATAAACGCTACGGCCAAATCTGCATGGTTTACATCTATCCAAAAACTCATGAATCTAAAAACCAAATCGGCTCACAGGCTGTACAACAAGGGAAAGGTACTACACTATCGGGCACTAGACATCGCGCTCGACTAGACATCACCTGTAAGAACACAAAGATAAACATGGGACGACGCCCGGTCAGCGAATGATGCTGGTAACCCACCAATACATGTGAAATAACATACATAGGTAAGGTATAAACTGTAAAACCATTTTCGAAACGGAATACATATATATAAGTTCAAAACCAAGAGTCAAAGCCAACATAAGACTCAACACTCTCACAAGCAACACGGGAACACATCCCAAGACCACAAGAACAACACGACTCACAAAAGAGTCAAGGCATGATCTATCATCACCCAATAGATCAAAACCCGACAAGTACTACGCAAAGGAAAATAAGACTTACACAACCGGCAACACATGCCAAGGCCACCATGCCTTTGTGACTACACACGTCACAAGAGAAGAACACACAACACCGGCTACAATAGCCATCGTGACATAACCCATCACGAGTTACCTCTTGTAGACTAAAAGACTTCACTTTACCGTTCATCAAGCTCCCCACAAGGCTTACTTTCCAAACCCACTTCAAGAACAAACCAAAAGATCATAAAGATCTTACTTTTAAGAAAAAGACATCTAAGATGGAACCAAAAACACAAGATAGACTTAGATCTTACCCTTCTAGATGCCCAAATAGGTGAAAGGTTGAATCTTGGAAGCAAATCTTGAAGTCTTGGCAAGGTCTAAACTTAGCTTGGAGGAAAAGCTACTCACATTTCTAGAGAGAAGGTAGAGCTAATGTTTTAGAAAGTGTAAGGGGTGAAATGAAGATGTCTTCTAGGTTAGGTTAGAATACTAACACTTGGTGAAGATCAAGAATGCCCTTACTAACATTTAGAAAGTGTAAGGAACAAGGGAACTCTCTTCAAAGCTCAAGGTACAACATGACTTTGAAGTTCACTAGTCAAATACTAGTCCTCAAGTATTAAAAATCAGGATTTTAGGAATTAATTCCTCAATTAAGATAAGATTAATTACTCAATTAATCCATGGATTGAATGCGGATTTTGGGGGTGTCACATAACCGCACAACCGCACGGGAAGCTATATCCGCACATGAACCCTTCCCTATATATATATATATATATATATATATATATATATATATATATATATGTGTGTGTGTGTGTGTGTGTGTGTGTGTGTGTGTGTGTGTGTGTGTGTGTATTATAATAATTCAAGTAGTTGTTGATTTCAACTTCACCAAATTATATCAAGATCTCATGAACCCGCTTCAAGGCCACAAGACCTAGCTTATCATTGAAAAAAGTTATTTAAATGAAACTGCACGCCTGACTTCACCGGACTATATCTAGATCTCATGAACCTGCTTCAAGGCGACAAGGCCTACCTCATCAGTAAAAGAAGATCTTTAAATGAAATTTCACATCAACTTCACCGGACTATATCTAAATTTCATGAATCCGCTTCGATCAAGGCGACAAGGCCAACCTTATCACTAAAAGAAGATCTTTATGAATTTTCACATCCGAGATCCGACTTCATCGAATTATATCTAAATATCATGAACCCGCTTCAAGGTGACAAGGTCTACCTTATCACAAAAAAAAATAAAAATAAAACAAAATTTAAATGAAATTTCACATCATTCCACCAAGTCAGATTTGTATATACTATACGTGTACGTGTGTGGGTGTGTGGGTGTGTGGGTGTGTGAGTTAAATGTGTTTGTGCACGTAATGCATCTGTGTGTATATATAAGTATCCATATATCCCATGCAAATACTCACATGTTTATGCGTAAATATGTAATGTGCATCCATACAAATACCCACAAACAGTTCTTCCTAGCTGTATTTAAGAAATATAGGTAGTGTATACGTATGCCAATTCCTATATAGGTTATATATATTTTTACTTTGTTGCATGTTGGAAAATGTAAAGTTAACTATCCTGACATCTATAAATTAATTCAACAATAACTAATTAAAGACAAATCAACAAATTAATTAATTTTAAAAAGTTAATAAATTAAAAACGGGTGCAAAGTTTGAATATGAGATTATTCATAGATCATAAGTTAAGATAGACTGAGATTGTTTAATTTAATTTTACAAATTAATTATCTCAACAATATTTATTTTGGGTTATTTTCCTTCCCGATCTGGAAGGTTAAAAATTTGTTTAAATAATATGTGATCAAATTCTTTTGTTATTAATATCTAACATTCATGGCTTGGTCCCATAGTTTAGTGGTTAGGACATTGGACTTTGAATCTAGTAACCCGAGTTCAAATCTCCCATTATGTAATATATTAACTTGGGGTAGTAGTTTAAGTGGCAAATGGGCTCTTTTTGTAGAGAAGAATTCGGGTTTAACCTGGGTTCGATTCCCCTAGGCCAGCTTCCATGGCCTTCCGAAGCGAATGGGACCTTGTGGTTTACACTAAAAAAAATATCTAACATTCATGAATATGAGATTGTTTAATTTTTTTCACTTCTCCTCTTTACTACTCAGTGTTATTGTATAAGTTCCTATCTTCTAACATTCATGAATATGAGATTGTTTGATTTTTTCACTACTCCTTTTTACTACTCAGTGTTATTGTATAATGTCCTATCTTTTAGATGGGTGCATGGTTGTAGAGATCATTATGTTCGTTATTCACTTCTAGATTGTTAGGAAATTAACTATTTATAATGTGGAACACAAAACTACGTTGTAGGGTAACCAATGCTCTAAAAGAGAATTCACTATCCTTTAATGTTTATCCATCGATCTATGCAACCATGCACCTAGAAAGTATCATAGAGGATAAGTGAGAAGGATGAGAACAATAGTTCTAGGAATGATCTTAATTCCTTTGTCTCATTTTATTTGTCCTACTTAAAATTCATATGTGTTCGTGTTATTTTGTTTAGTTACCGTAGTCTTAACTTCGTTATGACGTGCTTAGCTTCTTGTTGGGTTCCTTATGCTAGTACCTACTATATTGCGATTGCATATTGCGTGTCATAACCCCCAATCCCCTGAGGACGAAATTTCACACCCGTATACTCACCATCACTCATTTTTGCTACAATCAGGATCCCGCCTTGTAACACCCAATTTTCTTATCCAAAATTTCCTTAAATTTTTTTTCTTAATTTAGAATTTTACAAAAACCATAGCGGAAGCATTAACTAACCAAAAGAAAAATGGGTGTTACGGCCACGCTCAGGTATTTCTCTATACCCAAACGCTAAGGCTAAATTTACAATTTACAATAAACAACTCAAAATATGTATTAGTACAAAAACAACTAACAATTCAAATGTCTAACTAATACATGGTATATCTAGGTGGTTCGCTCATTCTCATGCCCAATGCTCATGCAAGAGTTCCTGCAAAAACAATTAAAGAACAGAAAACAAAGAAACACACAAATTCAGCATTAAGCTTGTAAGATCTACTTCACCCCATAAAACATTTTGCACATAGCACATAGGAGCAGATAATTGGCATATAGCATACACCCTTTAAATATTTAATCTTTTATTATCAATAGATCATAATCATATCGAACATGACTCAAATATGAAATACTCAGAATTTCCAACAACCATAATTTCACAACAATACTCGTAATTTTAAATACAAATCAGTAGCTCTCACAATGGATATTTTAGGAACGTTTCAAAAGTAATATATTTTCCAACATGGAGGAACACCAATCTTAATGTAATGGGCAGGGTCTTGTTTCATCCAGCCCTAGTGAACAGTAATCACTCTACTGAACACTACACAAAATCCCATTCAATCTCAAATAATGGGCAGGGTCTAAATTATTTAAGCCCTAATGAACAGTAATTCTCTTTACTGAACACTACTCAAAATCCCATTTAGACCAACCAAATAATGGGCAGGGTCTTATTCAATAAGCCCTAGTGAACAGTAATAAATCTACTGAACACTACGCAAAAATCCCAATAAAGTGGAACAGAACTAATACCTTAAGTGTGCACACCCCCAACGGGTTTCCAAGCCCAATGGGTAGTAACTAGTCCTAGTAGTCAGGATACGTTTCTACTGACTACTACTCAACAGGGTAAATACCCAAGTGGTAGACTCCGCTAACCACTCCTCAAAACAACAGGACTAAATGTCCTAGTGAGACAGGATATGTTTCTACTGCTCACTCCACAAAACAACAGAGAGTTTTTAAGCTCCCTAGTGAGTCGGTATATTCAACCACTCACTCCACAACAAACTGGGTCATAACCCAAGTATCCAGAATTTCACAACAGGATACTACACAAGTCTTAAGAATAAATTTCCTTTATCCTCAATCTTTATAAAATTGACAACATTACTGATATTTCTCAAGCAAACAAATTCTCAACACCTCAAATAAGGAACTGACAGAAATTTTCAGAAGGTATGACCTGAATTGCAAAATTTATAGAAATATATTGGTAACACATTTTCAGATAAAATTTCCAGATACAAGGTACAGTGAGTCTAGATTATACACAAAAAGTTTCAAATCAATCCAAGGTCTAAAAGTATTTTTCCCGAATTATTCCCAACACTGCGCAAAAATTAAACTGGCAGTACACTGCCTCAACTTTACGAAATTTTTCTGGAAATATCAAAACATATTTTTAACCAAAAATTTTTACAAACATCAAATATAACAAGTCTAGGTTCTCCATAAAACATTTCAAGCAAAAAGAAGTTTAGGAAGCAATTTTCACGAATTTTTCTTTCTAGCTGCGCCAGTCAGAATTTTATCAAACAGTGACTGCACTAAACAAAATCCTTCTTTTCAAACATTATAAATTACCATATATCACAGGGATTTCAAAACATCTAAACTCACATATATACTCACATACAATAATTAAATAACTTTTCATGTTACATATCACAAATTATTAAAAATCATGCATCACATAAACACTTATTAAAATCAGTGTTTGATTTGGGGAAAAATAAATTTTAGTGAACATAAATCTTACCTGGACTCTCAAAACCAATAGAACCCTTGAATCTCTACGATGAAAAGAACAATCGATAATTGAATCAATGACAAAGAAGACTAAGTTTTTTTCCTTATTCGGCGCACCTAAAGAATTTATAAAATTCCGAATTGAATTGTCGGCTGATGATGATGAAGGGGAAGGGTTTAATGAATCAGCTACTGATGAGGATGGGAACAATTAGACTACTACTTAAACACTTAACTAATAACTTGTATTATAAATAATAATTCTAGTTGTAGGACACTAAAATACTTAAAAACTTAATATAATATTAATATACATATTAGCCTACTAGTACTTAACATATATACATATGTTGGTCCCAAAAGAGGTAAGGTGAAAGTCTAGAGGGGGGGGGGGGGGGGGGGGTGAATAGACTTTCAAACTTTTTAGCACAATATAACAATTGGTAAGCCAGAGATAAACCAAAACTCTTAACTAGATTGTTAGAGTATGGTACGTAGCGGAAATAAATAAACGATACGGTGTGTGTATAGATTGTGTCAAGATTATTCTCGTGAGAAGCAAGCAAGAGCAGTAAGTAAAGAAAACAGTAAAGAACACAAGGCAATTTATAGTGGTTCGCGAGGTGATGTAATCCTCCTACTCCACTTGCTCTTTTCTCCAAGAGCCAATTCACTATATCCACCACTTCTTGGTTCCAAGATACAATGAATTCCGTGATCTAGTGCCTTGATCACCAAGCCCACACTAATCACGCCCAGTGCCTCCAACACTGCTGCTTCGGGTTTCACGTCGCAGCGTTACTTTCCCAAGATTTCACGACTCCGCGTTACTTTCCCCCCGTCTTCTACGATCCGGTAGAAACGTATCTTCCGTGATCTAGTGCTTTGATCACAAAGCCCGCACTAATCACGCCCAATGTCCTCTGACACTGCTGCTTCGGATCTCACAGCTCCATGTGACAATGCAGGATTTCACAACTCCGTGTTACTTTCCTCCTTTCCCTTGTTTTGCTCAAAAACAAGTTTTGCCTTGATTCCAACTTTTGAGACTCTGTAGATGATCTTCGATGGTGCGCTGAGTCTCTTGAAGTTGATGAAGATTTTAACACTCTTGGATATTTCTTTTCTAAGCTCTGTATCACTCTGAGTGTTTATCTCACAAAGAATATATCAATTTAAGCTCCTGAGATGGAAAGCTTTCTTTGAGTTTTGTATGCTCTGTTTAGCTCTATTTTTGCTCTTTTTATTCTTGCTTCTGCTTTCCACTGCTTCAATCTTCATCTATTTATAGCTGGTAATGAGAATATTTCCGTTAGAGAGAAACGTTCTCATTTTTGAATTTCTTCTTAGCTGTATAGCCTTTTGTCAGAGGATAAGATAACGTTGCATATATGTCAGAGATTTCTCTGCAAGTTGAGCTTGAGGTTTTCGCAAAAATGGCTTCCCATAAATCTCCATCTGGTGTAGATCACGCCTCTTGGGATTTTTATCTTCAAAATATATTCTCCAATATAATCCCTTACTAGTTAGACTAGTATTTTTGCTTCTGCAACTTCTTCTTATATTTTCCTCTGTATTTCTCCTGTCAGGGTCTGTATACTGCTTCCAGACTTCATCTCTTCAATTGACTTGGGAAATCTCTTCCCTTGTGAAACTTCATCCCTTGCTATTTTGGGAAATGAAATCTCTATCCCTTGCTAGATTTGTTAATTGAAATCTCATCCCTTACTTGATTTGGACTTGCAATCTCATCCCTTGTAATTTATATCTCCAATTGAATGTAATTTATATCTCCAATTGAATTGAAGCCTTGTAGATCTCATCCCTTCAAATTGAAATTGCCTTCCCTTCAAGATATCAATTTGAACTTCAATTTCGAACTTCAACCCTTCAGAAACTTGCAATCTCATCCCTTGTAATTTCCCTTCAGAAACTTGCAATCTCATCCCTTGTAATTTATATCTCCAATTGAATTGAAGCCTTGTAGATCTCATCCCTTCAGATGAAATTGCATCCCTATTTCAATTTTCGGGATACCAATTTGAGAAACTTCATCCCTTCACTTGTAAACTTCATCCCTTAGTCAATTTGGAAATCTCATCCTCTTTGACTGCAAAGTGCTTCCCTATTTCAATTTTTGGGATACCAATTTGAGAAACTTCATCCCTTCACTTGTAAACTTCATCCCTTAGTCAATTTGGAAATCTCATCCTCTTTGAGAGCAAATTGCTTCCCTGGAAATCTCATCCCATAGTCAAATTGGAAATCTCATCCTCTTTGACTGCAAATTGCTTCCCTATTTCAATTTTTGGGATACCAATTTGAGAAACTTCATCCCTTCACTTGTAAACTTCATCCCTTAGTCAATTTGGAAATCTCATCCTCTTTGAGAGCAAATTGCTTCCCTGGAAATCTCATCCCATTTGACTTTGCAAATTGCATCCCTTCGACCAAACCATCGCCTCATACTTTAACTGATGGAATTAAACTTGGCTTCTTTAAAATATGTGGGATGTGAGATTTAAACCTGTGACCTTGCACATAATATTTCAAGCTTCTACCATCTCATCCGTACAACCTTTTAGTCATTTTCTTGTTTCACTTGGTGTACTCCTTTCTTTCCATAGATGCTTGATCTTCAAGATAGCTTCATGCAAACTTTAAGTCACGTTCTTTCTTCTTCGGGATTTCTTGAGGGATTTCTTCTTGAATATCATACGCATACATCTTCCTCTTTTGTTTGCCATTTTCTCTAGGCAAATTCTTGATTTTTGGCTTTATCTCTTCTTCATCCATTTCCTCAAGTAATGAATTTATTTTTCCCTTTCTTGGCCTATGACTCGACTAGTAAAATAAAATTGGGGATCTACGAATTACAATATGGCATATCAAAATCTATTACAATCTATTCCTAACAATTTCCCCCCTTTTGATAATGCCATAACTTATACTCAAACATTGGCTTTAAGTCTTTGAAAAATATTTTCATTTTTGCTCAATTTTATTTTGACAAAGCCAAGATGAGTTTGACAAAAATAATTCTAGGGAAAAGGAAAATACTTGTGAATTAATTTAGACAAGTCCTATATGCATCCTTGATTAATTTTTAATCAATTTTTATCTTTTCAAATTTTTGCATGCGTTTGACAATTCTTGTCTTTTAATTCACGAACTAATACATGATAGCCAAAATAAATCAAAACAGACTTAGATCAGACCATGGGAAATATTTATTCATATTAGTCGATTAGAGGAAATATTATTGTAGCCAAAATCATAGAAATTCAAAACATCATATTCTTGAGGAATTTATGCTTGATTACCTTCTGGGTTTCTTGACTCCCATGTCAGCTTTCAATATATCCTTGATATGTTCTCTCATCTTGCAGATATCATTCTTGAATTTTTCATATTCAAATCTCTTAGTCACATTTCCAGCCATATAATGTCCAAAGGCCTCTTTAATATTGGCGCCCGGAAGAGCTCCGGCTTCCCACCAAATTATGCATTCTTCAAAGCTTCTTTGGAATCCCAAACTTTCACCATTATTGTTGGTATAATCTCTGAGCTCATACCATATCTCGGTTTGCTTCATTTTTGCTTCTTCTTCCTTATTCTTCTCAGAAATCCATTGAGCTTTATCAGCTTTGGGCCATCTTTTCACCATACTTTGCACATTCTCGGATGTCCAAATTTTCTGCGGTGTTGCGGTTCCCTTTGAGCATTCGAACCATCCTCGAGTTTCGGCCACTTTCGATGAGCTTGATCCAAGACTCGGATTTGCAAGTTGAGCGAAACCAACTTGGGATTGTTGACCACGTCCTCGGCCTCTGCCTTTTGTTGGTGCGGCGGTCAAAACTGGCTGTTGCGGTTGACTTCCAATGATGAATTCATGTTGTTGTAAAGCCAGATGATTGAGAATTTCTTCCCCCCTTATGGCATTATCAATCAAAAATCCAAGGGATTTGGAATATTGTTCTTGATTGGCTTTAACAATCTTAACTCCATCATGTGTTTTGAGAGAAACATCCTGCAAATCAGATATTTTGTTAGTCATAGAGGATAATTCTACCTCAAGGTGATTTATCCTTGTCTCCAGGTCTTGTATGGCTTTTATTTGTCTCATGTGTCTTTCATTGTTGATCTTCTCGGTAGCTTCTCGTTCCTTCTTCATGAATTGGATTATCTCCAATAATCCTTCGGTTAGATCTCCTTTTAGATGTCTTTCGACTCTGTCTATTCTTGTTTGCAGAGCATTTTGATGTCCCAATAGCTCCTTCAAATTTGTTCGTGTGTCCTCAAAGTGTTGCAAAGAGAGATGTCCTTGCTCGGTAAGAGTTGTTCCAATCTTTTGACACACAACATCACTTGATTCTGTAACTTTAGCAAACAGTGAAGTTAACAAATCATCTTCATCTTCTTCTCGGGTTCGGCTTCTACTCATGTTCAGAGAGTGTAGACTTTTGAACAAATTCCTTCGTGGATCTCCAAGAACTGGATTTTCAACAAGCTGCAAATTTTCTTCTGGTGATTCGGCTTCTTCAATATGATTTTCAATTTCCTCTTCAATAATCTCTGTTCTTGAAATAATCTCTGTATTTAAATTGACTTCTTCCAGAGAGTTATTTTGAAGAGACATCACAGAGGTGTTATTGTGCACTGCGTTTCATATAAGTATTCCCCCCCAATTTATGGTCTGATTTCACCATCAATTTGGTCTCTTAATTCATCCCTTGTAGGGTCCATTGCATTTAAATCAATATTGGTGGGGGTCACATTTGATATCAAAAGTTCAGCACAGTGAACTCTGACAGGAATAGACTCATGCGTTTCAGAAGCTGAAATTGGTACCTCTACAAGTGTACTTCCTTCATTCGCCTTTTCTCCAAAATTTTCAAGAAAATCATTGGCTATATTAATTGAAGTATCACCTGGATGTCCATGAGTGTCAGTCAACGATCTGTGTAGAGCAATCTATAATCTCACTTCATTCTCTTTTTCAATATCATTTGGAGAGACTTGATTGGCATCTTCTTGAGTTGCTGCGGCCACTCGTTTTCCCTTACTGTTTTTTTCTTGAAGCTTCAGCCTATACACCTGATTTGCATCCATGTTTAGTGCTTCAAGCATTGAGTTAGTTCCTAGCCATTCAAAGGCTAATTCTTCACTTTGTATCAACTTTGGAGATAAAAGAGTGATATCTTTCAAGTCTCCATTCCTTCCCTACTTAAACTCGGTTTAATTCCTTCATCAGTTCCGGATCATCTCGAGTTTGTGTTTTGTCGAACACAATGGGTTCAACACTAGCTTCAACTGCAGATTGATTCGAGATTCTCCTTTGCAAGTCATTGGAAACTTCCACTTCAACTCCTGCAAACTCCATTTGAGTGGTATCTTCTTCCATTGGCATCTCAGGTATCTCAACTTCATGAGCTTCAGACTCTGCCACTTCCTGAAATGGAATAAGTGCTATAGCCGAGCTTACGGCTTCTTGATCTCTGTTGCTTGGGTTGCTAGAACCCATGTGTGCACTTGCTGCAGATGGAGTTTTACTGTTTCTTTTTCGAGAGCTTTGAGGTGTGCTTGTAGAACCACCTCCTTCTGATCCTTTCCTTCAATTTGTCTTCTTGTCATAGTCAGGTCCAAATTTTCTGAAAAGAGTTCTGTAGATTCCAACATTTTTGTGTCTTCTGAGAGGCACATTCTTCTTTCTCAGAATTTCTCCAACAATAAGTCCATACCCAACTTTATGCAAAAAGTGATTTCCTTCAAGTGGTCTGCCATGAGGTTTTGCATTGTTCACAAAGAATAGTAGCCGGTTGAAGATGTATTTTGCCCAGTTGAATTTTATTCCTTGCATGATTCCATTCATCAAACTCACGGATGTTCCAGATAAATCATCCACACTTCCAAGCTTATTGTCAAGAATCTTGTACATCATCTCTATAAACATGTCATATTCTGGTTTCAATACGTTCTTTGGCTAGGTTGAGTCAAGAATCACAGGTGCTTTTGGACCACGAATTTCATTCCAAAAAGATTGAGCGTCATAATGGTGAGCTTCTGGCATTAGTTCTGAATCAGGAAATTTGAAGCACTCCTTGATATCTTTTTCACGAATTTGAACATCTGTTCTTCCAACTTTAGAGTGAATCACGTTGTTCTTTACGGTGGCGTGTAAATAGAACTCGGTCACATCTGTTTCAAAAATTCCAACGTATTTGTAGGTGAAGAAATCGTATAGTCCACAATCCTTCAAAGCATTGAGAATCTTCTTTGCTATTTCCTTGTCGGCTGCTCCAATCATAAAGAACTCCGGATTGAGTGTCATCCCATCGATCAATTGTTGTTGTAGAGTAAGCAGATTTTTGGGTTGCATGGCTTCGGTTCCAGACATGGTGTTCGCCGGTGAGGTTGAGAGCTTGAGAGAGAGAGATTTCTGATCTTGATAGAACTGGAAAAAAAAATTTCGTCTGAGAGGAATACGAAAGGTTTCGTATGGTGTAAGAAGGATTATAGAAGAGGTATAAATCTCAGATAGAAATCTCAATTGAGACCCTTAGAATAAGTGTGGTGACAAGGCACTTTTAGGGGTGGAGGTGTGTAACACCCCAAAATTTCAAGATATTTAAAACTTATAAAATAAAGGCGGAATCTCATTAAATCCCAAAACGTAATACAAGAGTACGGGGTGCTATGCCACACCTCAGATGCGCAGGCTAACTAACTAATATCCTTGATAATGTAAATGCATAAGCATGGCACGCAGGCCGAAAGGAAAACTATCTACTTCTACGCTCCAATTTCTAGCGCGCTCCAGTGACTTATTCTTCTGTGCCTGAAAGCCAAATATATCTGTTCAGCGAGAGATGCTGGTAACCCACTCCAACGCGTTGAAATACAATACATATAGATATATATAGATATACGAAAACCATTTTGAGCATGAAGATATATCCTACGAACTCTAGCTTTTAAACCCGGGAATGACTCGACAGATAAGGCTAGACACAAGCAACAGTTATAACAAGCGTATACAATCCACAACAGGTAAGACAGATAAGGCTGAGCACAATTAATAATCATAACCCAACACAAACAATCCCCAGCATAAATCCCATAGTCACATCCCCCAACATACTCATAATCCCAACTCATCCATATCTCATCACATAGCACACTTTGTTGGCGCCACAGGACCAATCGCATGCCCATACATGAGGGTCAGCGCATATAGCTCTGACACGGCCCCGCAGCACCCTTCCCCGTATCGCAACACGGAGGGGTCGATCGCAACCGACCGATGAACCGCAGCTCATCATAGTTTGATCGCAACCAAACAGTGGACCGCAGCCTAAGAGTATGTCATCTGACCGCAGCCAGGAAAGTATGAACCGCAGCTCATGTAGAAACGTTTGATCGCAACCAAACGGTGGACCGCAGCCCGGGAGTGTAAATCTGACTGCAGCCAGCTTCTGAACCGCAGCTCAGGAATGACCAATCCGATCGCAACCGAATTGGGGTATCATGCACACATAACATATAGCAAGAACATGCAACCCACATTAACACATAGGGGCCGATAAATCGAGGGCTGAGCTTTCCTTTCCTTCTGAATCTCATCACCCCTCGTGTGGGAGAGATTCTCAACCAGACCTTGTCCCCGGTGTTGAACTCGGCTTGTTTCCTCTTTAGGTCGGCATAGGACTTCTGGCGGTCCTGGGCAGCCTTCATCCATTCCCGGATGTACTTGACCTTAGTGATTGTATCTGTAGGTGTTGGGGCCCCAGTGTTATTGGGTCGACCATGTCTTCCCAACATAAGGGGGTTTTGCATTTTTGTCCGTATAGAGCTTCGTAGGGTGCCATACGAATGCTCGCGTGGTAGCTGTTGTTGTATGAGAATTCAATCAGGTCTAGGTGTTCCTCCCATGTCCCTTGAAAGTCTAACACGCAGGCTCTTAGCATGTCTTCGAGAGTCTGAATGGTCCTTTCGGTTTGGCCGTCCGTGGTGGGGTGGAAAGCAGTGCTTAGTTTTAGCTATGTCCCCAAGGCTAATTGCAATGATTTCCAGAATTGTGAGAGGAACCTAGAGTCTCTATCGGATACGATGTTTCGGGGAACTCCGTGATACTTCACTACTTGGCTCAAGTAGGCTTGGGCTAGTTGTGTCATTGTCCACGTTTCCTTCATGGCGATGAATCACGCCGTTTTGGTTAGTCGGTCCACTATGACCCAAATCTTATCTTTGCCAGTCTTCGTTAGGGGTAGTCCTCCGACGAAATCCATGGATATGGAATCCCACTTTCCTTGTGGTACCTCAAGGGGTTGTACGAGTCCCTTGGATTTGCACCGTTCGGCCTTCACCCTTTGGCAATTCAGACACTTGGCCACGAAATCCGCGATTTCCTTTTTCATGTTGGGCCACCAAAACAACCTTTTTACATCTTGGTATAGCTTGTCACCCCCTGGGTGAACTGAGTATGGGGATTTGTGTCCTTCCTCCAAGATTTGTTGTTTCAAGTGGGGGTGCGTTGAGGGCACGCACCACCTACTTTGGTAACGGAGACTGCCGTCTTCGTGTATTTTGAAGGGTCCTTCCTTCCCCTGGGTTAGGTCGAGGCGGATTTTATCTAGTTCCGGGTCCTGCTGTTGCCCTGTTTTGATTTCCTCGAAGAGCGTAGGTATGACTCGTGTGTTGAACAAGTGGATGTCGGGGTGGTTTTGATCTTGCTTTATTATTTCCAAATTCAGTCTTTGGAAGTCCCTGTACAGTTGGTCCGGTAGGATCCAAGTGGTGTTGAGGGAGTGGTTAGCCTTCCTGCTTAGGGCATCCGCCACCACGTTAGCTTTTCCCTCATGGTATTGGATGTCCAGGTCGTAGTCCTTTATGAGTTCTAACCACCTCCATTGCCTCATGTTTAGGTCTTTCTGGGTGAAGATGTATTTTAGGCTCTTATGGTCCGTGTAAATCTTGCATTGCACCCCATATAAGTAATGCCTCCAAATTTTTAGTGCGAACACGATGGCGGCTAGCTTGAGGTCGTGGGTGGGGTAGTTTTCTTTGTGGGTTTTGAGCTGTCTGGATGCGTAGGCTATTACTCGGCCCTTTTGCGTTAGCACGCACCCCAACCCTTTCTTGGATGCGTCACTGAAAACCTCGAATCCTTCCTCCCCAGAGGGGATGGTGAGTACGGGTGCCGTGGTTAACTTATCCTTCAATTCTTGAAAGGCCGAGGTGCAGTCGTTGTCCCATCGGAAGGGGGTTTCCTTCTTCATGAGTTTGTTTAGGGGTTGGGCTATCCTGGTGAAGTCGGGTACAAACCTCCTGTAGTAGCCCGCCAAACCTAGGAAGCTTCGGACTTCGGTGAGTGAGCTCGGTGTGGTCCATTCTTTAACGACACGGATTTTGGAGGGGTCCACCTTAATCCCTTCCTTGGCTATCACGTGACCTAGGAAGGCCACACTGTCTTTCCAGAATTCGCATTTAGAGAACTTGGCGTATAGTTGGTGCTCTCTTAGAGTTTGCAGGGTTATGCGGAGGTGTCTTTCATGTTCTTCCTTGTTTCGGGAGTAGACTAGGATGTCATCAATGAATACAATGACGAAGTCATCCATGTGGGGTCGGAATACTCGGTTCATGAGGTCCATGAATATGGCAGGTGCGTTGGTGAGTCCGAAGGGCATTACGGTGAATTCATAGTGACCGTAACGTGTCCGGAAAGCTGTTTTCTGAATGTCCGGTTTGGCCACCTGTATTTGGTGATATCCGGATCTTAGATCAATCTTCGAAAATACCCCTGCCCCTTTAAGTTGGTCGAACAAGTCGTCAATTCGGGGAAGGGGGTATCTATTCTTTATCGTGACTTAGTTAAGTTCCCTGTAGTCGATGCATAGGCGCATGCTCCCATCCTTCTTTTTAACAAACAACACTGGCGCCCCCCATGGGGAGGTGCTAGGACGGATGTAGCCCTTGTCTAGCAATTCCTGCAGTTGCGTCTTCAGTTCCTTCATTTCTTTTGGTGCTAACCGGTAGGGAGGTTTAGAAATTGGGGCAGCGCCCGGTACGAGATCTATGGTGAACTCGACTTCTCTGGCTGGGGGTGCCCTGGGGATTTCGTCCGGGAAGACGTCGGTGAATTCGTTTACCACTGGAATGGTTTGTGGTTCGGGGATTTTGGTGCTGAGGTCCTCGACCGAACATAGGAAGGCCTCGCTTCCCTTGTTTAGGTATTTCTTCATTTTTATCATGTTCACCACTTTGATCCCGGCTTCCCGGTGGGTCCCATGATATGACACCCTCTTACCGTTTGGTCCTCGTAGGACCACTTTTTGTTCTCCGCATAGGATTTGTGCTTGGTATTTCCCTAGCCAATCCATGCCCAAAATTAGCTGTACCCCATCCAGTTTGAATCGGATTAAGTTGCTGGGAAATCCCACCCCTTGTATGGTGATCGTTATATTTTCGTACATGCGGTCGCATTCTAGGATTTCGCCGGAGGCCACTTTGACCTGAAATCGGACCTTGGTGCTAGTGTTGAGGCCGAGTTGAGTGGCAAACTCGGTTGCTATAAATGAGTTGGTAGCCCCTGAGTCAAATAACACTGTGGCGGGGGTGGTGTGTACTAGGAAGGTTCCGGAGACTATGTTGCTATCTCCAATTTTGGCTTTGCTTAGAGTAAGGATTCTTCCTTGAGTGGTTGGCGCGGTGACTTGGCGGGTTGAGGCGGCCCTGGGGTTTTTAGGGCCGCGGGTGGGGTTTACGTGATTTCCTTCTGATTTCCTTTTGTACCCCAGGTGTGTTTCCCGGGGTTGGTTTGGCACTTGTTGTAGTTGGGACGCCTTGGCATAGGCCTCCCCGAGGGTTCCTGGTTCTTGTGTGGCCAGGGCTTTTTGATATTCGGGGTCCAGGCCTGTTATGAATCTTTCGATCCTGATCTTCTCGGTGGGTACTAGCTCGGGGATGAGGCGAGCCAGTCGGTGGAATTGTTGGTAGTATTCCGTGATCGAGGTTGCACCTTGTTTTAGGTGGAGGAATTCTTCGTATATGGTGGCTCTTAGGTGGTGGGGATGGAATCGTTCCCGTAGTCGTGTCTTCAGGGATTCCCAGTTGAACCCATGGTCATGTTCACATGTGGGTCCCTCGTGGACCCACCATGTATCGGCCTCTTGTTTGAAATAGAAGGAGACTATTCTTACTTGATGGTCCTCGGGGCATTTGGTTGCCCTGAAGATCCTGTCGAAAGTCCTGATCCATTCCTCGAGGGTTGTGGGGTCTTCGTCCCCGGAGAGGGTGGGTGGTTGATGTGCCGAGACTTGGTGGTGAACTTCCAGGTTCTCGTCTGTTGGTAAGGGTTGAGGAATGGTGGTACTCAGTGCCTAGGCAATTTGGGCCAGGCGTTGTAGATTCTGTGTCAAGAATTCCTGAGTGGGGAGTTTCGGTGTTCCTGTCTGTCTCCTCTTTGGTGCCATCCTGGTGTTCATGAGTCGATGTTATTTTGTATTCTGACCTGGATGTAATAAGTGAAAGGGGGGGGGGGGGGGGAATTTCTTTGATTCGGAGAGGAATCGGGTGTGGGGTCCTGTGTAGGTTTCTCAGTCTCACCGCGTGTCCTAAGATTCCTGAATCCTATGTTCCTAAATACTTAGAGTTCGAGCCTAGTGTCCTAAAGTCCGGTCTTAAGAGTCTTATCCTAGGGTCAAACTTAGGCTCTGATACCAACTGTAACACCCCGAAATTTCAAGATATTTAAAACTTATAAAATAAAGGCGGAATCTCATTAAATCCCAAAACGTAATACAAGAGTACTGGGTGCTATGCCACACCTGAGCCAGAGAACTCAGATGCACAGGCTAACTAACTAATATCCTTGATAATGTAAATGCATAAGCATGGCTCGCAGGCCGAAAGGAAAACTATCTACTTCTACGCTCCAATTTGTAGCGCGCTCCAGTGACTTATTCTTCTGTGCCTGAAAGCCAAATATATCTGTTCAGCGAGAGATGCTGGTAACCCACTCCAACGCGTTGAAATACAATACATATAGATATATATAGATATACAAAAACCATTTTGAGCATGAAGATATATCCTACGAACTCTAGCTTTTAAATCCGGGAATGACTCGACAGATAAGGCTAGACACAAGCAACAGTTATAACAAGCGTATACAATCCACAACAGGCAAGACAGATAAGGCTGAGCACAATTAATAATCATAACCCAACACAAACAATCCCCAGCATAAATCCCATAGTCACATCCCCCAACATACTCATAATCCCAACTCATCCATATCTCATCACATAGCACACTTTGTTGGCGCCACAGGACCAATCGCATGCCCATACATGAGGGTCAGCGCATATAGCTCTGACACGGACCCCGTAGCACCCTGCCCCGTATCGCAACACGGAGGGGTCGATCGCAACCGACCGATGAACCGCAGCTCATCATAGTTTGATCGCAACCAAACAGTGGACCGCAGCCCAAGAGTATATCATCTGACCGCAGCCAGGAAAGTATGAACCGCAGCTCATGTAGAAACGTTTGATCGCAACCAAACGGTGGACCGTAGCCCGGGAGTGTAAATCTGACCGTAGCCAGCTTCTGAACCGCAGCTCAGGAATGACCAATCCGATCGAAACCGAATTGGGGTATCATGCACACATAACATATAGCAAGCACATGCAACCCACATTAACACATTGGGAAGGGGGAGAAAATGTATAACAAAATCTATGTGTGATCCTTCACATACTAAGAATGGTCTTAAGGGGTTCATACTTCTTCCACCTAGGTCAACGGGATACCAATTCAACTAGCATGCAATATATAAGACTCATAAACCTACGAACGGTACCCGAAACATCAAACTAGACACGGCACGATGAACGGAGTCCGTTGGGACACCACGGGGATCGGGGAAACATCAAACGGGGAAGTCGGGGTCCCGAATGGGGGAGATTTCCAGCCGGTAGCCTGTGGGTGGGGGGCCACCCGCCGGCTGCCCGCCGGTAAGCACTGTTCCGGGCAGCGGGTCGCCGGCGGGCAGCTGCCCGCCCGCCGGCTGCCCCCTGCCGGAGACGCCCCTTCCGGCCGCGGGTAGGTGGCGGGTCCCCTACCCCCCACTGACTCTTTATACACAAAATGCCCCGGGAACCATTGTGGAACCTAAAACCATGCTTAGACACTTATCAACGCCATTAACGATCAACACATAGACAATTAACGGATCAAATTCGAGAAACGTACGGCACATAACCTATCATGCTTTTCTAAACATAATTGACACCCAAACATGCGATTTCCCCACCCGATACACCAAGAATAATATTATACGATACAACCTAGGGTTCTAATCACTTTTATACCAACAAGAATACGATTCGTCTTCTAATTACAAGATTCGGTACAAATAACACATAAGCATCAAGAACGCCATACAATTATCAAGAACAACATATAATCATCAAGAACTCCACATAATCGTTAAGAACACCATAATTATCAAGAATCTCCCGATATCAAGATCACCCATGGAATTATCCCATCAATCATCAATAATAACATCACAAATCATCAATACACAATAATATGGGGAAATCCTACGGGGGAAATCATAGCTATGAAAATAGGTTTTGTTGAGACATGGGTTACCTCTTAGCCTTAATTAATTCCTTGGCTATGAAGGGTCTTTCTTTAAGCTTTCTTGCTTTCTTGATTTCTTCTAAGGGGATTCTTGGAGCTCTTTTGGGGTGGTGGGGCGTTATTCTTGTGGGAGTTCTAGGTGCCTTCTAGGTTCCCTATTTATATATCTAAGGGTCTTATTTAGGGTCTAATTCTTTTAGGACTAGGGGTTGGGTTTAGGGATGAGGGCCCATGGACTATGGTGAGCCTTTTTCCCTAATTAATTATTATAATTTATTCTTTCTCTTGGGCTATGGGTTAATTAATTATTTGGTTTTAGGGGTCGTAACACGGGGTGTTACAAGGTGTCTTTTGGTTAAGGTATTACTAGGAGAGAGAAAAAGGTTATCATTAGCAGACAAGGGCATTAAATGCCTCACAGTCTCTTAGGTACTCTATATACTTAAGGTGTATAGAGTAAGATGATTATGAATGGACACCTCTAATTATTTTTGAAGATTTGAGAGAGAGGTTGGATTTGGGAGGAGATTTACAAGAGAGATGATCTGATTTTGTGAGAGGGGGTGAGATTTTTGTGGGATTTAATTTATTGGTGGAAGTTTAAGAGGTATAGGTTTGAAAGGTGAAGAGTTTTAATGGGATTGGGTTTTATGGGGTAGAGGTTTAAAGGGTGGAGGTTTTTAATCCAATCTGATCTCTTCCTTTTTCATCTAAAAAATATACACGTTAGATGTATCATATAAAAACACATAAATATAATCACACAAATTACACACATATCCGTAAATCTCACATATAATTTCCGAAACATATATGGAATTTTAAATAAAATATAGCAATTAAATCACATCCATATATAATTATGCACATACACGGTAATCTCCTAATCAAAATAAACACAGATTTAGAAAATTAGTCAAATTTCAATTAAACACCTAAAATAAACATACACATAAACGGTAGTTTCTAAAACACACAAATAATCAAATAATCAAATATTTAGAAACTAGCCAATTATTTTAGATACCAATTAAAATAAACTAATTAAAAACAATTAGCACATAAGTATAAACCAAATTATATATCATACATCACAAATAAATTGTTCATGCAAACAAATTAACACAAACATGAACATAACTTGCGGTCCAAGTAACGATCAAAACATGCAATTAAAAAACAAATTAGATTAAATAAAAATTGCACATTTAGTCACATTAATTTGCATGGCATATAAAATCACGTTAAACACTACATGCAAATATATAATTGATAACTTAACACATTTAGCAAATTAGCTTACGTAAAAATTAAGCACATAGAAATACGTAAACACGTAAAACATAGACACGTAAAACACATAATAGCATATAAACACGTAGAACACATAATTTGAGCATATGTATCATTTTAGATCAAGAGATTAAGTTCAGTGATACTTAGCTCATTTCCAACATTCCCAATTCATGCCTTAAAGTAGAAAATCTCGTTTCGCATAAAGGCTTCGTGAGAATATCTGCAACTTGGTTCTCCGTAGGGATATACTCAATTTTTAGATCTTTCTTTTCAACATGATCCCTCATGAAATGATGTCGTATGTCGATATGTTTGGTTCTTGAGTGAAGCACCGGATTGTGGGTGATAGCGATTGCACTTGTATTGTCACAAAATATGCTAACATCGTCGCAATTCACTCCATAATCCTTCAATTGTTGCTTCATCCACAAAATTTGAGCACAACAACTTCCTGCAGCAATATATTCGGCCTCGGCGGTACTAGTTGCGATGGAATTTTGCTTTTTGCTAAACCAAGAAACAAGCCTTCCTCCCAAGAATTGACACGTTCCGGAGGTGCTTTTTCTGTCTATTTTACAACCTGCAAAATCCGCATCTGAAAAACCAGTTAGCGTAAAATCTGTACCTTTAGGATACCACAATCCAACATTGATTGTGCCCTTCAAGTATCTTATGATTTTCTTTGTTGCGGTGAGGTGGCTTTCTTTTGGATTTGCTTGGAATCTTGCACACACGCCCACAGCATAAGAAATGCCCGGCCTGCTTGCAGTAAGATATAGAAGTGAACCAATCATTCCTCTATATTTTGTTTGATCGACATCCTTTCCATCTTCATCTTTGTCTAGCCTTATTGATGTGCTCATTGGAATTTTGATCGATGATTTTCCATCAAGGCCAAACTTCTTTATCAAGTCGCAGGTGTACTTTGCTTGATTGATGAATACTCCTTCTTTCAGTTGTTTGACTTGTAAGCCCAAGAAGTAATTCAATTCACCCATCATTCTCATTTCAAATTTATTTTGCATAAGCTTCGAAAATTTCTCACACAAAGAATTGTTAGTGCTTCCAAAAATAATATTATCCACATATATTTGCACTAATAAAATATGATCACCATCTTGAATTCTAAATAGAGTTTTGTCAATAAGGCCTTTGGTGAATCCACAGCTTATCAAGAACATTGACAAGGTATCATACCAAGCTCTAGGTGCTTGTTTCAACCCATACAATGCCTTTTTAAGTTTGTAGACTTTATCACCTTCGCCTTTTACCTCAAAACCTGGGGGTTGTTCGACATAAACTTCTTCTTCGAGTACTCCATTGAAGAATGCGCTTTTCACGTCCATTTGATAAACAGTGAAATCTTTGTGTGCGGCGTAGTCTAGGAAAATCCTTATCGCTTCGAGTCTGGCTACCGGTGCAAAGGTTTCATCAAAATCTATTCCTTCTTCTTGAGAGTATCCTTTTGCAACGAGCCTTGCTTTATTCCTAACAATCACGCCTTCTTCGTTTGCTTTGTTCCGGAAGACCCATTTAGTTTCTACAACATTGTGGTTCATTGGTCTTGGAACAAGTTCCCAAACGTCATTTCTTTTGAATTGATCGAGTTCCTCTTGCATGGCGTCAATCCAACTTGGATCATTTAGAGCTTCGTCCACTTCTTTTGGTTCAATCTGAGATAGATAACATGTGAACAATGCTTCCATGGTAGATGATCTTATTTTCACGCCATCTCGAACATTTCCGATCACTAAATCTGGTGGGTGATTTTTGAGCCATCTTAAATCTGGTTCAAAAGGGTGCATGGTGCTGGGTGGATTTACTGGTTGAGAAGAGGTAGCACTGGTTCGAATTTCTGCTTCATTTTCTAGATTTCCAACTTCTCCAGTAATTGCATCCAAGGGCTGATTTGCAATTTCCACTTCAAATGCATCCCTGGGTTGATTTGCAATTTCAATACCAATTGCATTCTGCACTTCATTTCTTACTGGATGAGAGATGGGATTTTCTAGAGAATTAATTTTCAACTCATCCATTCCCTGCAAAATATTTTCTTCACACGTATCATCAGTATCACAAAAATCAATACGACACTTGTTACCATTTTGCTCAATATTTTCGCCATTTTCGTCCAGAGCATCAATATTGACGTGTGATTTTTCATCAAATACCACATGTATGGATTCTTCAACCACCATTGTTCTTTTGTTCAACACTCTGAATGTTTTGCTGGTAGTCGAATATCCTAGAAAGATTCCTTCATCACTTACACTTATTGGATCAACCGGTCCAAATAAGTCCATGTGTAACAAGCTTAGCGGTCTTGATGTTGATTCGTGCGTCTTAGACTTGAATGATGATTTGATTTGCTTTCCGCGTTGGCATGCATCACACACTTGGTCCTTCTTGAAGATAATACTTGGTAACCCTTCAACTAGATTTTTCTTTGCAAGCTGATTGATAGTCTTGAAGTTTAAATGGTTGAGCTTTTTGTGCCATTCCCAATTTGCTTCATTCGAATTTCTGGTCATTAAGCATACTGAATCTTTGCTTGTGCTCCAATCAACAACATACATATTCTTTCGCCTTTTTCCAGTGAGCACAACTTCATTTGAGAGCTCATTTTTTATTAGGCAATTATCTTTGGAAAATTCCACAAGATAGCCTTTATCACAAAATTGACTAGTGCTCAACAAATTGAATTTTAGGCCTTCAACAAATGAAACATCTTCGATCTTCAAACCATTTCTTTCAATTGTACCAACTCCTTTTGTAGTTCCATAATTTTGATTTCCTCCAAATATAACTTTTGGTCCATCGATTTTCTTGAAATTCACTAGACAAGATTTATTT
Organism: Ipomoea nil; assembly: GCF_001879475.1. Taxonomy (NCBI): domain Eukaryota; kingdom Viridiplantae; phylum Streptophyta; class Magnoliopsida; order Solanales; family Convolvulaceae; genus Ipomoea; species Ipomoea nil. The sequence goes on from NW_017617829.1 coordinate 264,856, forward strand.
CTAGTCATATGGCGTGAGCAACCACTGTCGATGTACCAAACATCCTACAAAAAAGATTAGTTGGTTTTAGGTACCTATACTTGCTTGGGTCCTTTGCTGTTAGTAATTTTTGGTAACCAAACCCACCTAGATCCTATTGAATTAAGATAAGGCGGTTTGTAACCATTTGAAACACGATAATCATAATTAACTTTTGAAAACATTTTTGGCGCCGGGTTTTGAAAAACATTTTTATATCTAGGCACCTGGGAAGAGGATTGTTGCTTTGGTCTATAAGAAGCATTAAAACAAGATTTACACAGCCAATCCTTTTGAGTGGAATAAAATCTTCCATCTCTATTTCTAGAAAAGCTTCCCTCTTTTCTAAAAATTCTTTTTGCACTTGACTCTTTGGCATATCTTTGCTTGAAGAATTTTTGTTGTTTTGCCATTTTATTGAACTGTTTCGGCCTATTAACATTCAACTTTGCTTTCTCATGATAGCCAAGTCCTTGTCTCATTGTGCTATACTGAATTTTAACAAATTTTACCACTTGCACTTTATTAGTTAAAGGAGTAGTAGAATTAGTCAGTTTTGGAGGGGTTTGAGAACATGTGGAGTCATAACCGATTTCGGTTCTATCTCCTGATGGCTTTTGCATGTTTACCATTTTATCCATAATTTTGGACGAATTAGTAAACGTAGCAATGGTAGCCCGAAGGTTATGTTCTCTAACCTCTCTTCATTTACACTCTTCTTGAAGTTGAATATTTTCACTGTTCAAGTTACTCACTTCAAGTAAAGCATCTTGCAATTTTTTATTCATCTCTTCTTTTTCAAGAATTAGAATATTATTGTGCTCCTTGAGTTGAGGATGAGTGAGCATAATCTCTTGACAATCTCGCATTAGACTGCGAATAGATTCACGAGAAAAAGAGGAATTAACAGAATTGAAAGAACTAGACGTTACCTCTTCTTCCTCTGCTCCAAGAGCCATAAAGCACTCTTCATTTGAACTCAACTCAATTGATTTGCATATTAGAGCCGTGTTATCTTCCGAACTTGAGCTTTCATCACTTGATGACAATCCATTCGACTCATCATTTTCATTTGGTTCGTTACTCACGAGAGCTTTTCTTTTGTCGCGTTTGAACCTTCGATCTTTGCTTTCGGATTTATTCGGTGTAGATTCAACATTTATGCCTTGATACTTGCTAACGATCGGATACAGACAATTTATTTTGAAATGTCCGGGTTTGCGGCAATTGTAGCATAAATTGTTGTTTTCTTCGACTTTCTCTTCTTGTGTCGTGCGAGAGACATATTTTCCACGAGCAGAATTTTTGTTGTCTCCTTTTCGCATGAACCTTTTGAATTTTCTAACAAAAAGAGCAAATTGTTCGTCAGTTATAAAATCAATATTATCTACTGACCTGGAGGTTGATGGTTGTTCGGCCATTAGAGCTGGATTTCGAATTTCATGAACATCATCATCTTTGGCCTTCATTTCGAACTCATATGCTTTAAGATCACTAAATAATTTGTCGGTTGACAATATTCTTAGATCTCGGTGATCTCGCATAGCCGTAACCTTCATATCCCAAGTAGATGGTAAGCCTCGTAGAACTTTGAGATTAATTTCCTTTTGGCTAATATTTTTGCCAAGGCCATTAATTTCTCCAAGGATTTTGATCATTCGAGCTTCCATATCAACAATGGATTCGTTTGAGAGCATTTTGAAGTCCTCGAACTTCTTCATAGCAATAGTGAGCTTGTTATCTTTTTCTTGTTCATCTCCTTCTCCGATCTTGATGAGAGTATCCCAAATTTCTTTTGCACTTGTACATTTTCGAACCTTTGGGAATATTGTATCATCAATGGCTTTGAACAGAATATCTTTGGCAATGTTGTCAAGATTGTTCCTCTTTCTATCATCCGATGTCCATTCCGGTTTTGGCTTTGGTACGAATTGTTGAGCATCCAGAGATAGAAGAAAAGCCGTATTTACTTTCAAAATTTCGATCGGGCCAGTGGAGATAACTTCCCACATTTCATCGTGTAAAGCTGATAGATGAACCTGCATACGAACTTTCCAATCATCAAATTTATCAAGCGAGAATAATAGATTTTGAGCTAAATCTTTATTCATCTTCTCGGTGGATACGAGAGACAAATAATCCAATTTACACACACTGGGTAAGATGGATTTGCCTAGCAGTCAGAAACAAGGTTGACCCAATTAGGCAACGTGCTTTGAAAGCAAATTGGCCTAAATAGACAGTCTGCTCTGATACCAATTGTTGATATCAGTTAAAGACAAATTCTGACTCGGATAGGCACCAGCTCTGATACCAATTGTTGGTCCCAAAAGAGGTAAGGTGAAAGTCTAGAGGGGGGGGGGGGGGGGGGTGAATAGACTTTCAAACTTTTTAGCACAATATAACAATTGGTAAGCCAGAGATAAACCAAAACTCTTAACTAGATTGTTAGAGTAAGGTACGTAGCGGAAATAAATAAACGATACGGTGTGTGTATAGATTGTGTCAAGATTATTCTCGTGAGAAGCAAGCAAGAGCAGTAAGTAAAGAAAGCAGTAAAGAACACAAGGCAATTTATAGTGGTTCGCGAGGTGATGTAATCCTCCTACTCCACTTGCTCTTTTCTCCAAGAGCCAATTCACTATATCCACCACTTCTTGGTTCCAAGATACAATGAATTTCGTGATCTAGTGCTTTGATCACCAAGCCCACACTAATCACGCCCAGTGCCTCCAACACTGCTGCTTCGGGTTTCACGTCGCCGCGTTACTTTCCCAGGATTTCACGACTCCGCGTTACTTTCCCCCCATCTTCTACGATCCGGTAGAAACGTATCTTCCGTGATCTAGTGCTTTGATCACAAAGCCCGCACTAATCACGCCCAATGTCCTCCGACACTGCTGCTTCGGATCTCACAGCTCCGTGTGACAATCCAGGATTTCACAACTCCATGTTACTTTCCTCCTTTCCCTTGTTTTGCTCAAAAACAAGTTTTGCCTTGATTCCAACTTTTGAGACTCTGTAGATGATATTCGATGGTGCGCTGAGTCTCTTGAAGTTGATGAAGATTTTAACACTCTTGGATATTTCTTTTCTAAGCTCTGTATCACTCTGAGTGTTTATCTCACAAAGAATATATCAATTTAAGCTCCTGAGATGGAAAGCTTTCTTTGAGTTTTGTATGCTCTGTTTAGCTCTGTTTTTTCTCTTTTTATTCTTGCTTCTGCTTTCCACTGCTTCAATCTTCATCTATTTATAGCTGGTAATGAGAATATTTCCGTTGGAGAGAAACGTTCTCATTTTTGAATTTCTTCTTAGTTGTATAGCCTTTTGTCAGAGGATAAGATAACGTTGCAGATATGTCAGAGATTTCTCTGCAAGTTGAGCTTGAGGTTTTCGCAAAAATGGCTTCCCATAAATCTCCATCTGGTGTAGATCACGCCTCTTGGGATTTTTATCTTCAAAATATATTCTCCAATATATTTTCCTCTGTATTTCTCGTGTTTTGGGAAATGAAATCTCTATCCTTGCTAGATTTGTATTTCTCGTGTTTTGGGAAATGAAATCTCTATCCTTGCTAGATTTCTCGTGTTTTGGGAAATGAAATCTCTATCCTTGCTAGATTTGTCAATTGAAATCTCATCCCTTGTAATTTATATCTCCAATTGAATTGAAGCCTTGTAGATCTCATCCCTTCAACTTGAAATTGCCTTCCCTTCAAGATATCAATTTGAACTTCAATTTTGAACTCACTTGGCTTCTTTAAAATATGTGGGATGTGAGATTTGAACCTGTGACCTTGCACAAAATATTTCAAGCTTCTACCATCTCATCCGTACAACCTTTTAATCATTTTCTTGTTTCACTTGGTGTACTCCTTTCTTTCCATAGATGCTTGATCTTCAAGATAGCTTCATGCAAACTTCAAGTCACGTTCTTTCTTCTTCGGGATTTCTTGAGGGATTTCTTCTTGAATATCATACGCATACATCTTCCTCTTTTGTTTGCCATTTTCTCTAGGAAAATTCTTGATTTTTGGCTTTATCTCTTCTTCATCCATTTCCTCAACTAATGAATTTATTTTTCCCTTTCTTGGTCTATGACTCGACTAGTAAAATAAAATTGGGGATCTACGAATTACAATATGACATATCAAAATCTATTACAATTTATTCCTAACAACATACGTAACACATATATAAATAAATAATTATTAGCCATAATACACCGTTTAGAAATAAAAGAGTAGCAGTAGTAGACTAGTTTAAATAGTTTTGGGTCACATAATAAAATAATATAATTACAGACCGTATAGTAAAAATGTTTTATTTAACATAATATCTATTTTATAAAATTTTATTTAGAATAATAATATTTATAACAAAATACTCAAATAACCGGGGTATCACAATCTACCCTCCTTAAAGATGCTTCGTCCCCGAAGCATAACCACAGGAAAATACCGGGTATTACAATCTTACCCCCTTAAAAGATGCTTCGTCCCCGAAGCATAACCACAAGGCAACAAGGAATAACTGAGACTTGACCAATAGGGAACTGAAGAGACTCAAACTTAACTTCAATACACCACAAAGATCAGGTATCACATTCTCCCCTACAAAAAAAAAAAAAATAAAGTTACGTCCCCGTAACTTTCATGCAAGTGCTTACCCAAGCTATATACAAATTAACTATCAAAATAATCCAACAATCACCATTAAGGAAAAGTAAGCAAATAGATAGCCAAATAAAATCACCAACTTCAACAATATTTTATCAAATCACGAATCACGAATATCAAAATAATGCAAAATAATCAAATACTTATGCACAATATGCAAATCTCACATCCTCACCACCATTTTCAAAATTTTAGATTCCTATCCAATTTTATTCCTAAGGTCACACAAACCTAGGTTCTATGGGTCATGGCATAACTCTCTACTCAGCTTTCACCACCTTCACTTCCTAAACTCCTGAAAACCACACAAACAAAACTTAAGGAAGGAACCTTAAAGCTTGAAGGAAAAGAAATGGGAAACCTTAAGTGAGAAGACGAAATGAATGGATGGGAAAGAAACTTTCTGTGTTTGTATTTCTTCTTCTACAGAGAGCTCAGATTTGATAGAGAGGCAAATGAAAGGGATCAGGGAAATTCAATGGAGTGGAGATGAATAAATAGGGTGCAAAACCCTAGGTAAAATGTAAATGATTGGTTGAGGGTGAAAGTGTAATTTTTCTGCTTGCTTCTAAAAAGATCAGACAAGGCTTGTAGAATTCTTCAGGGTTCACCTTGTATCATGGACCAAGGTCTTAGAAATAATTTTGGATAACTTGGGGTCAAAAATAGATTTTCTGAAAATGGTTTCTAGTTAAAACACTTGGTTCAGGTTTCACAGGTTCCTCTCAGGTTTCATTTAGATAGACTTTTTGGGTCAAAACTGTGTACATTAATGTACCCGAAACTTAGGATTTTCGAAATAGGATAACTCTTGGTGTTGAATTTATTTAAAACTTGATTTAAAATAAGTAATTCAAACACCGTTTTCGAAATAAAAATTTTGGAAGTGTCAAAATAACTATTTTGGGATTTTGTAAAATAGAATCTAGAAAAATTATTTTTAGGTTGTCACACCAGCCTTTAAGCAACAAAATTATGGATGACAACCGTGTACACTATTGGCAGCACAAAATAATGTCGGCTTGCCTCTCTTTATTGTCAGTTGCTTCTCCCATTGCAAGTTGCCCTTTGTCGCCGACTACTTCTCTCATCGCTAGTTACCTTTCGTTGTTAAGCAATCCAACGACAAGCAATCACGCCCTTCGTCACCAGCAATATTGTTCTCACCGGAGTCACGATTTCCCCAATTCCCTAGTTTCCCATTTTTTTATCTCAATTCCTTAATTTTATATTTTAGATTAAAATCATTCAAAATTTCAATTATTTCTGATGTTCGTTTCTTTCTCTCTTAGCTTGATTTTCTTAAGATAGTTTAATTAATTGTGTTTGGATGAATCCCGGATTTTGTCGTTCTCAAGGGATGGCCGCTCGAATTTTGTCGTTCTCAAGAAGTAAGCTTGGATCTATCAAATCTTCTCTACAAAAGTGTTTCTCTCTAATTCTAAATGCTAAGCTATCCATTTCTCTTTCTAAAATTGTGTCTCCTCCCTACAAATTTGATCCAAAACACTTTAAATAGCCTCCCCTTTCATTTCCTTTCGCAACCCCATCAACTCAACCTCCAAAATTGTGCAACGTGTGCTGCAACGCACGTTGTGGACTCGTTGCTAGGTCCCGGCTTGTCTTCTTATCCTGCTTTCATTCTGGTTGTGCCACTTTACCTCCTTTAAGCCTGGAACTCACCTAAAAACCTGTAAAACATAAAGTGCGGTGGTAATTTCCAATGTAATGCAAAACATAGCTAATTGGCACAATATTGCTACACAAAGGATTACTTTTAGCCTAGAATTCACCCTAAATGGACCTTAAAAGTGTGTGTCTTTGACACTTATCAATTTCCAATCGGAAATATAGTATATTAGTATGCTTTTTATTATTATTATTTGTGTTTTGAATACTACGAAGTATAATGTAAATTTCCAGTACTTTTCCAATAAATTAAAATTGTGATAATTGCTAGCTTGTTAATTTAAATTGTTAACGTTTACTAATTTTATTTGATGATGAATTAGATGTTTTAAGATGATGGAAAAAAAAAAGGGGTTGGGAACCCCGTGCCCGACAAATCCCTGCAAAGAAGAGGATGAGGTTAGTTCCAATCACGTCGGGGAACGGGGTTGAGACGGGGACCCCAGTCACTACCCCGTTGGCATCCCTAATTATAAAAGTAAAATATACTCCAACATATAATATTGAAAATTAATTGATAGTAGCTACACTATATAAACAAATTAGGTGCACAAAATATATAGAAGCACAACACACTAAGATTGCTAAAGTAATTTCATTATTCGAATGCATGTAAACAAAACAAAAAGATTATTCGGATCAAGTAAACAAAACTAAAAGAAATCTAAATTGCATTGCGAGTGAATAATGCATGTAAATATATGCATAGCAGAAAAAAATAGAACAAATTCTCATTACCTTTAGGAGCAGTAGTAACAAGTGAATCAACCAGGTTGTTTTCCCCATCATCGCTATCGCTAGTAATACTTTTGTATTTAGGGGTATCGGTTCTTTTTCTGCCTCCGCCTTCTATTAACCTTTTTCCTCCTTGCTGCAACTCCCCTTTTCATACGCCACATTGGGTTCCACCGCCTCCATCTCCTCATACTTCCCCTTCTTGCTACAACTCCCGTCTTCATTCACCAGCTTAGTTTCTACCTCATCCACCTTCCTTTTTCCCACCCAACATCTCATCATTAACGTTGGCCTTTCTTTTCCCCTCAATACTACTTTTCTTTTCCTACTTGTTGCTATTTCATCCACCACTCACTCCAATTTATAGTGCTCATCTACATATCTCACCCATGCTTCATCCTCAATTTCCACCATTGTTATTATTTCATATATTATTTATTATTATTATTAATTATTATTCATTTTTCCTTTTGAAGTTCTTATGTATGTTGAAATCTAAGGATTAATCCTTAATTATTAATATAATTAATGTATTTCATTTTTATAAAAATATATAAATAGGAAAAAATTACCCATTTCCAAAAATGACCCACATAATCTTAATAGGAAAAAAATTTCAGAACAAAATATTACAATAATTCTAAATTTGGCTAGTTCCCACCTCCTTACTACTTTACCTTTTATAAAAAAAAAAAAATCTTTTATTTCAAGATATTAGTGATGAAGTTAAAATTAAAAATAAAAAACAAAAAAAAAAAAAAATTAACATCTAGAATTTTACCACATCATGCATGACGTTGTTGAATTGTAATGATAAAAAAATTAATGTAATTAACATTTTCCTTACAATTAAAGATTAGTGGTTCACTTATTACCATGGAAAAAGGATTACAGTAATTAATAATTAATAAAATAATGGCAGTGGGAAACGTGGGATAAATCATAAATGGCAAATATGTGAATGACATTATAAATTGACAAGCATATATATATATATATATATATATATATATATTTTACAATCCCTATCGTAAACAACTAAACATAATGTCTTTTTTCTTTTAGGAAAAAAAATTATAATGTCTTTCTTTTATTTCGTCTAAATATTTCAAAAACTTCAAATTTTAATTATCCTAATCCATATCATCAAGTACCAAAAAAAAAAAAAAAAAGATAAATATTACAATAATTTTAATTTGTCAATTTCCTTTTTAATGTTTACCATTTAAAGCAATAAAAGAACAAAAATTATGTTACTGCTATAAAAAGTAAAATAATATAGAAGAATTGGACAAATTCGCTATTATTATAACATTTTAACTTCTTTTTTTTTTTTTTCATTTAAGGTTGTTGTGTTTATCATTTTGAATTAGGGTAAAGTTTTGTTATATTGAAAAAGAAAAACACATTAAATTTGATCCTAGCCACATATGCATACTAACTAAATAATAATAATAATAATAATAATAATAATAATAATAATAATAATAATAATAATAATAATAATAATAATAATAATAATAATAATGGTGAAAATAGGTGATAAACGTAACCGTAAAAGATATGTAGATCAACACTATAAATTGAAAATAGTGGCAATGGAGACAACAACAAGAGAAGAGAAGAAAAATGGTGGGGAATTAGATGTTGGGTGGGTAAAAGGTGGAAGCCAAAGTGGAATATGAAGATGGAAGTTGCAATAAGAAGGGGAAGCATGTGGATCAAGCCAAGATATTCGATCACAAAACATTGCTCAAAATTTGCAATCCCTCGCTTTGACCTGTCGATTAAATTAAACATCTTTAATTGCCAATTCAACCACTTTTAGTGATTAGATAAAAAGGGTTTCAACACTCTTTAAAAATGATGATAAACCTAAGAGCATTGTGTGATAAGAAATTCATATATGTAAGAAATTAAATATTTTTACAAATATAATATTTTCATTAAAAAATATAATGCCGGTTAAATTAAAAAGTATTATATAAGTGAGATCTATATATCCCACATGAGAATTTTTAATCAATAATGACATGCATATATATAGGTATAATATAGTAATAAGTTTTGAGTAGATTTTGGACGTGAAAACGATATATATATATATACCTGGATGTGTTTTGATTATGCGTGAATGGAGATCTGGTTGAGTTGATAGCCGGTTGGGCGGACATGGATTGATATTATCTGAGATCTCGCTACGTCTTCCTCTTACCGAACCAACTACCCTATCTATAGCAACTACGAGCATCCCCAATGTCCATATATATTGCACAGCTGCAACTAACTCAGCGTAGAGATCACTGTTCTTTTTTTTTTCTTTTTTATTTAATCCATTATTTATATGTATTAATTAATGTAAAATATATAATTATCCTTTAGGGTTGAGAGTTGAGACATTAAAACATCTAGAACCCTAGCTAATGGCAAGCGGCGGAACATTTATTTTTTGTTTTTTAATTGATCCGTTTAAAAAAAAATTAATAAAAATCTCCTGCTTTTGCGAACCTTCAGAAGTCAGAACAATAATTATAATCCAAATGCTCTGTCGGGTCGGGGTGTGAAGGGCCCTTAGGGTTGGGGTTCAGCCTTTTGGAAGAATAATTATAATAAATTATATTTAAAATATTTATAAATATGATTAATAAATAAAATAAAATAAAAAATTGTTGAAACTATGGTACAAAATACTGGATTCTCATCATATTGTGAATGCTCCAAGTATTCTATTTTAATTTGTCTCTTATTGTGTTATTCACAAATTATTATTATTATTATTATTATTATTATTATTATTATTATTATTTACACCCGTGCAATGCACGGAATACATTCGTTATAATATATTAATGATAATTACATTAAATCGATATATAAATTATTCCATGAAATTAAATATCATAATATGGTGCACGGTAATACCATATATACATATATACATACATACATACATATATATATATATATATATATATATATATATATATATATATATATGTATGTATGTATGTATGTATGTATGTATGTATGTATGTATGTATGTATGTATGTATTTATGTATGTTAATTGTCGTCGTTATCTAACCAACTGCATTGCAAAAGGAAAAGAGTCATTATTAAAATCATTGATAATAACCATATCTGGAGTGCACTGTAGTTAATGATTTATTATTGATTATAAAAATCATTTCCAAATTTATTATCGATTATAAAATTATTTTTACAGATAATACCATATTACGGTACACGGGTTAGACACTAACCATATAATGATTGCATCGCAAAAGGAAAAGAATAATGATTTTATAATGCATGAGTTAGACATGCAGTTTCCATGATTTTAACATTACAGTGAAATAATGATTTTATAATTTCAAAATTTATTATTGATTATAAAATCATTTCCAAATTTATTATTTATTATTGATTATAAAATTTTTTTTTACAATTTTATTATTGATTCTAAAAAGAATAATTATTAAATTAAAAATGATTAAATTGTTATATTATAGTTAAGGTAAATATTAGGGATTATTTACTTATAGAATTGTTTTATTAAATTATTTAATGAATTATTTTATTATAAGTAGCGGAAAATTAGTTAAATAAATTAGTGAATTAGTTATAAGTTGTATAAATTAAAATTGGCAAAACCGGAACTATATTGTTAAAATTGTATTTTTAAATTATTAAATAAACTATATAAATTAAATTTGATTAAATTGTTTAATTATTCTTAGCAAAATGTCAGTACCAGATGTACATTAGGAAATTTGATTTTAATTCAATTAAATTCATAAGAGGATACCAGGACTATGTGGTCTAATGGTACCCGGGTTGGATTTCCATTTGGAAGATTATGAGTTCAAGCCTCAGTGGAGGCGTTATTGGTTCTTTGTGTTTCAGTAGGTTGAGAAAGTATATGAACAGATACTATAATGTAATAGAGCCAGTAACTTTCAAAAAAAAAATTCATAAGAGGATGATCTTAATTCGCAAATTAAGAATATATATATATATATTTTGAATACTACTCACTCTATTACATTGTAGAGTTAATACCGCCTCCACTAAGGCTCGATCTCATGACCTTCCATATGGAGAATCACTAAATGCCATCTAAACAAAAGGTTCTTGGCAAATTAAGAATAGATTAAGAGGATGATCTTAATTCGCAAATTAAGAATATATATATATATATATATTTTGAATACTACTCACTCTATTACATTGTAGAGTTAATACCGCCTCCACTAAGGCTCGATCTCATGACCTTCCATATGGAGAATCACTAAATGCCATCTAAACAAAAGGTTCTTGGCAAATTAAGAATAGATTAAGAAACAGATACTACATTGTAATAGAGCTAGTAGCATTCAAAAAAAAAAAAAAAGAATAGATTAAGAAGTGACAAACAACAATAACGAATAACATAACAAAAGCATGATTTTAATAGATTTTTTTTTAATGTAATCTGCTGCATATATTAATCAATCAAAGCCGAAACAAAAGCAGGAGGAACATCCTCCCGCATCAAAGAGTTCGCCTGCACAGAGGCTGCTTGAGCTAACGAATGATCTAAAAAATTTGAAGTAAGGGGATTGTAAATAACTGCACAAGAAACTAATAAATTCATCAAGTCTTGACATGCTGAAACAGCTATACCATCATAAATGCGAAACTCAGTCGCTGAATTAACAAGAGCGTGACATAGGTTCGAACAGTCTGTCCGGAGCACAACTTCCGTAACCCCACGATCTCTAAGCCATGATAGGGCCTCCTTACACGCATAGGCCTCCGCCATAAAGGGTCCCTGACATAACTGTAGAGGGCTGTTCTTGGCTGCAATGAAAACACCATCCGCGTCTTGCAACACAAGGCCAAAAGCCCCTCTCCTTGTCGCAGCCGTGAAAGCCGCATCAAAGGAGCATTGTAGCGCCGAGGGCGACTGCCCAGCAGCGGCACTGGATGCAGCGGACTGCTGCTGCCAACCCAGACCATTCGTAGCCGCACGCTACGTGTGAAGAGATGCCAACGCCATCGCATGCACCTGCCGTGGCCTTCCCACCTTGAACTCCCATACCGCCGAGTTCCGTTACAACCAAATATGGTACATAATGGCCTCCATAGAAGTGAATTGATTCTCATCAACATTTTGCAATACCAACTCAAGCCATGCACCAAAATCATCTCCCACCGTATTCTGCACCATTAAACCCGAAACATTCCACACACATTTAGAATAATCACATTGTACCAAAGAGTGTAAAACATTTTCAGAACATAAAGCACACAAAGGGCATGCTAATGGGACTTCTACCCTTCTATTGTATAAATTCGTAGTGGTGGGAAGCACTCCCCTCACCACTCTCCACGAGAAAACTTTCTACTTAGGGGGTGACTTCAGGTTCCAAATTTTATTCCAAGATGAGAAGCCATTGGGGGGCACAATAACGGTCCCCATTAAATCACGGTAAGCACCTTTCACTGTGTAAATTCCTTTGGGGTCTCCATGCCAATACCACATATCATCAAATGCAGGACTAATTGGTATTGTAGAAATCCAATCTACATCTTTGGGTGAAAATAACTCATTAAGTAAAGGAATGTCCCAGGTAGAGGATGCGGGGTCTATTAATCCAGACACTTTAACCTCCCCTAAATGAGGGGTTTATCCGACACAATCCTTGGTTCACAATCCCCTATTAACCACGGATCACCGCATACCTGCAACGTGGTATTACCATTCCCAATCCTACGCCTGATATTGCGAGTAATCAGTCCCTGTGCAGCCATAATACTCCCCCAACAAAAGCTTGGATTATTTCCAATAGAGGCATTCAAAAAATCAGAATTTGGGTAGTACCTGGCTTTATACACCTTTGCTACCAACGATTGGGGATTAGTCAGAAACCTCCAACCCTGCTTGCCCAACATAGCTATATTGAAAGCTCTCAAATCTTTGAAGCCCAACCCACCATCCTTCTTTGGTATATTCAATTTATCCCAAGCAAGCCAATGAATTCCACCCCCATCCCTCCCATTACGCCACCAGAATCTATTCATAACACGCTCCAGATTTTTACACAAAGAATCAGGCAATAGGAACACACTCATAGTAAAAGTTTGCCTGAGCCACAGATTTCAGTAAAACTTCTTTCCCTTGCCCGTGATAGAAGTTTCTTATTCCAGGAGCCTATTCTTTGTCTCACCTTATCCTCCACATATGCAAACACCGCACGCTTATTCCTCCCCACAAAAGCCGGCAAACCTAAATATTTTCCAAAATTCACCGCTTGCTGAACCCCAAATACTGCAGCCACCATATCCCTATCTGCTTGCTGAGTATTTTTGCTAAAACAAATATTTGATTTATGATAATTAATGGTCTAGCCAGAGAGCTCCTCATAAAATGAGAGACACCGTTTGATCGCATGTGCCTCACCAACATTTGCCTTGAAAAACAATAAACTGTCATCCGCAAAAAAGTGATGTGAGAGAGCAGGGGCCCCTCTCGCCACCCTTAATCCATGGACAACACCTCTATCCAGAGCCTGCTGTAATAACAATGATAACTCCTCTGCACAGATAATAAACAAATATGGGGATAAAGGATCCCCTGACGGAGCCCACGAGACGGGGTTATCTGACCTCCAGACACACCATTAATCATAACATTATATGATACTGTAGTAACACATTCCATAATCAGGTTCACCCACCTCACCTGAAAGACCAACGCCAACATCATCTTCCTCAAGAACGACCACTCCATTCTATCGTAAGCCTTCGCCATATCTAACTTCAGGGCTCCCCATCCCACCTTTCCCAACTGTTTCCTATTCAGGAAATGGCCCACCTCAGCAGCAACAAAAATATTATCCGTTATCAACCTGCTAGGGATAAAAGCACTTTGCGAAACAGAAATAATATCACCCAACAGGGGCTTCATACGGTTAGAAATAACTTTCGCAACTACCTTATACACAACATTACTCAGCACAATATTCGACTCATTAAGGCCAACTGGCAAAGACCCCATATTTAAACACTCCAGCACAAAACAAATGACATCTGTCCCAACAATATCCCAGAATTTCTGATAAAAGCCCGGATTCATTCCATCTGGACCTGGGGCCTTGTTTGGAAACATAGCAAAGAAATCATCTCTTACCTCCCCCGGATCATAAGGTCGATTCAACCAATCATTATGGGACTGAGTTATACGAGTGGGGATAGAGGCAAAAAAATCCGTCCCATCATTCACAACCGGATTAGCAGTAAAAATGTCATTAAAATAATTCATTACAACCAGTTTCATTGCATCACCATCTACCTATCCACCCTAATCATCTTTAAGGCGTAAAATATTATTCTTACGTTTACGGGCAGAAGCATACCTGTGATAGAAATGAGTATTTGCATCCACCCCACGAAGCCAGTGCTGCTTAGCTCTTTGCCTCCAGAATACATCCTCTTGCTTCTCTAGCCTCACCAATTCAGTTTCTAGACGGAAAAAATCCTCTAACGCCTGAGGGCTCATACGGCCCCGACAACTCATCTGCTGTTTCTTGAGACTAGCGATCCGCTCACCAAACTTATGGAAACGATCACCGCCCCAACTCTGAAACCTCATACCACACCTCTCCAATCGGGTCTGCAAATCCTCCACCCCATGTCCCCACGCCTCCTCCAACACCTCCCTACAGCCCTCATCCAGCAACTAGGCCATCTCAAAGCGAAACTGTCGAGGCCCTACTCGGTTCCCCACACCTGGCCGAATGTCCAGGAATACAGCCGAATGGTCCGATCTCCTAGTGAGTATATTATAGACCCTTGCACCCTCCACCACCCCCTGCCACTCATCACAAGCCACAACCCTGTCTAACTTCTCCTCCACCCAAGCCTCCGTGCCTTCCCCCTTTTCCCACGTAAATTGGTACCCAATCATAGGGATCTGTACCAAACCACAATCCTCCAACGCTTCACCAAAACCCCTCAATAAAGATTCAGGATGCCGAAAACGTCCCCTCTTCTCATACTGGAAGAGCAAGTCATTGAAATACCCCAAAACTACCCAAGGCAGCGTAGAGCGAGACCTTAAGTGTCTTAAAAGATTCCATGACTCCTCTCTATCACTACAATCCGGGAAACCATAAAATCCCGTCATCCTCCAGGGCACAAAACCATCAATCCGTACAACTACATCAACATGGTTTCTGGAATAACTTAGCAGACTAACCGTATCATTCGTTTTCCACAACAAGGCCAAGCCACCACTCAAACCCCTATTATCCACATAGAACAGACCCTGAAACCCCAACTCCACACGTAACCGCTCAGCATATTCTCTACCAACCTTCGTCTCCATCAGAAAAATAAAATCGGGCTTCTTCCTGGAGGCCATATCTAGCACTTCCCGAACTGTTCGTGGATCACCCAAGCCACGACAGTTCCAGCTCAAAGTACTCATAATGACGGGCGGGTCTGGGAACCAGAACCCGCCATGAACAAGTTTTTTGAAATGTCTGTCATTGCCACATCCACACCAACCCTCCCCCCAACTCCCTCACCATCCCGCCCCTCCTCCCTCCGCCTCTTTGGTCCGCACGTCACTCCCTTCCCCGCCACCGGCTGCCCTACCGTACCACCCCTAAACCCGTCATCCACCCCCGAGCCAACCGGCATCCCCCCACCCACAACCACATCCTCCCTCTTCCCCCCATCGGAATTAGACAAGAATGGCCAACCGGCCTCGGTCCACGCTGCAACCCCGCCTTCATCTCAACCCCATACGGATATTGGTCTACCGTGAGTGTTGAATTACGTGCTTGCAAACAAAACTTGTATGAATGGCCTAACAAGCCACAAAAGAAACAAAAAGTGTGTAATCTTTCATACTTGAAACTCACCCAACACTACGTATTATCCCGTTTTGCCAACTTCATCCTCCGCCGCAAGGGCTTAGCCACCGGAATACTGACACGGATCCGATAAAATGCCTTCCATGGCCGGTCATCAAACCTCTCATTCCCCTTCACAAACCCACCAAGGAAATTACCAACATACTCCTGTATGACCATGGATGTATACCCCATTGGGAGTTCATAGACCTGGACCCACATATCAACACTATCAAGCACCACATCCACCGGAAGTACCCCATCCTCCACCGGTCTACACACTATAGACCTTGCCAGATTCCTTCAAAAGCAGGTGTCACTGTCGTCTTGCACAAGGTGGTTGGACAGAAAACAAGAACAAGGTTCGGAAGAAACAGACTACTTGTCACAAAGGGTGATTGGGTTTGTCTAGGGGAAAGAAAATATTAACGAGGATCAAGGGTGACTCTCGAACAAGCTAACGCCCGAAGCTAACACGCAGGAAAGGCACAAAGACGAAGGGAGGTGCAACAAAAGGATACAAGAGCTTACTTCAACGGTTCCCACTTGCATCTGCCTCACGACTGTGGATCTTACTTTGCCGAGGTCCCGACTTCATGCACACGTCTTGGATGCTACTTCCACATAGCCCATTGTTGCTTCCAAACCGAGACTAACTTCTCGATCGGGGTCTCAAACTATCAACTGGTTTTGAGTCCGCTGAAGTCTTCCTCTTGATCCTGCACTCAAAGGACCGACGACCCTTCTTGCCACAAGCAAAGCACTCAACCGGTTTCCCTAGACAATCCACACCGGGGTGGTCTCTTCCACACTTCTTGCAATCGGAGTGCCTTCCCTTAGCCTTGTTGTTCCGGATTGGCTGAGGAGTCTTACCCCGCTTTGAGTCGTCTCTTTGAAGATTTCTTGTTGATTCAACACTTTCTTCAAGCGTCCTCTTACGGTTCTCCCGGATTCCTTTCTGAACTTGCTGTACTCGGTAGAGGTCAGCGGCACAACGGTAGGCCTCCTTGGCTTGAGCAGGATAGAACCGCTCGCGTAACTTAACCTTCAGGTCTTTCCAACTGAACACCGGGTCTTGTCTACAAGCTGGCCCTTCAAGCATCCACGACGAGTCCGCTTCTTGCCTAAGGTAGAACGTAGCTAACTCTACCTGGCGATCCTCTGGGCAAACCACAGCTTCGAAGATCTTGTCAAACATCCGGATCCACTCGTCCAGCACTGCGGGATCTTCTTCACCGGCGAAGGTCGGGGGATGGAGACTTGAGACTAGGCGTACTACGTTGCAATTCCCATTCTGAAGAGGGTGGTTGTTGAGGAGGGTGTTATTTAGCGTCTGGGTGATCTGTGTTAGCTGATGCAGGCTTTGAACTAACTGCTCGATGGTGGTCACTTCTGGAGACCTTGCATGACGTCTTGATGGTGCCATCCTCGACTTCTACAGCAACAACACTATAACGGGAGGAAACTTAGGACCCGCACCCTTACCTGGTGCCTTAACTAAAGAGAACCAAAGCTAAAAGGAGAACAAAGCACAGGAAGCACAACAGAAAATGGTAAAAGAACTCACAACCTCACCGCGCATCCTAAGGATCCTAAATCCTAAACACTTAGATACTTAAAGTCACTTAGGGTCTCAAACCACACTTAACCACTTAAAAGTCTAGACTCTATCATCCTAGGCTCAAACCAAGGCTCTTATACCAACTGTAACACCCCCGAATTCCAGGCCATTTTAAACTTAAACATGCAGATAATCTAACCATAACAGAAGCATACACAGCAGAAGTCTTAACTATATAAAAGGTGGAAAACTAAGAGTGTTATGCCATGTCCACACTAAGGTGAACGCACAGGCGTAAACAACATCAACATAATCAGTCTACAAAGGACAAGGTCAAACCATCCACAAGTCTAAAATCCAACATAGAAGGCACACAGGCCCAAAACAAGCTACAAGGTCTGAGGGATTTACACTATTCATCACTAGATCGCGCTCGCCTATACTCGGAACCTGAAAGAAACACATAAATACATGAGATGACGCCCGGTCAGCGAATGATGCTAGTAACCCACCAATACATGTGAAATATCATACATAGATAGTATATATACAAAATCATTTGCGAAATGAGATACAGTATATATAAGTTCAAAGCCAAGAGTAGAAGTCAATCACAAGACTCTATACACTCACAACAAGGATAAGGGAACACATTACAAGACAACAAGAAGTACAACGACACACAAGAACGGCTCAAGATGTATTCTACCATCACTCAGTAGAATCACACCCGACTTGCACAACACAAGAGAATCAAGAAACACACATTGGCAACACAAGCCTTTGTGACAACACATGTCACAAATAGAGAAATACACAATAACGGCAACACATGCCTTCGTGACATCACCCATCACGAATTGATATGCCTTCCTTATTGTGACACCCTGAAATACAAATTCAATTAAGGGATTAATTAAGTAATTAATACTATTTCAATTTGTAATTTAATATCTTAAATTCCTGAAATTTAATAGTTGGAGACTAGTAATTGACTAGTCAACCCCAAAGTCAAAGTTGTATATTGAGTTTTGTAAGGAGTTCCCTTGTTCCTTACACTTCCTAATGTTAGTAAGGGGCATTCTTGACCTTTCACTTGTTGTTGGTAATGTAACCTAACCCAGTAGACCACCTTCATTCTATCCTTACACTTTAAAAATCTAGCTCCACCCTCTCTCTAAAAGGTGAGTAGCTTTTCTTCCAAGCCAAGTGGGAACCTTGCCAAAACTTCAAAAGTTGCTTCCAAGATTCAACCTTTCTTATATTGGGCATCTAGGAGGGTAAGATCTAAGTTCATCTTGTGTTTTTGGTTTTATTTAAGGAGTCTTTTCTTAAAGATAGGATCTTTATGATCTTTTGGTTTGTTATTGAAGTGGGTTTGGAAGGTGAGCCTAGTGAGGAGCTTGTTGAGGTGTAAAGTGAAGTCTTTAGTCTACAAGAGGTAACCCATGCTCTACAAAACCTATTTTGTTTACCTATATGTGATTTCTTGGATTCTACATGTGTTTTGCTATGAAATATGAGGGTTTATGCATTCTCTTGTGAAAATGCATATCTAGAGCTTGTGTTTAGGGTTCATTTGTGCCATTGTTTGGCATTTCCTTTGATTCAAGTCATATTGTTGTATTGGGTGAGATTTGGCATGTTTTGGACTTGAATTTGAGTTTGGAGAAGAAAATCCGCGAAATGTTGTATTGTGGTACAAGGGTGTACCCGCGGGCGGAACGACGGGTAGAGGTCCAACCCGCCGCCCACCCGCGGGGTACACGGTGTGAAGGAGCCTGTACCCGCGGGCGGAACCGCGGGTACGTGTTGTGATGTTGATGGGGATTTGTTCCCCGTGATTCTTTTGACTCGGTATTTGGTCTTTTGACTTCCCGATGTTCTTTTGTGGAACTATTTGAGTGTCTTCTTAATGTTTCGTATGTCTAGAACTATATGGTAGGGATCCATGTAGGTTTTGGTGTCGTGAATCGTGCTAAGTGTTCAACACTGTGTTTCATTGAACCGAGATGATTCTTGTGTGTTCTTCGGAACTACGTTTGGTTTACCCGTTTGGTTTACCCGTTTGATAAATACTAGCGTGTATGTTGTTTGTACCTTCCTATTGGTTGATGATAACTTGTGTTATTCATCGTTGTTGTTGTTGGACTGTGATCTATTCCTTGATTGAGTATAGTTTCATGTCTTCGTTGTGATCCGTTGATTGAATCCCTTGATGTGATCCCGTGTGTATGATTATTCCTTGATTAAGTTATTGTTGAGCTTATCCTTTGTTGTACACACATTGTGTGGAATCTATATGTTGTTGTATAGGGGTCCTGGAGGTAATGGTTGGAAGAAGATACAAGGTTGGGGGTAGCCATAAGGTTGGAACCGGGCATAAGGAAGGCATATCAACTCGTGATGGGTGATGTCACGAGGGCTTGTGTAGCCGCTGTTGTGAGTTCTTCTCTTGTGACGTGTGTAGTCACAAAGGCATGTGTTGCCGTTGAGTGTGTCCTATTCCTTTGAGTTATGCATGTCGGGTTTGATCTATTGTGTGATGATAGATCCTACCTTGGGACTTCTTGTGAGTCGTGTTGTCCTTTGTGGTCTTGGGATGTGTTCCCGTGTTGTTGTTGAGATTGTTGAGTCTTGTGTTGACTATTGCTCTTGGTTTTGTACTTATATACTTATGTATTCCGTTTCGAAAATGGCTTTACAACTTATATCTATCTATGTATGATATTTCACATGTATTGGTGGGTTACCAGCATTATTCGCTGACTGGGCGTCTTCCCATGTTTTATTGTGTTCTTTCAGGTGATGTCTAAGCGAGTGCGCAGTCTAGTGCCTGTTAGCATAGCTTCTCCCGCTTGTTTTATGGCCTGTGTGCCGATCTAGTTGTAGACTTTTGAGACTATGGATTAGTTGTAAACAATGCAGATATTGTCGTAGCGTTCATCCTTGTTGGTGAACGTGGCATAACACCCCATGACTTGGATTTATGTTTATCCAGTTATCTTTTAGTCTTCCGCTGTGTTTGTTGTTTAGTTGTGTTATCTGCATGTTTAAGGCTTTTAAATAGCTTTTTTTTAGAGGGTGTTACAGTTGGTATCAGAGCCTAGGTTTGAGCCTAGGAAGTAGTTAAGTCTAGACATTATAAGTGACTAAGTGTGGTTTGAGACCTTTAAGCGACCTTAAGAATCTAAGTGTTAGGCTTAGGACTCTAGGTTGCGCGGTGGGCTGAGTGTTGCTTTCTGTTCTTTGCTTGTTTGCTACCTTTTGGTAACCGTGTTGTTGTTGTAGAAGTTTGCGATGCCGCTTCGTCCCCGAGCTCGCACCCCGGAAACCCCAACAAACGAGCAGCTCGCTCAGAATCTCCACCAGTTGACGCAGACAATGCAGACGCTCAGTGAAGCCTTGCTGAATAACAACCACGTTGTGCCGCCTCCTCAACCTGCTGGGCACCGCGATATAGGTCGCTTCGTGTCGGGGCATAGGCCGCCAACCTTCGCGGGTGAGGAAGACCCGGTAGTTTTAGAAGAATGGATGAGGGTGTTCGACAAGATCTTCACAGTTGTGGGTTGCCCCGAAGAGAGAAGGGTAGAACTGGCAACGTTCTACTTCTGCCAAGAAGCTGATCTATGGTGGGTCCATGAGGGTCCGACCCTCCTTGAAGAGCCTGAGTTTGGTTGGCCCGCGCTGAAGGATAGGATGCGTGAGAGGTTTTACCCAGCGCATGTGCGAGCCGCCATGTTTGATGAGTTCCTTCACCAGCAGCAAGGATCCCTGTCTGTGGTCGAGTACCACAAGAAGATTTTGGAGTTGGCGCGCTTTGCTCCGGTGCTTGTGCCTACGGAGCTTGCTAAGGTTGAGAGATTCGTTGCCGGTCTGAATTATGAGGCACGAAAGGCATTGACGGTGAGTAGGCCAAGTTCCCCTAAGGATGCGTATCTGAGCGCCGCGGATCTGTATCGCGTTCAACAGCTTCAGAAAGGATCTTACGAGCTAGTCAGGAAGAGAGTTGAGAGCGGAGGTTCTTCCACCTTCAAGAAGCCACGACCGGGTTTTCAGGCGAAGAATGTGTCATCTTCGTCTCAAGGACCAATCAGGATAGAGCATCGGGATCCACTACAACAAACTGGGCGTTTAGCGACACATATTTAGCGGCGGTTATACATAACCGCCTCTAAATGACTATTTTGAGGCGGTTAGAAAAACCGCCGTTAATTTTAATATAAAGGAGCTTAAATAATTACTTTGTAGTTGTTAGCGAGATTATAAATCTATATAATTAATTATTAGCGACAATTACTTGCGGCGGTTCATCAACCGCCACTAAATGTTAAAAACAAAGTGATTCTAATATATATATTTCAAGTGGCTATTCACCACACTTCACCGTTTCATTATCCCTTCTCACTTCAAGTGACTCTTCGCCCTTACCCTTTCAATTCACCCTAACCCTCTCACTTCACTTCGCCCTAACACTTCTCATCACTCATTCCGCCATTTTAGCTCAAGGAAGTCTCTGAAAATTGCCCTAACCTCACTTCACCACTCCATTACGTCGATTTTAGGCTGCTGCGGTGAGAAGGAGACGTGTAATAGCATCTGAGAGGATTTCCATAAGGTAATATGTACGCATTTTTTTTCAAATTGTGTTGTATGGATGAATTGAGTGTGTTTATAGATGCGAAACTATGGTTGTGTTAGCCTAATTTTAGCTTATTCACTTGTATTTTGGAATTTAAGCTTATTGACTTGTTTTTTAACAAAATCTGATGGGAGTGCTTCTATAAGAAATGACGTTTGAGGAGGTTGGTTCACTCAGTTTCATTTCTGATATTTTCCTGTACAAATGGTACCAAACACTGATGGGAGTGCTTCTATAAGAAACTAAAAACTGGTTATTGAGGGTAATGATGGATGGATGGGTCAGTTCAGTTTCACTGCTCAGCATGCAATTGTTAGATCTTTTGATCTCAAAATAACAAACAGAGATGTTTGCACCTCTGATAAGCAAAGTGGTCTTTGGCTTGAGTTCTGTGCATATGTGACATGTAATTTTTAGAAGTGAGGATTTAGAATAGCAATGGCCTCTTACTTCTTTCTTCCATGTTTTGTTTTGTTTTGTTTTTTTTTTTGTTTTTTTGTTTTTTTTTTTTTTGTTTTTTTTTTTTGATTTGGCAAGTTTGAAATCTTCATTTATAGCTAGTGGTTATAACTCACTGTTTTTCTGCTGTGTGAAATACCACTATCTCTCTATCAAGTAGAAAACTGAAACTAATATCTTAATCTCATATTGCTGGGTAACTTTGTTTATCTGGATTTCCTAAGATTAGTTAATAAACAAGGGCAGTGTTTATTTCGATTTCCTAAGAAAGATTAGTTAATAAACAAGGGTAGTTTCACATCCAAAGCATATAATCATCTCTTCTATTAGTTGAGCACTCAAAACTTTTTACTTAATATAGTCTCTCATTGTTTTAGTCGAAGAAAAAGATGCAGGGAACTTCCAAACATGCCGTTTCTATGTATGTTTGTATGCGTGTGTATAGTCCTTGCACACATACCCGCCTTTCATTTTATTTGGCAAATTAGCCGCATTAATATGTTAAAGTATTTGAAACAGGAACAGAATTTGGTCCATCTGCCATTGAGCTCAAGAGATTTTCACTTTCATGCAACTATTTGTTACTCTTGTTTTCATATTAAATGCTTGTCATGTACTCATGTGAATTTCTGAACATTAGGCTAGATTTTGAACATCATAGACTCATAGTTAATATTAACCATGTTAAGCTGGCTATTGTCCATACTTTAACATAATTGGTCACTTATAGATTTCTTTGTTCAATACTAACTGAACCTTACATTGCAGCGAGATCACCTGGCCTCTGAAGGACGGCGAATAACGAAGCTTGATAAAGTAGTAACTTCGTCTTCACTACTGGATTGATTATTGTTCCACTTTTTATCACTAATCCTAAACCAAACATAGGAATTTCTAGGAGTATCAGTTCTGTTTTTTATAATCCCTGTCTAATTCTTGAGTATGCAGTTCTGTTTTTTATAATCCCTATCTTATGAGTCCAGATTGTACATGTTCTGCAATATTCAATCCAGCTAATTCTTGATGTTACGGTGTTTGCTGGGTGTGAACTGTCAGTTTAGGACAACCTAGTATTTTTAGATGAGATTAGAACTTTTTAACCTTTCTATCAACATTGGTTAAATATTTCATTCTTCTTGCATTTCTGCTAATAAAGATTCAGTAAATTGTTTTACATACTGTACAATTTTGAGGGTTCATTTATGCTTCTGAGCTAGCAGACCTTAAGTTGTGTTCTTGAACTGAAAATGTAAGCAGTATTTGTGTTTCCTCAAGGAGGTGACAGGCTGACATCCAATTATAATCCTTAATTTTTCATTTAATGTGTAGGTATGCCAAGATCAAAAAGGTTCATGGATATGAGTCGGTCAATGTCTCATCAACAACCTTCTTCATCAACACACGAGCAATTGTTGAATGACGCACAACTTGAAGAACAAACTCAGGATAATGAAACACCTCAAGAGCAAACTCAAGATACTGAAACACGACAAGAGCAAAATGAAGATGCACCATCTTTGTTTAAAAGGAAAACAAGGACTTCGTGGGAAGTTGATGTGATTAGTAAGTTTACATTATTATATTTATTGATTGATATGTACTAAAAGTCTGAATAAATCAATACATTAATTTAGTTCCAATGAAGAAGGATTTGTGAAGAAAAAAAAACTGAAAGTTAAAGAAGTTTGGACACTTCCCTTGGGTGAAAAAGTCATAGTCCCATTTGACAAGTTTGATACACCATTCACTGAAGCAGCAGGATTATATACTGGAACACTTTCAGGGTTGGCACAGGAAAGTAGCTCATTTCCAATCAATTTTACTGATTGGAGATTGATGCCAAAGCAATATAAAGAAGATACCTTTGCCAAAATAATCAAGGTAACAAAATAATTTCAATTATTTGCTACATTCAAAAAAATAAACGTGTATTCTTCTCTATGATTGATGATTGTGAAATATAATTTATCTATTAAGGGCGGCTGCCTATTCAGATTTACGTTCCTTTATAATCATCCCTGATATGATATGTGCATTTGTATTATCTGCCTCTTCATTTCATTTTCTTTTATTTTCCATCAATTAATGTGTATTCTTCTCTTCTCTGCGGCTCTGCCTATTCAGGTTTACTTTTTTTTTCTTAATTTGTATTCTCAATTTTTTAAATTCAACTATAATTGATACCTTAACTATAATTTTATTCTAATTTTTTATGATAAAAAAATTTGTTTAGAGGCATCAATTAATCAAATATGGAATAAAAATGTAAAACTTATACATTTCATGTCTTTCAACTATAGAATTATAGATGGATTCAATGCTTTCATGTCGTATTGCAGTTGTCAAATCTGCAGGTTAGCCTTGCAAATGTATATTAGATAGTGGCATAGAGAAGATACAAATGGCAAAACTTTTAAGGAGGAAATTAATTCGAAAGGTATTGGTGAGGATACTTAGGTGGTCTGATCTGATGACAATCATACCATGTGCCTTAAATTATCAACATTAAATTCACAAGAGGTGTAACTTACATAGAATAAAATATTTTTAGAAAAAAAAAAAGTCTTTCTTTTTCCAGGATTTTGGAGGACCTAGCAGAACAGTACATTTCCCATTTTTGGTAATAAATAATCATCAAAATTCTATAGTATATTATTTTCCATAAGATTAGGTGAAGTTTTGATTTTTATTCCTCTACAAAGTATTGTGTGTATAAATGATAAGTCTACTTACCAAATTTTGTACCATAAAGTGATTCTATTTGCACTAAATTTTATAACTTTTGATAAATGCTAATAATTACATTTGCCATGATTTGAAGCCAAAATTTCACTTCCAAAATGATGTGATTGCAAAACATTGGACACTTCAAAATATTGGGAGGAAATGGAAGGACTTCAAATCTAGGTTGTGGATAGAGTTCTATGATTCTTCCTTAAACCGAGATGAACTGATTAGTAAGTGTCCAATTGGAATTCATAGAGACCAGTGGTCAAGTTTGTCAACTATCGTTTGTCTGACAAATCTAAGGTAATGTTTCTAATATCTGTTTGCTTATTATTATTGTCATATTTGCCTAATGTATTAGTATTATACTCTATTATTAGGGGATGTGCCAAACAAATGCTGAAAGTAGGAAACACCAAAAAATTGCACATACTTCTGGATCAAAGAGCTTTGCTAGGAGAAGGGCTGAGATGGTATTTCAATTTGTTTTTTTTTTTTTTTTTTTTTTTTTGCAATTAACTAAGTTGAATGTTTTTTTTTTTCTTAACTACTAACAATTTAATTTTCATGCAAGGAAATTGAGCTCGGGCACACTGTTAATCGCTCAGAACTATGGATGGATACCCACAAAGTAAAAAGAGGGTCATCTGTTAATGAAGAATGTAGAATTATCACTGTAAGTATGTTTTAATTTATTTTTAAGGGTTAGATGTTACACTGCAAATTTATATTTGTTTAATGCAGGAAAAGATCAGAAATGAAATGGATCAATGCTCACCTTCTCAATCACAATTTGTTTCACAAGATGATCCTGTTGGCAAAACCTTTGGAAAAGAACACAATGGACGTGTTCGTGGGTTAGGTTTTGGACCATTCCCATCTAAGGTATTTAACAATACATCAAGGATGAATGAGGATAATCAAATGAAGGAGTATGTGTCCACTTTGGAGAAAGAGTTAGCTGCAACTAAAGCTCAATTGCAAGTTCAAAGTGATATGCAAAAGGCCATGGGAGGGGCTCTTGTTGCTATTTTGGAAAGAACTTTTGGCAAAGTTCCTGAAGAATTTGCTACCTTCCTTAACCAAACATCTAAACCAATAAGTGCATACTTTTTTTTTCAAATACTGATTTATACATTAAGAAAAACGGATTGTATGCATTTCTATATTGTTGGGCAAACACCATTGATTTCATTTAACTATTTAGAGTCGAGTATTGAAATTTATACTATGAAATGTAGGTACCCGATGAAAGAAGCAAGCTACAATCTTCACAAGGGAGTGGAAAGCAAAATTCATCCTCTAGTCATCATGTTAATGGACAATCTTCTACATGATATGCAACTGTAAGTAGTTTCATACAATCTTCTATATGAACTTTCTGCTTTGGAAGATTAAAGAATCTAAATTTGTAGCACCAAGTTAATGTTGAAGCTAGGAAATCCTTTACATTCTTAATCTGTCCTGGGGTTCATTGTTAAGGTTCTGCAGTTTCTGGGCAATGTAGGACTGCAGATTGGTCATTGGTTGTTGTTAAGGCAACTCTCTTCATTGTGACTTACCTTGTCTGCAACTGCTTATACACTCTCTATAGTCATCACTTACAAAAATGGAAAAAGACCGCGATGTCCTGTTGACTGTGAAGGCTGGAATTATATAACTAATAAAACGGCAAACAATTGCACATTTTCTATTTACATGGACTTCTTAGTAAAAATTCTCAGTAGAAGAACTATGAGTAAAAATACAAGTGTTGAGTCTGCAGAGACTTTGAGGTTTCAGGTTTCAGGGGTATGGAAGTTGGATGCTGAACAGGTTGCATGGCAATGTATGCATGGTGGTTCCAAATGGCAAGGTATGCATCAAATAACATACTTCGATTAGTCTAGTGCAGTCGTGCATGGTGGTTATAAACTGATTATGTATGTGTGTTTCTTCATGATACAGGGTTTTATAGTTGGTTCTATATCTGGTATTTGCAGATTTTATGAACACGATATGCTATTTTCATTCAAGGTTGTCTTGTTTTCTCTGAATGTCGTAATTGTTAGCAATCTAATTTGGATTTTGAATCCTACGATGAATAGTTTATTTGTTTGTCTTCTGTTATCAGTTGCAGGATTATGCAAACAAATAGAGGGGCTGACTAATGACGTTGAAATATCAAATGAAATGGTTGCAGGTCTTTATGTTGCAAGAAAAGCTGGAAGAGAAGGATATGAAAGAGCTGGAGTAATGAGGTGTCAAGGAAGAGACACATGAGGAATCCATCACTGCAGAAGAGATGAATGAGCTCTCTTTTGATGATAAAATTGCCACCAATGAGCTTGGATGTTGAATTGATTTTCTTTTAATAAGTAAACTTCTTTGAATATTGTTAAACATTAGTATTTGGCAATACAAGTTACATTTGATTTTCATCTAAATTAAATGTGTATTTATTTGTATTTGCAATGCACATATGAAAGTAGATGTTTACAGCAAAAAAAGTAATTTAATGACAATTATAAATTTTAGTAGCAATCCCTATTAGATGAGAAAATACAAAAAAAAAATATTAAATAAACATTAGCGGCGGTTTTGCTAACATTTACGAAAAAAAATTAAATAAACATTAGCGGCGGTTTATAAACCGCCGCTAAAATTTAAAGTAAATTTTAAAGAAAATTTAGCGGCGGTTTGAAAACCGCCGCTAAATGCATTTAAAACCGTAAATATTAAATAAATATTAGCGGCGGTTTACAACCGCCGCTAAATGTATTCAAAACCGCTAAATAAATTTTTCATGAATTCCCGCGGTTGTAGAAAACCGCCGCTAAATGCTTCGCGACACACTATTTAGACACGGTTGAATAACCGCCGCTAAACACACTAGTGGCGGTTTTGAACCACCGCTAAATGCAAATAAAACCGCCGCTAAATGCCTGATTTGGTGTAGTGATCAAGCCAAGACGGTTGTTTGCCGTAGATGCGGGAAGGTGCACGAGGGCCAAGATTGCAATGGCCAAGCGCACCGGTGCTACCGATGTGGAGAACGTGGTCACAAAGTCGCTGAGTGTCCCTAGCAAGCCGGTCAGAGAGCGTTACCGCCACCCCCCGGAGTCGGAGGAGCATCGGGAGGTAGTTCGGGTCGTGGAGCAGTTGGAGCTAGGCCACCTGGGAGGGTCTTCGTGATGGCGCGTTCGCAGGCAGAATCTGAGGGTTTGATGGAGGAGGAGTTGGCAGGTAATCCTTTTCTCTAGTCTATCTTTGTTCTTCGCGAGTATCGTGTTCTTTGTTGTCCTGAGTGTTATCTTGTGTTCCGCCGGTGTCTTTTTGAGTTACTTGGCAATCCTTGGTATGCTTTTCTTTGGTAATGATTCTTTTAGAGTTAGATGTAAGCTCTTCTTGTTAAGTGACTCTCTTAGTTTTGCAAATAAGTTTCGTTGTGAAGTTAGCTATCCATCTTTAGAACGAATCATGTTTGGGTTAATTCTACAATCCTTACACTTAGTTGTTCTTGCAACCTTTCCTTTGTGAACCCTATAAATTTCCCAAGTATTCTTTGAAATTGGAAATAGCAAATCCACACCAAAAATCCTTTTTTGTGTAGCTTAAAAGTCAAGCAAAATGCTTTAATTGTAACTTTAGAGTTTCAAACCTAGGCCTATTCTTTGCCAACCCAACCTCTAAACCACTTAAGCTAATTGTTTTCCTTGGAACCTACCCAATTCTAATTCCATCTAACCCATAAATTCCCACTTTGCCCAAATCTCCAAATTAAATCATCTTTTTTCCCCAATTTTTCCCACAATCCCTAAAATTTTTCCCAAATTTCTTTCCTCTTCTTCTACCCTACCCGTGAACCACCGAACACCACCCCCTACCCGTCGCCACCAGCAGCCCCACCCGCCGGCGCAGCTGTCCGACACACCGCCTCGCCGTCCATCACCTTCGTCCGCCGCACTGCCGCCGCCGTTCTGCTTCGCTGCTACGACGCCAAGAGAGAAGCCGAGCGAGAAGAGAGAAAGAAGAAGAAAAAGAGGAGAGGAATTCTTGGGTTCTTTTGTTGAGCTTTGGGTCATCATCAATCATGCCTAGAAGGTCAAGTTTGGCAAGAAAAGCGGAATGAGTGGATACCCACTACCTTGTTCTTGAAGGTAAAGCCTTTGATCCGGAATCTTTTCCTAATTCTTTGTTGGATATGCTTAGATTCCAGGGTTTGTTGGATGGGTTTCTCGCCATAAGGGCCGAGACTTACCCGAGTTTGGTTAAGGAATTTTATCATCACATGGTTGTGACAAAGGAGGGTGATAAGCTTGAGATCACTTCTAAAGTGAGAGGTGTGAAGGTTGTGCTTTCTGAAAAGAGGCTGGCTCAGCTTTTGAGTTTAACTGCTTCAGGAGTTGCTCAGTATAGTGGTCATTCTTGGATTTGTACGGATACCATGGGGTACCGGGACTATTTGAGTTATCTGTTGGGCCGTACGAGTGGTTTCACTCAAGCTTCAAGGCCGGAGAAAAAGTCGTTGTCCACGGAGCAACGGATTTTGGTTATGTTGGTATCGGATTGCTTGTTGCCTAATAACAATAAAAGCAAGTTGTAGGGAAAGTTAGAGTGCACCTTTGCCTTTTTGCCTCAAGAATCTGGTCAAGTTCAATCTGCCATCGTTGATGTTACAGCACATGGTTTTTTGTCGGGATCATAACCGGAAAAGCCTACCGTATGGGATGGTGTTGAGCTGGATTTTGGTTAGAAAGGGTGTAAGCGTGGATGGTTGTCTTCCAAAGGCCGTGGGAAAGTTGCTGTTGGATACCACCAATCTTTGGAGTTGTAATTTGTTTCGGTTGGAAGATGGTGATTACATCACGTTGGAAGAAGTGGCAAGGAAAGCACCGGGAGAAAGGGCCGAGTTGGCAACGGAGCTTGGGATTCATGCCGGGAAGCTGAGCCTCGCAGTCCAGAGTTTGGGTGGTGACGAAGAAGTTGAGGAGGAAGCATACCAGGAAGAAGAAGTAGAAGCACCGGGAGCTGCCGAACTGAAGAAAGTGACTCGGCAAGTGAAGAGAACCGGCGAAGAAAAGAAGCTCGCACCAAGAGGGAGCATGATGCCATGGCGCATGAGGAGCGCGTTGTCACCTTGCTTCGCCAACAGAACAGTATGATCGCAGAGGGCTTCGCGTTTATGAAGGCGCAGTTCGTCGCAGTGCACCAAAGGCTAGACCAAATCGAAGCCAGTTCAAGCCGCAGAGGAGAAGATGAGGAAGAATCCAAGGAGCCGGAGAGCGAGTCCTTCTAGAGTGGAGTTGTGGTCGTCTTGTTTGCTCTTCTTTAGTTGTTGTTATCTCCTTAGTTGTCGTTACCGTTTAGTTGTTGCCTGCTTTGTATGCTTGTTCTTGCCGTTGTTTGTTGGATAGTTAGTTTTGTAGTTGGTGTTTTGAGTTAGTTGTTTAGTTCTTAGTTGTTGACTAGAAGTTGGTGTTTGTGTTGTGGCTAGAGTTCTGGATGCTCAATCTATTCGTTTACTAAACTCTTACCAACCCTTGATTTGATATGCCTTCTTTCTTGCTTTGGATTACCTCTTTGCCCTGAAATCTTGTGGAATCTTTTGGAGTCTTTGACCAAAAGAGTTTGTTCTCGCACCTCTTGTCACAATTTTGTTCTTTCACCGTTTGCTTTTGAATTGTCGTACCCAAGCTTCGGGGACGAAGCTTCTTTGAAGGGGGAGAGGATGTGACACCCCGAAATCCAAATTCAATTAAGGGATTAATTAAGTAATTAATCCTATTTCAATTTGTAATTTAATTCCTGAAATTCCTGAAATTTAATAGTTGGGGACTAGTAATTGACTAGTCAACCCCAAAGTCAAAGTTGTACATTGAGTTTTGTAAGGAGTTCCCTTGTTCCTTACACTTCCTAATGTTAGTAAGGGCATTCTTGACCTTTCACTTGTTGTTGGTAATGTAACCTAACCTAGTAGACCACCTTCATTCTATCCTTACACTTTAAAAATCTAGCTCCACCCTCTCTCTAAAAGGTGAGTAGCTTTTCTTCCAAGCCAAGTGGGAACCTTGCAAAAACTTCAAAAGTTGCTTCCAAGATTCAACATTTCTTATATTTGGGCATCAAGGAGGGTAAGACCTAAGTTCATCTTGTGTTTTTTGGTTTTATTTAAGGAGTCTTTTCTTAAAGATAGGATCTTTATGATCTTTTGGTTTGCTCTTGAAGTGGGTTTGGAAGGTGAGCCTAGTGAGGAGCTTGTTGAGGTGTAAAGTGAAGTCTTTAGTCTACAAGAGGTAACCCATGCTCTACAAAACCTATTTTGCTTACCTATATGTGATTTCTTGGATTCTACATGTGTTTTGCTATGAAATATGAGGGTTTATGCATTGTCTTGTGAAAATGCATATCTAGAGCTTTTGTTTAGGGTTCATTTGTGCCATTGCTTGGCATTTCCTTTGATTCAAGTCATTTTGTTGTATTGGGTGAGATTTGGCATGTTTTGGACTTGAATTTGTGTTTGGAGAAGAAAATCCGCGAAATGTTGTATCGTGGTACAGGGGTGTACCCGCGGGCGGAACGACGGGTAGAGGTCCAACCCGCCGCCCACCCGTGGGGTACACGGTGTGAAGGAGCCTGTACCCACGGGCGGAACCGCGGGTAGAGGCCTACCCGTGGGCCTACCCGCAGGTACGTGTTGTGATGTTGATGGGGATTTGTTCCCCGTGATTCTTTTGACTCGGTATTTGGTCTTTTGACTTCCCGATGTTCTTTTGTGGAACTATTTGAGTGTCTTCTTGATGTTTCGTATGTCTAGAACTATATGGTAGGGATCCATGTAGGTTTTGGTGTCGTGAATCGTGCTAAGTGTTCAACATTGTGTTTCGTTGAACCGAGATGAGTCTTGTGTGTTCTTCGGAACTACGTTTGGTTTACCCGTTTGATAAGCATGCTAGTTCGTTGTTTAAATACTAGCGTGTGTGTTGTTTATACCTTCCTATTGGTTGATGATAACTTGTGTTATTCATCGTTGTTGTTGTTGGACTGTGATCCATTCCTTGATTGAGTATGGTTTCATGTCTTCGTTGTGATCCGTTGATTGATTCCTGTTGAGGTGTGATGCGTGCGTGGCTTTACCTATTGCATGATTAGTGGTATGGGGCACTAGTCACCAAGGTATTGCAGCGGTCCTCGTGGTGGCCGTTACGTGATTATGGAGTTTGTGACCTGTGTGTAAGGTTCACGTATTTCTTGGGAGGCATGTGTTGCCGTGTGTGTGTACGGTACCCTCGTGTACTATGAAATTGGTGGTCTCGTTGGCGGTCGTTGGCGGATGGGGACGGCGGTCCTTGGAGGGAAAAGGTTGGACTTGGTTGTACAGGGGTCCTGGAGGTAATGGTTGGAAGAAGATACAAGGTTGGGGGTAGCCATAAGGTTGGAACCGGGCATAAGGAAGGCATATCAACTCGTGATGGGTGATGTCACGAGGGCTTGTTTAGCCGTTGTTGTGAATTCTTCTCTTGTAACGTGTGTAGTCACAAAGGCATGTGTTTCCTTGGCATGTGTTGCCGTTGAGTGTGTCCTATTCCTTTGAGTTATGCATGTCAGGTTTGATCTATTATGTGATGATAGATCCAACCTTGGGACTTCTTGTGAGTGGTGTTGTCCTTTGTGGTCTTGGGATGTGTTCCTGTATTGTTGTTGAGAGTGTTGAGTCTTGTGTTGACTATTGCTCTATGTTTTGTACTTATATACTTATGTATTCCGTTTCGAAAATGGCTTTACAACTTATATCTATCTATGTATGATATTTCACATGTATTGGTGGGTTACCGGCATTATTCGCTGACCGGGCGTCGTCCCATGTTTTATTGTGTTCTTTCAGGTGATGTCTAGGCGAGTGCGCAGTCTAGTGCCTGTTAGCATAGCTTCTCCCGCTTGTTTTATGGCTTGTGTGCCGATCTAGTTGTAGACTTTTGAGACTATGGATTAGTTGTAAACAATGCAAATATTGTCGTAGCGTTCATCCTTGTTGGTGAACGTGGCATAACACCCCATGACTTGGATTTATGTTTATCCAGTTATCTTTTAGTCTTCCGCTGTGTTTGTTGTTTAGTTGTGTTATCTGCATGTTTAAGGCTTTTAAATAGCTTGTTTTTAGGGGGTGTTACACTTATGCCCGGTTCCACCCTTATGTCTAGTTCCAACCTTTACCTCCAGGACCCCTGTACACCAAGTCCAACCTTATTCCTCCGAGGACCGTCGTCCCCACTCCGACAATCTCCAACAATACCACCGATTTCATATTACACGAGGGTACCTATCACACACAAGGCAACACATGCCTCCCAAGAAAACGTGAACCCATCACTCAGGTCACAAACTCCATAATCGCGTCATGGCCACCACGAGGACCACTGCCGTACCTTGGTGACTAATGTCCCATACCATTAGTCGTGCAATCTAGGTACAACCACACACACCACACCATCATAGGAATCAATCAACGGATCAAAACGAAGATATGAAACCATACTCAATCAAGGAATGGATCACAATCCAACAACAACGATGATTAACACAAGTCTTCATCAACATTAGGAAAGGACAAACAACGCACACGCTAGCATTTAAACACTGAACTAGCATGCGTATCAAACGGATAAACCAAACGTAGTTCCGAAGAACACCCAAGACTCACCATGGTTCAACGAATCACAATGTTGAACACTTAGCACGATTCAAGACACCAAATCCTACACGGATTCCTACCATATAGTTCTAGACATACGAAACATCAAGAAGACACTCAAATAGTTCTACAAAAGAACATTGGGAGGTCAAAAGACCAAATACCGAGTCAAAAGAATCACGGGGAACAAATCCCCGCACAACTCCATATATGTGTAAAGGAGTAGTATATTAGTTTAGTTTATTTTACTTTATTTTATGTGGTTAGACTTTGTCTGGCTCTGTTAGAGTTAGTTTCCATATTATTAGCGTTAGACTTATTCTCCACATTATTAGCTTAAGAGCTGGTGTACTCAGGCTATTTAAAGCCCTCTTCCTTTTCATAATATCATGTTCGCTTACTCTCTCTATATGGTATACATAAAACAACCACCGGGATTTTTTGATCCTAAACGTCCAAAGCATGTGTGCCGTCTGCAAAAGGCGTTGTATGGTTTAAAGCAGGCTCCTCGAGCATGGTATATGGAGTTGTCATCCTTTCTTATTTCTTTCAGTTTTTGAAAATCTCAGGCGGATTAGTCTTTATTTATCTATCAAGGTGATGATGTTGTTGCATATTTCACGGTGTATGTGGATGATATGGTTCTAACAGGGAATTCACAGAGTTTCTTGGATTGGTTTGTAACTACTCTGGCAGCACGGTTTGCACTTAAGGACTTAGGGTTGTTGCATCATTTCCTTGCTGTGGAGGTGATATCGACTAAGACTGGTATTTTCCTTTCTCAGGCTCAATACATTACAAACATCCATAAAGAGTTTAATATGCAAGACGCCAAGCCCATTTCTACACCGGGGTCTGCGATTGAACTGCATGGTGCTGACGATGCGTCTCCTGCTGATAGCACCTTGTACCGTCACGCGGTTGGACGTTTACAATATCTGGCCATTACTCGACCAGATGTGAGTTTTGTTGTTAATCGGTTGTCTCAGTTTTTGAATTCTCCTTCACTACTACACTGGCAAGGGATGAAACGGGTGCTGCGTTATCTTAAAGGTACGTTGTGTCATGGTTTATTTTTACGCCGTGGTGTGCAGCTCCATCTCACTGCTTTTTCGGATGCGAGCTGGGGTGGTGTCCGTGACGGTGGGCGGTCAACTACGGGCTATGTTGTATAGTTGGGCTCAAATGTTATCTCTTGGCGGTCTGTTCGACAGAAGGTGGTGGCTCGTTCATCCACTGAAGCAGAATATAGAGCCCTGGCAAATGTTGCGGCAGAAGTTGTGTGGTTACAGAATTTACTACTCGATCTTGGGGTACGGCTCACCAGGCCACCAATATTGCGTTGTGACAATGTTGGTGCCACTTATGTTTGCAAAAACTCGGTGTATCACTCCAGAATGAAGCATCTAGCCTGAGATTATTTCTTTGTGCGTGATATTGTTAGTAATGGTACATTGTCAGTTAGCTATATTCGTACGCAAGATCAGATTGCCGATGTGCTTACAAAATCGCTACCGCGTCGGTCTGTTGAAGGCTTCCGTTCCAAGCTGGGTGTCTCCGATGGATCCACCATCTTGCGAGGGCGTGTAAAGGAGTTGTATATAAGTTCAGTTTATTTTACTTTATTTTATGTGGTTAGACTTTGTCTGGCTCTGTTAGAGTTAGTTTCCATATTATTAGCGTTAGACTTATTCTCCACATTATTAGCTTAAGAGCTGGTGTACTCAGGCTATTTAAAGCCCTCTTCCTTTTCATAATATCATGTTCGTTTACTCTCTCTATATGGTATACATGAAACAACCACCGGGATTTTGTGATCCTGAACGTCCAAAGCATGTGTGCCGTCTACAAAAGGCGTTGTATGGTTTAAAGCTGGCTCCTTGAGCATAGTATATGGAGTTGTCATCCTTTCTTATTTCTTTCGGCTTTTGAAAATCTCAGGCGGATTAGTCTTTATTTATCTATCAAGGTGATGATGTTGTTGCATATTTCATGGTGTATGTGGATGATGTGGTTATAACAGGGAATTCACAGAATTTCTTGGATTGGTTTGTTACTACTCTGGCAGCACGGTTTGCACTCAAGGACTTAGGGTTGTTGCATCATTTCCTTGCTGTGGAGGTGATATCGACTAAGACTGGTATTTTCCTTTCTCAGGCTCAATACATTACAAACATCCTTAAAGAGTTTAATATGCAAGACGCCAAGCCCATTTCTACACCGGGGTCTGCAATTAAACTGCATGGTGCTGACGGTGCGTCTCCTGCTGATAGTGTAACACCCCAAAATTTTAAAACTTTTAAAGACTTATATAATAAAGGTATTCTCTTATTAAATCCCAAACAGAGCATTGTTAAACATAAAGGTACGGAGTGCTATGCCACACCTGAGCTGGAGAACTCAGATGCACAGGCTAACTAACTAAATTCCGTAATAATGTAAATGGCACGCAGGCCGAAAGGGAAACTATCTACACTACGCCTCGAATCTCTAGCGCGCTCCGGTGTCTACTCATCAATGCCTGAAAGCCAAATATATCTGCTTAGCGAGAGATGCTGGTAACCCACTCCAACGCGTTGAAATACATTACATATATATATATATATATATATATATATATATATATATATATATATATATATATATATACGAAAACCATTTTGAAGCATGAAGATATATCCTATGAGACTCTAGCTTTTAAAACGGGGATAGACTCAACAGATAGAGCTAGGCACAGACAACAATTATACCAAGCATATACAGTTTACAAACAGGCACGAAAAATAAAGATGAGCACAATAAATATCCCTAACCCAACATATACGAATCCCTAGCATAAATCCCATAGTCACACCCCAAGACACTCATAACAACAACTCATCCATATCTCATCACATAAGCACACTTTGTTGGCGCCACATGACCAATCGCATGCCCATACATGAGGGTCAGCGCATATAGCTCTGACACGGCCCCGCAGCACCCTGCCCCGTATCGCAACACGGAGGGGTCGATCGCAACCGACCGATGAACCGCAGCTCATCATAATGTTTGATCGCAACCAAACAGTGGACCGCAACCCAAGAGTATGTCATCTGACCGCAGCCAGGAAATATGAACCGCAGCTCATGTAGAAACGTTTGATCGCAACCAAACGGTGGACCGCAGCCCTATATAATATTTATATACCTGACCGATCGCAACCGGCCTGGTTAACAGTTAGTATGGTTCTCAACCCATCCAACTGCCCGTATAGCCAATTTGATCGCAACCAAATTGGGGTATCATTCACACAACACATAATAAGCACATGCAACCCACATTAACACATTGGGAAGGGGGAGAAATCGTATAAAGAAACCTATGCATGGTCATCCACAACTAAGAATAGTCCTAAGGGGTTCATACTTCTTACACCTAGGCCAACGGGATACCAATTCGACTAGCATGCAATATACAAGACTCTTTCAACCTACGAATGGTATCCTAACATCAAACTAGACATAGGCACGATGGGAGGGGTCCGTTGGGACACCACGGGTGTTGGGGGAACATCAAACGGGGAAGCCAAAACCCAAGGTGGGGTACAAACCAGCGGGTAGCCGGTGGGTGAGGGGTCACCCGCTGGCTGCCCGCCGGCGGCATACTTTCCGGGCAGCGGGTGCCTGGCGGGCAGCTGCCCGCCCGCCGGCTGCCCACTGCCGGCGACGTCAACCTTGGCCGCGGGTAGGTGGCGGGTCCCCTACCCCCACCTACCCCCCACTTACTCTTTCATCATAAAAATACCCTGGGAACCTTTGTGGAACCCAAAACCATGCTTAGACACTTTCAAACGCAATTGACAACAACACGTAGACAAATAACGGATCAAAAGCAAGAAACATACGGCACATAACCTATCATGCTATTCTAAACATAATCAACACCGAAACATGCGAATTCCCACCCAATACACCAAGAACGATATCGTACGATACAACCTAGGGTTCTAATCACTTTTAAATCAACAAGAACACAATTCATCTTCTAATATCAAGATTCGGTAAGATTATCACATAAACATCAAGAACATCATACAGTTATCAAGAACATCACATAATCATCAAGAACACCATATAATCATCAAGAACCTCTTATCATCATCAAGATCATCAAGATTACCCATGGATCATAACACCAATTATCAAGATCAACATAACGAATTATCAACACACAAGAATATGGGGAAATCCTAAGAGGGGAATCATAGCTATGAAAATAGGTTTTGTTGAGACATGGGTTATCTCTTAGCCTTAATTAATTCCTTGGCTATGAAGGGTCTTTCTTTAAGCTTTCTTCTTTCTTGATTTCTCCTAAGGGGATTCTTGGAAATTCTTGTGTGGTGAGAGATTAGGGTGGTGAAAGATCTAGGTGCCTCCTATATCCCTATTTATATATTTAAGACTCCTAATTAGGGTCTGAATGGTATGGGTTTACTAATTCTATTCCTTATAGGACTAAGGGCTTATTTTAGGGATAAGGGTCCATGATCCATAGTGGACCATATTAATTAATTAAAGGGAATCCTAATCGTAGTCTGAATAGTAAAAGGCCTACTTCCTTTATTCCTAATAGATAACTAGGTCTAGGATTCCTAATTAGAATCTGAATAGTAAAGGGTTTACTTTCTTTATTCCTAATAGGCTTAAGACTCTAATTTAGGCAAGGGTCCACGGTTCATGGTGGACCTTATTAATTAATTAAAGGAAACCTAACCGAATTAAATCATATTTAATTATTATTAACGGGATTAATTAAATAATTAATCCAGGATTGAAGGTCGTAACACGGGGTGTTACACTCTCCCCCCTTACGAGAAGCTTCGTCCCCGAAGCTTGGAAATCATTGCGGGGGTAACGAGTCCAAAGTAGTACGGTGGTCCTGTAGCGAAAGCATTCTACGGGGAAACTGTATAATTGTATGTTTATGTGTGCTGGGTTTTTGGGAACGATTAGGTTTAAAGGGCTAATAGAGTGGGTTTCAAACCTGAGGACAAAGTGAATTTAGGAATTAGGATCAAAGTTTTCAAGGTTGCAACTTAGGGTGTGAGGTTGCCACCTTGTATGGAATCGTTAAAATAGGGGATCAAGAATGTGGTTGAAGGGTAGAAAAGGTTTTGAAATAAGGAGGGGGCCGATTTTCCGAGGGAGGGAAGGGAATTCGGCTAGGATGGGTTAAGGGTTCTCGATATTCAAGTGACTATTCTGGTTTGATGCTTTGATCACGACGTATTGGCGAACTGATGATCCTTCTTCCTTGGTGTTGGCACTTGCTTGACTTTAAGATCCTTGTTAGACCTTGCTTCCCAGGCTAAGGTTTCATCCTTCTCCCCTATCTTGAGGGAATCTCCCGTGATGATTTAACACTTACTTCTTTAATGCGTCCAAGGTCTTGACCAAGTTTGGTCAACCAAGCCAATCTCTTAGGGCGCACTTCCCAAATTCTTCCCAAAGTTTCTTGGGAGTCGGTAAACTTTGGGTTGATTTTCCCTTCTTATTGAATTTCATCTCCTCTTTAGTGAATGAAATTCTTA
The DNA here is from genome assembly GCF_001879475.1 of Ipomoea nil. Classification (NCBI taxonomy): domain Eukaryota; kingdom Viridiplantae; phylum Streptophyta; class Magnoliopsida; order Solanales; family Convolvulaceae; genus Ipomoea; species Ipomoea nil. Next base: position 304,513 of record NW_017617829.1, read on the forward strand.
GTAAGACTTCATGTCTTCCCCGAGGTTTGACTAGTTGTGCCTTTTTGTGTTACTTTTAATGGTGAAGGTGTCCTTGCATGCTCTTTTTCTTTTTGAAGCGTAGTTGGTTACCTAACCTTGTTGTGGAATGACTCGGTGACTGACCCTTGAGATCTTGGCACAAATGTGCTTTTTTACTTTTTTTTTGCCTAGCACCACGGACTATGTAGTTCTTGATTCCATACAACTTGTAAGGAGTCCTCTGATTTGCTTTAACGATATCCATGGTTTGAAGGAGTCCCGGTCCATCCTTAGCATTTTGACTTTTAAGGTCTTTGTGAGTCCTTAGCACGAGTTCCCAACTCGCCTCCTTGGTTTGCACAATCCTTTATGCCAATCATCCCTAGTCGGTTGCATCGTAGAGTCCAACTTCAACTCCACGTGTAATGCAATTGGTTGTGCTTTTCCGATGGTGTCTTGCGTGTCAAGATCTTTTACCGATGACACCATGTTTGGTCGACCCATGGTTCTTTACCCAAGATTCACTTTCATCAATCGAGGCACACAAGTGCGCCATGAATCAATAAAGTGAGGAGTTAAGAAATCAGCACATTGTACCAGTGGGCGCGAGGTGGGCGGTCGTCCGCCTGCCAAGCTCCTGTTGGGGACCCGTCAAGGTCCCGTTGGGGACCCGCGGGAAGGTGACTAGGAAGTGTGAATTCCTTCGTGGAAAATCCCAAGAATGCACAGATTCAAGTCCCGACAAGCCCCATGTCCATGTGCACAATAGAAGGGACTTGAATACACAGGGTGGCCCATCGTATAGTTTTATTGATCCTTAGGTACGAGTTATAGATGAGTCAAGACTCTCGCATGTTCTTTTTGCTCAGTAGGTCGGGTCCGGTTTCCAATTAGCAACCTCGTCACCTTCACCGGGTGGTTGGTTATAAGCCAACTTTGTCTTTGCCTTGCTTGATTAATGATAAGCCTTCTTGGTTTTTCTTGGAGTTCGGCTTGTCGCTCGTTCTTTGTTCAGTCCTTTGGTGACCAAGTGCTTGGTGATGCATTTCTCTTCCTTGGAATGCATTGATTGACTGCCTTTGACGTCGCATGGTGTTTTGGCGATTTTGTGTGTTACATGTACTTCTTACGGTGTCTTAAAACCATCAAGGTCCTTGTTCCCAGGTAAGACCCTTATCGCCGGGAGGCTCTAGTTGTATGATACTTTCCATGCGTCTGTTGCCTCTTCTTGTCATATCGAGTCCTTTTCGACAATTCGTGCTAACGATTGAGAAAAAACGTTGTTTATGTACTACTTTTCTTTCTTGCATTTAATTGGCGTTCCCGGTCTCCGGGCTGGGATAGTTGCGCCCATTCTTAACCAGTTCCGGAAGGGTTCGCTCATGCTGGAGGGAGCGGTCTCCCACTTCTGTTACTCCTTCTTTCGGGTTTGTCCCTAAATTTCCCGTTTGGTAGAAGTTGGCATTACTGGTGTAGGCTTCGTTGGGTGTGCGGGGTTTGCTTACAATTAAGGCCTTCTGGGTTTCGTAGTTGTGGTCTGTCATAGACTTCTTTATCTTGGTTGTCTCTGTAGTATCTAATTCAGGCGCGAAACGAGCCAGCTGGAGGGATCGTTTGTGGTATTCCCTGATGGTGGCCATCCCTTGTTTTAGGTGGAGTATTTTCCTCATACATGGTTGCCCTTACAGGTGCGGGGTGGAATCGTCCCCGTAGCCGTGCCCCTAGGCACTCCTAGTTGAACCCCTGGTTGTTGCCCATAAGTGGGTTCTTCGTGGATTTATCAAAGATCAGCCTCGTGTCTTGAAGTGGAATGAGGTTATCCCTACGCGGCGTTCCTCTGGGTATTCCACTAACCCGAGGACTTTGTTGAAGGTTCGGGTTCATTCTTCGAGGAGTGTGGGATCCTTGACTGTCTTCTTGTTAGCGCCATGCTACTGGTTCTCAGGGTCAATATTTATTGTATCGATGAGTCAGTGTGCTGTACGCTTACCTTGGTGTGGTAAGCGTAGGGGGAAGTTATTTTAAGTTAGAGAGGGATAAGGTGAGGGGAGGTTACGTGTAGGTTTCACAATCTCACCGCGCGTCCTAAGATTCCTGAATCCTATGTTCCTAAGTACCTAGAGTTCAAGCCTAATGTCCTAAAGTCCGGTCTTAAGAGTCTTACCCTAGGATCAAACTTAGGCTCTGATACCAACTGTAACACCCCGAAATTTTAAAACTTTTAAAGACTTATATAATAAAGGTATTCTCTTATTAAATCCCAAACAGAGCATTGTTAAACATAAAGGTACGGGGTGCTATGCCACACCTGAGATGGAGAACTCAGATGCACAGGCTAACTAACTAAATTTCGTAATAATGTAAATGGCACGCAGGGCGAAAGGGAAACTATCTACACTACGCCTCGAATCTCTAGCGCGCCCCGGTGTCAACTCATCAGTGCCTGAAAGCCAAATATATCTGTTCAGCGAGAGATGCTGGTAACCCACTCCAACGCGTTGAAATACATTACATATAGAGATATATATATATATAGATATACGAAAACCATTTTGAAGCATGAAGATATATCCTACGAGACTCTAGCTTTTAAAACGGGGATAGACTCAACAGATAGAGCTAAGCACAGACAACAATTATACCAAGCATATACAGTTTACCAACAGGCACGGCAGATAAAGATGAGCACAATAAATATCCCTAACCCAACATATACGAATCCCTAGCATAAATCCCATAGTCACACCCCAAGGCACTCATAACAACAACTCATCCATATCTAATCACATAAGCACACTTTGTTGGCGCCACAGGACCAATCGCATGCCCATATATGAGGGTCAACGCATATAGCTCTGACACGGCCCCGCAGCACCCTGCCCCGTATCGCAACACGGAGGGGTCGATCGCAACCGACCGATGAACCGCAGCTCATCATAATGTTTGATCGCAACCAAACAGTGGACCGCAGCCCAAGAGTATGTCATCTGACCGCAGCCAAGAAATATGAACCGCAGCTCATGTAGAAACGTTTGATCGCAACCAAACGGTGGACCGCAGCCCTATATAATATTTATATACCTGACCGATCGCAACCGGCCTGGTTAACAGTTAGTATGGTTCTCAACCCATCCAACTGCCCGTATAGCCAATTTGATCGCAACCAAATTGGGGTATCATGCACACATAACACATAACAAGCACATGCAACCCACATTAACACATTGGGAAGGGGGAGAAATCGTATAAAGAAACCTATGCGTGGTCATCCACAACTAAGAATAGTCCTAATGGGTTCATACTTCTTACACCTAGGCCAACGGGATACAAATTCGACAAGCATGCAATATGGAACCCGAAACCATGCTTAGACACTTTCAAACGCAATTGACAACAACACGTAGACAAATAACGGATCAAAAGCAAGAAACATACGGCACATAACCTATCATGCTATTCTAAACATAATCAACACCGAAACATGCGAATTCCCACCCAATACACCAAGAACGATATCGTACGATACAACCTAGGGTTCTAATCACTTTTAAATCAACAAGAACACAATTCATCTTCTAATATCAAGATTCGATAAGATTATCACATAAACATCAAGAACATCATACAATTATCAAGAACATCACATAATCATCAAGAACACCATATAATCATCAAGAACCTCTTATCATCATCAAGATCATCAAGATTACCCATGGATCATAACACCAATTATCAAGATCAACATAACGAATTATCAACACACAAGAATATGGGGAAATCCTAAGAGGGGAATCATAGCTATGAAAATAGGTTTTGTTGAGACATGGGTTACCTCTTAGCCATAATTAATTCCTTGGCTATGAAGGGTCTTTCTTTAAGCTTTCTTCTTTCTTGATTTCTCCTAAGGGGATTCTTGGAACTTCTTGTGTGGTGAGAGATTAGGGTGGTGAAAGATCTTGGTGCCTCCTATATCCCTATTTATATATTTAAGACTCCTAATTAGGGTCTGAATGGTATGTGTTTACTAATTCTATTCCTTATAGGACTAAGGGCTTATTTTAGGGATAAGGGTCCATGGTCCATAGTGGACCATATTAATTAATTAAAGGGAATCCTAATCGTAGTCTGAATAGTAAAAGGCCTACTTCCTTTATTCCTGATAGATAACTAGGTCTAGGATTCCTAATTAGAATCTGAATAGTAAAGGGTTTACTTTCTTTATTCCTAATAGGCTTAAGACTCTAATTTAGGCAAGGGTCCACGGTTCATGGTGGACCTTATTAATTAATTAAAGGAAACCTAACCGAATTAAATCATATTTAATTATTATTAACGGGATTAATTAAATAATTAACCCGGGATTGAAAGGCCGTAACACAGGGTGTTACAGATAGCACCTTGTACCATCGCGCGGTTGAACGTTTACAATATCTGGCCATTACTCGACCAGATGTGAGTTTTGTTGTTAATCGATTGTCTTAGTTTTTGAATTCTCCTTCACTACTACACTGGCAAGGGGTGAAACGGGTGCTGCGTTATCTTAAAGGTACGCTGTGTCATGGTTTATTTTACGCTGTGGTGTGCAGCTCCATCTCACTGCTTTTTCGGATGCGAGCTGCGGTGGTGTCCATGACGGTGGGCGGTCAACTACGGGCTATGTTGTATACTTGGGCTCAAATGTTATCTCTTGGCGGTCTGTTCAACAGAAGGTGGTGGCTCGTTCATCCACTGAAGCAGAATATAGAGCCCTGGCTAATGTTGTGGCAGAAGTTGTGTGGTTACAGAATTTACTACTCGATCTTGGGGTACGGCTCACCAGGCCACCAGTATTGCGTTGTGACAATGTTGGTGCCACTTATGTTTGCAAAAACCCGGTGTATCACTCCAGAATGAAGCAACTAGCCCGAGATTATTTCTTTGTGCGTGATCTTGTTAGTAATGGTACATTGTCAGTTAGCTATATTCGTACACAAGATCAGATTGCCGATGTGCTTACAAAATCGCTACCGCGTCGGTCATTTGAAGGCTTCCGTTCCAAGCTGGGTGTCTCCGATGGATCTACCATCTTGTGGGGTATGTAAAGGAGTAGTATATTAGTTCAGTTTATTTTACTTTATTTTATGTGGTTAGACTTTGTCTGGCTCTTTTAGAGTTAGTTTCCATATCATTAGCTTTAGACTTATTCTCCACATTATTAGCTTAAGAGCGGGTGTACTCAGGCTATTTAAAGCCCTCTTCCTTTTCATAATATCATGTTCGCTTACTCTCTCTATAATATGTACTCGCGGGTGGAACCCCACCCGTGGTTCTGCCCGCGGGAACCAAGTTCCTACACACTCGTACCCCGCGGGTGTGGCGGCGGGTAGGCCACTGCCCGCCGTTCCGCCTGGCCTACCCGCCGTTCCGCCTGCGTTTACCATGCCCTGTACAAAAACCTCCCTTCGGAGATTTTCAACACCAAGCTCAAATTCAAGTCCAAAACATGTCAAATCTCACCAAATACAACAAAATGACTTGAATCAAAGGAATAGCCAAGCAATGGCATACATGAACCCTAATAACAAGCTCTAGATATGCATTTTCACAAGACAATGCATCAACACTCACATTTCATAGCAAAATCACACGTAGAATCCAATAAATCATCATATAGGTAAGCAAAATAGATTTTGTAGAGCATGGGTTACCTCTTGAAGACAAAAACCTTCACTTAACACTTCTCAAAGCCCCTAACAATGTTCACCTTCCACACCCACATCAAGAACAAACCAAAAGATCATAAAGATTTCATCTTTAGGAAAAGATACCTTAGAAAACACTAAAAATACAAAAGGAACATAGATCTTACCCTCCTAGATGCTCAAGAGTAGGAAAGGTGGAATCTTGGAGACAAACTTTGAAGATCGTGGAAAGTCTAAACTTAACTTGGAGAGAAAGCTAGCTAGGTTTTTAGAGAGAAGGAAGAGCTTTTGATTTCAAAGTGTTAGGAGAGAAATGAAAGATGTCTTCAGTCTTCTAGGTTAGCTTGGTATACAATCATAAGGGAAATGTCTTCTTGTCCCTTACTAAGATGAAAAGTGTAAGGGAACAAGAGAACTATTCACAAAGCTTTAGGTACAACATCTTGACTTGGGTTGACTAGTCAATTACTAGTCCCCGACTATTAAATTTTCAGGAATTCAAAGAATTAAATTTCCAATTTGATTAGGATTAATTACTTAATTAATCCCTAAATAGAATCCGTATTTACGGGGTGTCACACGGGGACCCCAGTCACTACCCCGTTGCCATCCCTAATTATAAAAGTAAAATATACTCCAAAATATAATATTGAAAACTAATTGATAGTAGCTACACTATATAAACAAATTAGGTGCACAAAATATATAGAAGCACAACATACTAAGATTGTTAAAGTAATTTCATTATTCGAATGCATGTAAAAAAAACAAAAAGATTATTCGGATCAAGTAAACAAAACAAAAAGAAATCTAAATTTCATTGCGAGTGAATAATGCATGTAAATATTTGCATAGCAGAAGAAAATAGAACAAATTCTCATTACCTTTAGGAACAGTAGTAACAAGTGAATCAACCAGGTTGTTTTCCCCATCATCGCTATAGCTAGTAATACTTTTGTATTTAGGGGTATCGGTTCTTCTTCTGCCTCCGCCTTCTATTAACCTTTTTCCTCCTTTTCCCCTTTTTACACACCACATTGGGTTCCACCGCCTCCATCTCCTCATACTTCCCCTTCTTACTACAAATCCCGTCTTCATTCACCAGCTTAGTTTATACCTCCTCCACCTTCCTTTTCCCACCCAACATCTCATCATTAACGTTGGCCTTTCTTTTCCCCTCAATACTTCTTTTCTTTTCCTACTTGTTGCTATTTCATCCACCACTCACTCCAATTTATAGTGCTCATCTACATATCTCACCCATGCTTCATCCTCAATTTCCACCATTGTTATTATTTCATTTATTATTTATTATTATTATTATTATTATTATTATTATTATTATTATTAATTATTTTTCATTTTTCCTTTTGAAGTTCTTATGTATGTTGAAATCTAAGGATTAATCCTTAATTATTAATATAATTAATGTATTTCATTTTTATAAAAATATATTAATAGGAAAAAAATTACCCATTTCCAAAATGACACATATAACCTTAATAGGAAAAAAAATTCAGAACAAAATATTACAATAATTCTAAATTTGGGTAGTTCCCACCTCCTTACTACTTTACCGTTTATAAAAAAAATAAAAAATTCTTTTATTGCTATAAATTAAATGGTAAACATTTTAAAATAATTTAACAAAAATAGAATTATTATAATTTTTATTTTAGATTTTTTTTCTTTTTTACATGTAACAATTTGAATTAGAATAATTAATATTTGTGCCTTAAATATAAAAAGAAAGACATTATTACTTTACATTTTTTCTTAAAAAATAAAAATATATTATATTATGTTACTCCTAATTTCAAAAGATATTAGTGATGAAGTTAAAATTAAAAATAAAAAAGCAAAAAAAAAATTAATATCTAGAATTTTACCACATCATGAAGTGGTTGAATGTAATGATAAAAAAATTAATGTAATTAACATTTTCATTACAATTAAGGATTAGTGGTTCACTTATTACCATGAAAAAATCATTAAATTAATTAATAATTAATAAAATAATGACGGTAGGAAACGTGGGATAAATCATAAATGGCAAATATGTGAATGACATTATAAATTGACAAGAATATATATATATATATATATATATATATATATATATATATATATATATATATATTACAATCTTTCTTTTATTTCGTCCAAATATTTCAAAAAGTTCAAATTTTAATTATCCTAATCCATATCATCAAGTACAAAAAAAAAAAAAAAAAAAAAAAAAAAGATAAATATTACCATAATTTTAATTTGTCAATTTCCTTTTTAATGTTTACCATTTAAAGCAAT
>NW_017617829.1:315000-317500 GCF_001879475.1 Ipomoea nil
GTTTATTTATTCTTAGCAAAAATGCAAGTACCGGACGTACAATAAGAAATTTGATTTTAATTCAATTAAATTCATAAGAGGATGATCTTAATTTGCAAATTAAGAATAGATTTTTGTTAGAATACTACTGACTCCTTCCATATGGGAGAATCACTAAATGCCATCTAAACACAAGGTACTTTAAGAATAGATTAAGAAGTGACAAATAACAATAACGAATAACATAACAAAAGCATGATTTTAATAGATTTAATTGTTGACATATTCCTCAATATTCATCTCGAAATAGACTCCTCATTATTTGAATCCCCTTCTTTGGTAGAATCCAAATTTCCAATCGAAGGTTCAGGCATCTATCTATCCAGAGAATCGTGAAAGTTAGGAAAATTTAAATACCTAATTAAAGTTATATAAAAAAGCACAAATTTGTAAGTAAGCAATAGACGACCTCTTCAAAAAAATCATAATCTTCTATGTCATAAACATGTGATGGGAAATCTGCATCTTTCACTATTCCCACAGTAGTTATGTCACAAAACTTCTGCATATACCTGTTATTAGTAGTTTTGTTTCTATACTCATTATAAACCACCACAAATCTATGAATTCGATAAACTTTGCATTTTTTAAATTTTTTGAGCCACTTTTCAACATATATTCAAGGAATATGCGTATGTATAAAAGTTCTCTGAAATTGTAAAAAAACCATATGCATAGACTAAAATTTTAGAAATACGGAGTACAAAATATTAAGATTAAGATTACAGTAAAAAAAAAATCCTCTACATCATGTGCGACACACTCTATACAGTTTATGGTTTCAGAACCTCTTATCTCTGGAAGACGAACGACACGGAGCGCTCTAAACCTGATGTTATTCCACTAGAGTCTAGGATGAAGTTGACTACCAATAATCTCGCTGTGAAGTTCAGTTGCCATTGAGAATCGGTGTAAATAGGAGAGTGCAAATGCAGAAATACATTGGAAGCTTACAGCTTTGGATTTAGCACAATGATGGGTTTAAATAGCAAATTGTTATGTTATTACTATAATTAATTATTACGTTTTATTCTATATTATTACGTTGTTTATTCTTCTTTAATAACCATAATATAGTGTTATTTATTCTTTGGATTTAGAATAAACTTTTATTCTACGTTAATATTACCGATCATATTAACCATAATTAATTATACCATGATTTTCTACGTTAATATTACCGATTTATTTGTTAATATTCTTACGTTTTTTATTCTAATTATAATTAAGGACAACACAATATTACCAAATATTACAGTGCAATATTACCAATTTCCATGCATCATTTTCTTACCAAATAAAAATTACTATTACTTTGACCAGTAAAATAAGTTTGGGCGAAAAACACTAGAAGGGATTTTACTTTTATATATATATAATAATAATAATAATAATAATAATAATTCAAGTAGTTATTGATTTCAACTTTACCAAATTATATCTAGATCTCATGAACCTGCTTTAAGACGACAAGGCCTACCTCATCACTAAAAGAAGATCTTTAAATGAAATTTCACATCCAACTTCACCGGACTATATCTATATTTCATGAATCCGCTTCCAACCTTATCACTAAAAGAAGATCTTTATGAATTTTTACATCCGACTTCATCGCATTATGTCTAAATATCATGAACCCGCTTCAAGGCGACAATGTCTACCTTATCACTAAAATAAAATTTTTAAATGAAATTTCACATCATTCCACTAAGTCAGATTTGTATATACTATACGTGTACGTGTATGGGTGTGTGAGTTAAATGTGTTTGTGCACGTAATGCGTCTGTGTGTATATATAAGTATCCATATATCCCATGCAAATATGCACATGTTTATGCGTAAATATGTAATGTGCATCCATGCAAATACCCACAAACAGTTCTTCCTAGCTGTATTCAAGAAATATAGGTAGTGTATACATATGCCAATTCCTATATAGGTTATATTTGCATGAAGGAAAATGTAAAGTTAACTATCCTGACATCTATAAATTAATTCAACAATAACTAATTAAAGACAACTCAACAAATTAATTAATTTTAAAAAGTTAATAAATAAAAAACGATTGCAAAGTTTGAATATGAAATTATTCATAGATCATAAGTTAAGATAGACTGAGATTGTTTAATTTAATTTTACAAATTAATTATCTCAACAATATTTATTTTGGGTTATTTTCCTTCCCGATCTGGAAGGTTAAAAATTTGTTTAAATAATATGTGATCAAATTCTTTTGTTATTAATATCTAACATTCATGGCTTGGTCCCATGGTCTAGTGGTTAGGACATTGGACTCTGAATCCAGTAACCCGAGTTCAAATCTCGGTGGGACCTTTCAAATTTGTAATATATTAACTTGGGGTAGTAGTTTAAGTGGGAAATAGGCTCTTTTTGTAGAGAAGAATTCGGGTTTATCATGGGTTCGATTCCCCTAGGCCAGCTTCCATGGCCTTCCGAAGCG
>NW_017617829.1:322500-337500 GCF_001879475.1 Ipomoea nil
ATTTTGGTGAACGAGTTGATGTCTTGCATCTCAACAACTTTGTTGATTGCAGACACCTAAAATTATAAGAGATTAGTATACATAAATACTTTATGACATCATACTTTATTATTAATAACTATTAATACTTATAAGTTCACATACGTTTCAACTATATCTTTAATGTCATCACGTGGTTCGCCTCCAATGGAATCAAACAAATAGATTTCATTAACTTGGGGACAAATTGCCATCAACATCCAATGGTCACTACAAATAAATAATGTATTAGTTGTAAGTAAATATAATATATAATAGAAGTATATTATATATAAGTTATTTTATTTGAAACAATTAAAACTTACTTTAAAACATATGGGGCTAAATAGCATTGTTTCTGTCCATATTGCATGGTGATGTTTATATACCATGGCCGTTCATCTATAGTATTCGATACTGGTTTAATATAATATAGATCTAAGAAGCCATATGTGGTCTTTGATGCCAATTCAAATTTTTCATAAGGACCCCTATTGAAAAATACAAGCAATCATATATATTAGTAATATAATAGATGAAAAGAAAGATACTATAAACAAATAATAGTAAAGAACTTAATTATTACCTTATAAGAACTGCAATATGGAAATATCTAACATCTCCATTCTTAAGAAACACATAATCTCCAACGACTCCAGATATAAAGTATATTCAACATCGCCCACAATACCTCGACACATATTTATCACAATATTTTGATCGAGTTTGAAAATAATTTTATATGCCTTTAGACATAGAGGACTCAAAGAAGTCGGATCAGCTTAGTCAAATCAACAGAAGGTTGTTGCACACCGGATTCATAAGTCATTTTGGACTTTCTTTTTAACTGTTCAATATAAGTAACAATTACTATTTTAAAAAAGTAAATTAAATACTATTTTAAAATCCTAAAATTTAAAAAATGCATACCTCATCAGCTTGGGTATATAACTCAACCAACTTCTTTGCCCAAATAATAAAGTTATTCATTATATCCCCTAAAAGCTGAACCTCATCGGTAGGGAAGGGTACCTTTGCCCTTGAAACAAAAATTTCATCCACGCTTACCTTCACTTGATCTACATGTATTCGTATTTAAAAATCTCATAACTGCATGAATTCGTATTTAAAAATAGCTAAGATGTTTTGAATAAATAATAATAAGATTAGCTATAAATAATTACTTACAGCCGGTAAATCAACAAAAGGGTCTAGAGAACTAGCTTTTTCACTATGACAGTGTTGTTCGACATCTACACACATGTCACCCTCCCGCCTTGATTGTACAGGTTGAGCCATTCGAGCCTTCATACTACCAAATTCATTCCTCATCGCTTGGATGGTTGCATGCGTGGTTGCTTGCATGGATGCTTGTAATTCCTCTTTTTGAATTGCTAACGCCTCTTGCACTTTCATCTCTTAATTGGCTAACACCTCAGCAACTGCAACCTTAATCATTTCTTTAACTTCTGGTGTAGGCATCTGGCTTTGACGCCGTTTTGCATGACCAAAGTAGCTTTTTAAGCCATGTCCTCTACCCATGGCTCTAACCCGTCCGCAATGCTCACCTGTACCTATGGCATTAGACAATATATCTTGTCTACCGGACTCAACAAATTCTCCTTGAGAACAAATTCTCATTGCGAAGCTTGGAATGCGAGAGAATCCTAACATATAAGGTGACACCCATCTTCTTAGCTTTGGTATTAGTACCTTAGGTGGTACTATCAATAGTGGGATCATTTGATGAATCCATATGCCTGTTTAGCAAAGAAATTATTAGTGAATGACAAAAGAATAATATACGTAAATATAAATGTAAATATTTAGATATAGTAAACACAAAAAGAAGTTAAAACATTAGAAGTAATAATCAATTCTCATATAACCCTTCATGATGATCATCCCGTGATGCATGCACTTCATCTATCTCATTATATATAATAACTGACAATAAACTTGAAGAAAAAGGTGGTATTTCTTCAATATCAAAACTAACATCTTCATTCCCATCACCTGTAATTTGTCTCTTTTCATGAAGAACAACTTACCATTTTTTATCACAAGGATCAATAACATAAAATACTTGTTTTGCTTGAGATGCCATTATGAATTGCTCATTTTTGTGACCTTCCCTGTTCAAATTGACAAGTGTAAACCCTAACTCATCATCTTCATTTGCTTCGTTGTCAACATACATGTTAGATGTACTAGTCCATCCTCCTCCTTCCCCGTGCCATATCCATTTTGTATAATTTGGATTAATTCCATCACAAATTAGATGATCATATATGTCCATTGCACTTAATATTTTTAGATTACAACACTTCTTACGAGGACAAAAAGACATTCCATCATTATTTGGAAGAGACGTTTTACAATGTCTATAAATTCTCTAACTCCGGCTGCATATTCCGTACTCAACCGAACTTCTCTTATCAAATTGTAAGAACTTTGCATCTTATTTTTGCAATTAAGGCAATGGATTGTTCCAATTGTTTTCCCATTCCCACCCTTAAAATTTGAAAGTTTCAAGTTTAACTTTCAAATAAGAAATTAAGTATTATGTCTCAATAATCGCAAAGCATCGCATTAAGTATTATGTCTCAAGAACTTCCTTTGATTTGTCCAATATATGTTAATTAAACCACAATAAATATGACCCTTACAAGAAAGCCTTTAGTTTCTCATTCCAACTAAAAATAATTCAAAAAATTATAAAAAGAAATTAAAGAATCATGCTAGGCTCTCCTTCATCAAAATAATTCAAAATAAATCCGAAAAATACATTAATAAATCAATACATCAATAAATTTATTACTTGGATGACTTGAAAATACATAAATAATTCAAAATAAACCCTAAAATACAAATATATCAACATTATTTATTAAAATTCGAACTAAATTAAAATTAAATTTGAAATAAATTAATAATAATTAAAAAATAAAAAAATAAAAAAAAAAACTTACCTGCAGTGCGGCGAAAGCAGAAGGCGGTGCAGTGCGGCCCTTTGTCGGCGGTGCGGTGCGGCTCGTCGGTTGCTCGTCTGTGTGTGGCGGAGCAGCGACGGAGGCTGAGCGATGCGGCGGAGACCTCGGAAAGAAGGGTGTGGCGCTGGGTGATGGCGGAGCGACGTCAACATCGTTGGTGGCTGTGCGTCGGCGGTGGAGAGAAAGGAGAAGGGCGTCGTTGGGTGGGAGAAGCTAAGGGAGAAGGGCGTCGTTGGATGGGAGAACTCATGAAAATGAATGCTGAGATCTATTTTTAAAAACTATATAACGTCGGCTATTAGGATATAGCCGATGTTATATATGGAATATTAAAAAAAAGTAATAAAATAATCTATGACGTCGGCTAAATAGATAGCTGACGTCGTAGTATATTTAATTTTTTTAATTTTTTTTATTATTTATTTATAACGTCGGCTACGTTACATGTTTTATAAAAATAAAAAATATACAAAAAGGCTTTGACGTTGGCTATCTATATAGCCGACGTTATATGTGAATTCTGTAGTAGTGGTGACAAGTGATTACTAGAAGCCCTTGTTCTCTGGGGATTTTTTTTGGAGAAATCAAGTAAATCGTAAACCCTAGGTTTATATACTTTGTTTTATGAAATGTGTTGTGATATTTTGTGATATGTGATCAATATTTGCTGATACATTGCAATATATTATGACTTTAGGGTGGAAGCAGTGTTAAATCATAAACCCTAGTTTTATATACTTTGTTTTATGAAATGTGTTGTTATATTTTGTGATATGTGGTCAATATTTGCTGATATAGTGCAATATATTATGCCATTAGGGTGGAAGCAGTGTTAAATCGTAAACCCTAGTTTTATATACTTTGTTTTATGAAATGTGTTGTGATATGTAGTCAATATTTGCTGATATATTGCAATATATTATGTGTGACACCCTGTATTTTCCTAAAAATAAATTCTAGTCCCGATATTAAATATTTTAATAAAAATATTTATATAGTTATTTATTTTAAAACGGGCTCGGGTCTACCTATTATGGTGAACCAATATTTTTGTACAAAATATGCCTAGACCCAAAATGGTTTTAATCCCTAAAAGCCTAGTAATTGTTCTTGATCCCAAATATATGTGTAAGCTATGAGTGAGTAATTTTGGACCCATCATCTACACCAAGCCTTTATAATATATATATATATATATATATATATATATATATATATATATATATATATATATTAAAAATCATATGGGAACTCATCTTTAGGTAGGAACGTAAGAACTCATCTTAGCCATTTATTTAATATGATCAATTGATTAAATTTAAAGTTAATTTGTTGGATTTTTAAGTTTAAAATTAGTGTATTTTTATAAAACTAAGGATGTTTTGGTCTTTATAGTTGAGCAATATCTATCTCTTCCGTGTTTCTCTCCTATTTTCCTTCTTCTTCTCCAAGAATTCTCTCCAGTACGTATTGTTTTCCTCTTAATATCAAGTTTCCAGTAACACTCTGGTGCTATTCATCAGAAATTACTCGTCTGCTACTCATAGGTTGTCGTGTTCCTATCATCATCCATCGTTTTTTGCGGAGAATCCGAACTACTCTCGCGACAGCGAGAAGTGTTCGCCGAGATCGTTCCTAACACGTCCGGAATAATATTCTTATTTATTGTGCCGTTATTTTACGTTTTGTGGATTTCAGATGCGGCGGTCTTCGACATGGTGTACGCGCGGTGGTAGGAGGAGCACCACCGGCTGCTGTGCGAGCTGCGGAGCGCGGTGCAACTGTGCTGGAGCACTTGCCAGAGAACAACATAGTCTCCTATGAATTTTTTCTTATTGAAAAAAATCTATTTATTGAATAGGCTATTGTGAGCCAAATCGAGCTGTTAACGGAGCAACAATTGATAGAGCTATGTGTGTTGGCATTGTGGGTTGATCTGTCCTTTTTCTTGGGAGATTAAAATGTGGAAGGAATGCAGTAGTAGTTCTGTTTCCTTGGTGTGTGTGGCATAGGACTTTTTGTGCATTTTAGTAGTTCTTATTAGGACTCTATGTATATGAGTCTGTTTAGAACTTCTTATCCTTGTCACACTGTGACTCTCTACTTCTTATCATTGTCACACTGTGACTCTCTATTCTATATATTCACATCATCTGATCTCATTGTAATCAAGTTCAGAAAATATAATACAATCAGTTCTCATCTGGTATCAGTTAGCTAGGGTTTTGTGATTCATAAAATTAAGAAGATGCAGCGCTGCGATGGCAACCTTAATTACCGTGGAGGTCAGCAACGTGGCTTCGATGATCCGTGTCAAATCTGTAAAGGTTTCGGCCACACAGGAGTCAATTGTTTTTGGCGCTATGATGATCCGTGTCAAATTTGTAAACGTTTTGGTCACACGGGAGCCAATTGTTTTTGGCCCTATGATGATCCGTGTCAAATTTGTAAACGTTTTGGTCACACGGGAGCCAATTGTTTTTGGCGCTATAATGATCCGTGTCAAATTTGCAAAAGTTTCGGTCACACGGGAGTCAACTGTTTTCGGCGATATTCAGGGGCTCCGGGTTCTCAGGCTAATTTGGTGTTTCAGAATGGTTTAGTTGCTAAAACCTCGTCAAATTCTCATACTTGGGTTCCGGACACTGGAGCCACAAATCATGCAACTCCGAACATCGCTGCCCTTTCTACATCGGAGAAGTACACTGGTAATGACACTTTACGTGTCGGTGACGGTATGGGTTTATCTATTAGTCATGTTGGCCATGCCTCTTTTAATACCCCTTCTAGATCATTTACATTGTCTGATATACTTCACGTTCCGCGTTTGTCTAATTCTTTATTATCTGTTCAGAAGTTTGCATCCGATAATAAAGTCTTTTTTGAGTTTCACCCCTCCTTTTTTGTTGTAAAAGATATTAATACCAAGGAAATACTACTTCGGGGCAATAGTTCGGGGGACTATACACACTTTCATTACCTAGTTCGTCTCCGTCAGCGTTTATTTCCGCTCGTGCCTCGGCTTCCACTTGGCACAATCGTCTAGGTCATCCTCATAACCGTGTTCTTAGCCATATACTTCGTTCTTGTTTGGTTAGTGGGTCTCGTGATAATATTCGTTGTCATAATTCTTTATGCAATGCGTGTCAATTAGGCAAATCTGCCCGTTTTCCCCTCCCCCATGTTGCTTCCTCTAGTTCTCAAGTCCTAGATCTTATTTACACAGACATTTGGGGTCCTACGCCCACTTTATCTACTTCTGGCTTCCGTTATTTTGTGATCTTTGTGGATGACTATTCCCGTTATACATGGTTCTTTCCTATGAAATTAAAGTCTGATCTTTATGTCATCTTTGATAAATTTCGTACTCTTGTTGAACAGTCCTTTAATTGAAAAATAAAGGCCATTCAGTCTGATTTAGGTGCTGAGTACAAAAAGTTGCATTCTTTGTTTGTTCAATTAGGAATTCAACATAGACAATCCTGTGCCTATACACATGAACAGAATGGTCGTGTTGAACGAAAACATCGTCACATTGTTGAAACTGGTCTGGCTCTTCTAGCTCATGCCTCTGTTCCTTTGAAATTTTGGGATTTTGCCTTTGAAACTGCTGTCTATTTAATTAACAGAATGCCATCTTCTGTATTAAATAACTCCAGTCCTCATCTCCTGTTACATAAATCCCCTCCTTCCTATCTTTTTCTTCGTGTCTTTGGGTGTTTATGCTACCCTCATCTTCGACCATATAATCGTCATAAGATGTCATACAGGTCTTCTCCATGTGTCTTCCTAGGTTATCCTGAGTCCTTTAGGGGGTACAGATGCATGGACTTACATACTAATAAGATTTACACATGCATGCATGTCAGATTTGATGAAGAAGTTTTCCCCT
The DNA here is from genome assembly GCF_001879475.1 of Ipomoea nil. Taxonomy (NCBI): domain Eukaryota; kingdom Viridiplantae; phylum Streptophyta; class Magnoliopsida; order Solanales; family Convolvulaceae; genus Ipomoea; species Ipomoea nil. Next base: position 329,404 of record NW_017617829.1, read on the forward strand.
TTGCTACTAAAACTTCTTTGCAGGATCTATCTACTCCGTTTTCTGGACCTTGGGTGGAATCTGTTCTCAGTCACAGCACACCTATTCCTGCCGTGTCCAATGATGAGCTGCCAGAACCGCCGCTACCTGCTGCATTCGAACCAGCCGTGGATCCTGGACAGGCTGCCTCGTCGGGTGATCCTGTGGAGCCTGTTGCTCGCCGGCGAGGCCGTCCACGTGGGCGGTCCATCAGGCCCAATGTCCGTACTCACTCTATGGCCACTCGCAGCAACGCAGATGCTCCTCTTTTTGCTCTAGCAGCTCAAGTGCATCCCACGGAACCCACATGTTACTCTCAAGCTGTCAAATATCCTGAGTGGCGTGAAGCCATGGACCAAGAATTCAATGTTCTCCTGCATAACCACACATGGTCTCTAGTTCCACCCACTGCAGTGTAACACCCCGTGTTACGGCCTTCAATCCCGGATTAATTATTAAATTAATCCCGTTATTGATAATTAAATATGATTTAGTTCGGTTAGGTTTCCTTTAATTAATTAATAAAGGTCCACCATGAACCGTGGACCCTTGCCTAAATTAGAGTCCTAAGCCTATTAGGAATAAAGAAAGTAAACCCTTTACTATTCAGATTCTAATTAGGAATCCTAGACCTAGTTATCTATTAGGAATAAAGGAAGTAGGCCTTTTACTATTCAGACTACGATTAGGATTCCCTTTAATTAATTAATATGGTCCACTATGGACCATGGACCCTTATCCCTAAACCCAATGCTTAGTTCCAAAAGGAATAGAATTAGCAAGCCTATAATATTAGTTTCTAACCAGGACTCCTAAAGATATAAATAGGGGACTTAAGAGGCACCTAGAACCCCCACCACAATAAACGTTCCACCACCGCAAAGTACTCCAAGAATCCCCTTAGAAGAAAGCAAGAAAGCAAGAAAGCTTAAAGAAAGACCCTTCATAGCCAAGGAATTAATTAAGGCTAAGAGGTAACCCACGTCTCAACAAAACCTATTTTCATAGCTATGATTTCCCCTTAGGGTTTCCCCCATATTGTTGTAAATGGCGATTGATGATGATTATTATTGATGACGATATAATGATTCCATGAGGAATCTTGATAATCTTGATATTGGGAGTTTCTTGATAATTATGATGTTCTTGATGATTAATTGGGGTTTTGATGATTATGTGTTGTTCTTGATGATTATGATGTTTTTGATGATTAATTGGTATCCTTGACGACTATGTGTCGTTCCTACCGAATCTTGCAATAAGAAGACGAATTGTATTCTCGTTGATATAAAAGTGATTAGAACCCTAGGTTGTATCGTATGATATTATTCTTGGATTATCGGGTGGGGAAATCGCATGTTGGGTGTTGATTATGTTTAGAAAAGCATGATAGGTTATGTGCCGTTCGTTTCTCGTATTTGATCCGTTAATTGTCTGCGTGTTGTCGTTAATTGCGTTGTAAAGTGTCTAAGCATGGTTTCGGGTTCCACAACGGTTCCCGGGGCGTAACGTGTGTGAAAAGAGTCAGTGGGGGGTAGGTGGGGGGGTAGGGGACCCGCCACCTACCCATTGCCGTAAACCGCCGTCTGGCAGCGGGCGGCCGGCGGGCGGGCAGCTGCCCGCCGGCGACCCGCTGCCGGAACAGTAGAAACTGGCGGGTGGCCGGCGGGTGGCCCACCACCCACCGGCTACCCGCTGGAATTTTCCCCCCCTGGGACCCGGCTTCCCCGTTTGATGTTTCCCCGATCCCTGTGGTGTCCCAACAGACCCCGTTTGTCGTGCCTATGTCTAGTTTGATATTTCGGGTACCGTTCGTAGGTTTATGAGTCTATTATATTGCATGCTAGTTGAATTGGTATCCCGTTGACCTAGGTGGAAGAAGCATGAACCCCTCAGGACTATTCTTAGTACGTGATGGATCACGCATAAGGTTGATATACGCTTTGTCCCCCTTCCCAATGTGTAATGTGGGTTGCATGTGCTTGCTATGTGTTATGTGTGCGTGTTGCCCCAATTCGGTTGCGATCGGATTGGTTATCCTGAGCTGCGGTTCAGAAGCCGGCTACAGTCAGATGGGAATTCCTGGCTGCAGTGTAACACCCCAGATTTTCAAGACATTTAAAACTTATAATAAAGGTAGAATCTTATTAAATCCCAAGATATAAATACAAGCGTTCGGGGTGCTATGCCACACCTGGGCTAGAGAACCCAAGTGCACAGGCTAACTAACTAATATCCTCAAAGCGTAAATACGTAAACGTGGCACGCAGGCCAAAAGGGAAACTGTCTACTTCTAAGTTCTAGCGCACTCCAGTGACTTAATCTTCTGTGCCTGAAAGCCAAATATATCTGTTCAGCGAGAGATGCTGGTAACCCACTCCAACGCGTTGAAATACAATACATATAGAGATATATATAGATATACGAAAACCATTTTGAGCATGAGAATATATCCTACGAACTCTAGCTTTAAAACCGGGAATGACTCGACAGATAAGGTCAGACACAAGCAACAGTTATAACGAGCATATGCAGTTCACAACAGATAAGGCAGGTAAGGCAGAGCATAAACAATGATCATAACCCAACATGAACAATCCCCAATATAAATCTCATAGTCACATCCCCCAAGACACTCATAATCACAACTCGTCCATATCACAACACATAACGCACGTTGTTGGCGCCACAGGACCACTCGCATGCCCATACATGCGGGTCAGCGCATATAGCTCTGACACGGCCCCACAGCACCATGCCCCGTATCGCAACACGGGGAGGCCGATCGCAACCGACCGATGAACCGCAACTCATCATAATGTTTGATCGCAACCAAACAGTGGACCGCAGCCCAAGAGAGTATGTCATCAGACTGTAGCCAGGAATTCCCATCTGACTACAGCCAGCCTCTGAACCGCAGCTCAGGAAAGATGTCACCTGATTGCAGCCAGGAATTCCCATCTGACTACAACCAGCTTCTGGACCGCAGCCCAGGATACCGTCATCCGACTACAGCCAGGAATTCCCATCTGACCATAGCCGGCTTCTGAACCGCAGCTCAGGATAACCAATCCGATCGCAACCGAATTGGGGTAACACGCACACATAACACATAGCAAGCACATGCAACCCACATTACGCATTGGGAAGGGGGATAAAGCGTATAACAACCTTATGCGTGATCCATCACGTACTAAGAATAGTCCTAAGGGGGTCATACTTCTTCCACCTAGGTCAACGGGATACCAATTCAACTAGCATGCAATATAATAGACTCATAAACCTACGAACGGTACCCGAAATATCAAACTAGACATAGGCACGACAAACGGGGTCCGTTGGGACACCACGGGGATCGGGGAAACATCAAACGGGGAAGCCGGGGTCCCGAGGGGGGAAAATTCCAGCGGGTAGCCGGTGGGTGGGGGTCCACCCGCCGGCTGCCCGCCGGCCAGCACTGTTCCGGGCAGCGGGTGCCCGGCGGGCAGCTGCCCGCCCGCCGGCTGCCCGTTGCCGGAACTGCCCGGAGTTGCCACGGGTAGGTGGCGGGTCCCCTACCCCCACCTACCCCCCACTGACTCTTTTCATCACTTTTCGCCCCGGGAACCGTTGTGGAACCCGAAACCATGCTTAGACACTTTACAACGCAATTAACGACAACACGTAGACAATTAACGGATCAATTACGAGAAACGAACGACACATAACCTATCATGCTTTTCTAAATATAATCAACACCCAAACTTGCGATTTCCCCACCCGATAATCCAAGAATAAAATCATACGATACAACCTAGGGTTCTAATCACTTTTATATCAACAAGAATACGGTTCGTCTTCTAATTGCAAGATTCGGTAAGAATAACACATAATCATCAAGATCATCACCCAATTATCAAGAACAACACATAATCATCAGGAACTCCATATAATCATCAAGAATATCATAATTATCAAGAATCTCTCAATATCAAGATTATCAAGATCCCCCATGGGATCATCACATCAATCATCAACAATAATTATCAATAGTCATTAATACACAATAATATGGGGAAACCCTAAGGGGGAAATCATAGCTATGAAAATAGGTTTTGTTGAGACATGGGTTACCTATTAGCCTTAATTAATTCCTTGGCTGTGAAGGATCTTTCTTTAAGCTTTCTTGCTTTCTTGATTTCTTCTAAGGGAATTCTTGGAGCTCTCCTGGGGTGATGGGGCGTCTAGGCGTGTGGGCAGTTCTAGGTGTCTCCTAAGTCCCTTATTTATATATTTAGGAGTCCTAATTAGGAACTAATATTATAGGCTTGCTAATTCTATTCCTTTTGGAACTAAGGATTGGGTTTAGGGATAAGGGTCCATGGTCCATAGTGGACCATATTAATTAATTAAAGGGAATCCTAATCGTAGTCTGAATAGTAAAAGGCCTACTTCCTTTATTCATAATAGATAACTAGGTCTAGGATTCCTAATTAGAATCTGAATAGTAAAGGGTTTACTTTCTTTATTCCTAATAGGCTTAGGACTCTAATTTAGGCAAGGGTCCACGGTTCATGGTGGACCTTTATTAATTAATTAAAGGAAACCTAACCGAATTAAATCATATTTAATTATTATTAACGGGATTAATTTAATAATTAATCAGGGATTGAAGGCCGTAACACGGGGTGTTACATGCAGTCGGATGACGGTATCCTGGGCTGCGGTCCAGAAGCTGGTTGTAGTCAGATGGGAATTCCTGGCTGCAATCAGATGACATCTTTCCTGAGCTGCGGTTCAGAGGCTGGCTGTAGTCAGATGGGAATTCCTGGCTACAGTCAGGTAACACATACTCTTGGGCTGCGGTCCACTGTTTGGTTGCGATCAAACATTATGATGAGCTGCGGTTCATCGGTCGGTTGCGATCGACCCCTCCGTGTTGCGATACGGGGCAGGGCGCTGCGGGGCCGTGTCAGAGCTATATGCGCTGACCCTCATGTATGGGCATGCGATTGGTCCTGTGGCGCCAACAAAGTGTGCTATGTGTTGTGATACGGATAAGCTGTGATTATGAGTATCTTGGAGAAATGTGACTGTGGGATTTGTGTTGGGGATTGATTATGATGGGTGGTGATCATTGTTTATGCTTTGCCTTATCTACCTTATCTGTTGTGAACTGCATATGCTCGTTATAACTGTTGCTTGTGTCTGGCCTTATCTGTCGAGTCATTCCCGGTTTTAAAACTAGAGTTCGTAGGATATATCTTCATGCTCAAAATGGTTTTCGTATATCTATATATATCTCTATATGTATTGTATTTCAACGCGTTGGAGTGGGTTACCAGCATCTCTCGCTGAACAGATATATTTGGCTTTCAGGCACAGAAGATTAAGTCACTGGAGTGCGCTAGAACTTAGAAGTAGATAGTTTCCCTTTTGGCCTGCGTGCCACGTTTACGTATTTACGCTTTGAGGATATTAGTTAGTTAGCCTGTGCACTTGGGTTCTCTAGCCCAGGTGTGGCATAGCACCCCGAACGCTTGTAATTATATCTTGGGATTTAATAAGATTCTACCTTTATTATAAGTTTTAAATGTCTTGAAAATCTGGGGTGTTACATGCAGGTATGAATATTATTGGCTGTAAATGGGTGTTTCGTACGAAGAGAAAGGCTGATGGTGCTATTGAAAGGCATAAAGCCAGGCTGGTTGCGAAAGGTTTTAATCAGGTTCCAGGTCAGGACTTCTTCGACACTTTTAGTCCAGTGGTAAAGCCTACGACTGTAAGACTCCTTCTATCTCTAGCTTTATCATCTGGGTGGTCTATCAAACAGCTAGATGTTCATAATGCTTTTCTGAATGGTAATCTGGCTGAAATAGTTTATATGAAGCAACCCCCTGGTTATATTGATGCTAACTTCCCGAATCATGTTTGTTTGTTAAAAAGATCTCTGTATGGGTTAAAACAAGCTCCCAGAGCTTGGTTTAATCGACTACATACGTTCTTACTATGGGTTGGCTTTCAAGCATCCAAGACAGATGTCTCTCTGTTCTATTACTCTAAAGACTCTGCTTTGGTTTATCTATTGGTGTACGTGGATGACATTCTTGTAATGGGAAGTGATCAAGGTATTATGTCTCAGCTCTTGTCCAAACTGTCTGCTACATTCAAAATCAGAGATCTTGGTGAACCAAATTTTTTTCTGGGTATTGAAACAGTTAAGAGTGACAATGGGATTATTTTATCTCAACAACGGTATATGAATGATATTTTAAAACGGGCTGGAATGTTTGAATGCAAACCCCTTTCTACACCTATCTCTGTCTCGAAAACTGTCCCCTTCAATTCAGATCTATATGATGATCCCACACAGTACAGGAGTCTAGCTGGAGTACTGCAATATCTCACTGTCACACGACCTGACCTATCCTTTGCAGTTAATCAGTTATGCCAGCATATGCATGCCCCCACCATATCACACTGGGAGCAGCTCAAACGGGTACTCAGGTATGTTAAGGGAACAGTTGATCATGGTTTACGCATACGACGGTGCTCATCTAGAGACATTCATGCTTTCTCTGATTCTGATTGCGCTGGTTGTCCTAACGATCGAAAATCCACGAGTGGTTTTATTGTTTTCTTGGGGAGTAATCTTATATCGTGGGTTTGCAAGAAATAGAGAACTATTGCCAGGTCATCCACTGAGGCTGAATACAAAGCTCTTGCAGATGTTTGTGCTGAGGTTCTATGGATTATGTCATTATTGTGTGAGATACAGATTCCGGGTATTTCCATTCAAAAATTATGGTGTGATAATCTAGGAGCTACATATATGAGTGCCAATCCAATCTTTCATGCGCGCACCAAGCATGTGGAGATTGATTATCATTTTGTTCGTGATCGAGTAGCTTCGGGCGATTAGGACTCTATGTATACACTGTGCTTGAGAGGGAGTATTAGGACTCTATGTATATGAGTCTGTTTAGAACTTCTTATCCTTGTCACACTATGACTCTCTACTTCTTATCATTGTCACACTGTGACTCTCTATTCTATATATTCACATTATCTGATCTCATTGTAATCAAGTTCAGAAAATATAATACAATCAGTTCTCATCGTTCTGTGTGTGCAGTCTTGGTGTGTTGGCATTTTGGTTTGTTCTGTCATCTGACTTGGGAGATTAAAAATTTAAAGAAATGCACTAGTTTTTTATGATTCTCTTTTGGTGATTTGCGAATCTTTAAGGGTGTGAATGTGTGTTTGGTTGATTTGTAGTTAATGAGCTAAGTCGGTAAAATGGGGGATAATGATGCAGAAGAGTATAATGTGGGTGAAGGGTACCTTTGTGTTCTTTTGGGTTTTTTTTTTTTTTTTTTTACAATTTTTGTGTTTGCACTTCTGGTATGTCGTATGTGCCATCGTGGTAATAGGTGTGTGCATTCTAGTGGTATTATAGTAGGAGTGTGCAGTTAGGTTTATAACCATGTGCATTTTCTGGTTTTGGGGGTGGGGGTGGTGGTGGTGTGCAGGTGTGTTTGAATGTAGTAGGAGTGTGCAGCTGGGTTTATAACTATGTGTATTTTCTGGTTGGGGGTGGGGGGAGTGGTGGTGTGCAGTTGTGTTTGAATGTATGTGGATTTTTTTTTTTTTGGTTTTTGCTACTTCTTTGAGTTTATCGTGTGGTATGTTGTCCTATTTTCTTTTCAGAAGAACAAGCTGATGGTATGTAAATCCTCCTGGTGTGGTGTGTTTGATGATGTGGTTGATGTTCGATATGAAGCTGTTGTACGGAGGATTATTCCTAGAAGAAAGCCGATGCGGTGGCGCGATGCATGGAACAAAGTGGATGCGCCGCATGAAGACTTTCGTGGGGTAATCAGTGAATGTGGGGGGTTGTGGTTTGCAAAAAGTTGATACTGGGGGACTTGATTGGTTGAGGATGACTTTTATGCGTTAGATTTTGACGGTTGAGATGGACATACACCATTCCAAGAACATCCGAGCGGTAGTTGAATATCATGATGCCCGTTAACACTGCTAGGTTCTTGTGGTCATTTGGATTTAGTAGGTCTCGGTTTAGTTTAGTTTAGTTTAATT
>NW_017617829.1:342500-607500 GCF_001879475.1 Ipomoea nil
CCCGGTAAACGCTACGACGAACAATCTGCAAGTGTATACATCTATCCCAAATCATCAGTCTAACTAGCTACATTGGCGCACAGGCCACAAAAGCAAGGATAAAGGTGCTAAGCTACCAGGCTCTAGACATCGCTCTCGTCTAAACATCACTTGAAAGATACAAAGATAAACATTGGGACGACGCCTGGTCAGCGAATAATGCTGGTAACCCACCAGTACCGTTAAGTATCATATATAGATAGATATAAGCCATAAAACCATTTTCGAAATGGAATACATAAGTGTATAAGTCAAAAGCCAAGATCAATAGACAACACAAGACTCATCACTCTCAAAGACAACAAGGGAACACATCCCAAACCACAAAGGTTAACCACACGCAAGGATAAAGACTCACCGAATGACAACACATGCCAAAACAACACAAGCCTCCGTGAATACACACGTCACGAGAGAAGATCACACAACGCCGGCTTTACAAGCCCTCGCAACAACACCCATCACGAGTTGGTATGCCTTACTTATGCCCTGTTTCAACCTTATGGCTACCCCTAACCGTGTATCTTCTTTCCAACCATTACCTCCAGGACCCCCTGTACTTCTTAGTCCAACATTTTCCCTCCTGGGACCGTCGTCCCCCACCAACAAACCACCAATAAAACAACCAATTTCATAGTACACAAGGTACCGTTCACACACATGGCGACACACGCCTCGGCGACACACGCTCACTTTCCAAACCAACCTCCTAGATGCCCAAATAGGTGAAAGGTTGAATCTTGGAAGCAAAACTTGGAATCTTGACAAGGGTCTCAACTTGGCTTGGAGAATAAGCTACACTTCTTTTCTAGAGAGAAGGTAGAGATATTTTTCTAGGAATTGTAAGGAATGAAATGAAGAAGTCTTCTAGGTTAGGTTACAATACTAACTCTTGGTGAAAAGACAAGGATACCCTTACTAACCCTTAGAAAGTGTAAAGAACAAGGGAACTCCCCTCAAAGCACAAGATACAACACCACTTAAAGGTTGACTAGTCAAATTCTAGTCCTTGAGTATCAAAAATCAGGATTTTAGGAATCAATTCCTCAAAAGGTATAGAATTAATTACTCAATTAATTCATGGATTGAAATGTGGATTTTTGGGGTGTCACATTAGTAGAGTGTGCATCTAAGTTCTTAGCTTAGGTGTGGCATAACATCCCCGAATATTATGTTTAGCTTCCGCATTATTTTGGTATCAATGATTATATCTTATCGTATGTATTAAGCTTAAAATGTTTTAAATTATGCCAATGTTTTAAATAGTAAATAATGCGGAAGCTAAACATAATATTCGGGGATGTTATGCCACACCTAAGCTAAGAACTTAGATGCACACGCTACTAATGTGACACCCCAAAAATCCACATTTCAATCCATGAATTAATTGAGTAATTAATTCTATACCTTTTGAGGAATTGATTCCTAAAATCCTGATTTTTGATACTCAAGGACTAGAATTTGACTAGTCAACCTTTAAGTGGTGTTGTACCTTGTGCTTTGAGGGGAGTTCCCTTGTTCCTTACACTTTCTAAGGGTTAGTAAGGGTATCCTTGTCTTTTCACCAAGAGTTAGTATTGTAACCTAACCTAGAAGACTTCTTCATTTCATTCCTTACAATTCCTAGAAAAATATCTCTACCTTCTCTCTAGAAAAGAAGTGTAGCTTATTCTCCAAGCCAAGTTGAGACCCTTGTCAAGATTCCAAGTTTTGCTTCCAAGATTCAACCTTTCACCTATTTGGGCATCTAGGAGGTGGGTTTGGAAAGTGAGCCTAGTGGAGAGCTTGTTGTGATGTAAAGTGAAGTCTTTTGGTCTTCAAGAGGTAACCCATGCTCTACAAAACCTATTTTTCTTACCTATATGTGATTTCTTGAATTCTACTTGTGCTTTGCTATGAAATGTGAGGGTTTATGCATCTATCTTGTGATATTGCATATCTAGAGCTTGTGTTTAGGGTTCCTTGGTGCCATTGCTTGGCATTTTTCATGGTTCAAGTCATTTTGTTGTGTTGGGTGAGATTTGGCATGTTTTGGACTTGAATTTGTGTTTGGAGAAGAAAATCCCCGAAGGGATTTGTTGTGGAACAGGGATGTTCCCGCGGGCGGAACGGCGGGTGGGGCACCACCCTCCGGCTTACCCGCGGGTACATAGGCCTGTGGGGATGTGTTCCCGCGGGCGGGACCATGGGTGGGGCACTACCCGTGGGTCCAACCGTGGGGAACACGATGGTGTTCGTTCGGGATTTGTTCCCCGTAATTTGTTTGTCTTGGTGTTTGATCTTTTGGCTTCCCGTTGTTCATTTGTGGAACTATTTGAGTGTCTTCTTGATGTTTCGTACGTCTAGAACTATATGGTAGGTATCCATGTAGGACTTTGGTGTCTTGAATCGTGCTAAGTGTTCAACATTGTGTTTCGTTGGACCAAGAGGTGTCTTGTGTGTTCCTCGGAACTATCTTGAGTTTCCCCCTTGATAAGCATGCTAGTTTGTTGTCTTAATGCTAGCGTGTGAGTTGTTTGTTCCTTCTATTGGGTTGATGATAACTTGTGTTATTCATCGTTGATGTTGATTGGGCTGTGACCCGTTCCTTGATTGAGTATGTTTCATACCTTCATTGCAATCCGTTGATTGATTCCTGTTGAGGTGTGGTGTGTGTGGCTTTACCTGGATTGCATGATTAGTGGTATGTGACACTAGTCACCAAGGTATTGCAGCGGTCCTCGTGGTGGCCGTGACGTGATTATGGAGTTGTGACCTGTGTGTCAGGTTCACGTATTTCTTGGGTAAGGCGTGTGTCGCGAGGCGTGTGTCGCCAAGGCGTGTGTCGCCATGTGTGTGAACGGTACGTTGTGTACTATGAAATTTGTGGTTTTGTTGGTGGTTTGTTGGTGGGGGACGACGGTCCTAGGAGGGAAAAGGTTGGACTAAGGAGTACAGGGGGTCCTGGAGGTAATGGTTGGAAAGAAGATACAAGGTTGGGGGTAGCCATAAGGTTGGAACAGGGCATAAGGAAGGCATACCAACTCGTGATGGGTGATGTTGCGAGGGCTTGTAAAGCCGGCGTTGTGTGATCTTCTCTCGTGACGTGTGTCGTCACGGAGGCTTGTGTTGTTTTGGCATGTGTTGCCGTTGGGTGAGTCTTTACCCTTGCGTGTGGTTAACCTTTGGGGTTTGGGATGTGTTCCCGTGTTGTCTTTGAGAGTGATGAGTCTTGTGTTGTCTATTGATATTGGCTTTTGACTTATATACTTATGTATTCCGTTTTGAAAATGGTTTTACGGCTTATATCTATCTATATATGATACTTAATGGTATTGGTGGGTTACCAGCATTATTCGCTGACCGGGCGTCGTCCCAATGTTTATCTTTGTATCTTTCAGGTGATGTTTAGACGAGAGCGATGTCTAGAGCCTGGTAGCTTAGCACCTTTATCCTTGCTTTTGTGGCCTGTGCGCCAATGTAGCTAGTTAGACTGATGATTTGGGATAGATGTATACACTTGCAGATTGTTCGCCGTAGCGTTTACCGGGTTTGGTAGACGTGGCATAACACCCCATTCAGATTTCTTTTTATCCAGTTTCTGTTTTATCTTCCGCTGTGCTAGTTTTGTTGTTTAATCTGCATGTGTTAGGGCTTTTATTTGGGCCTTGTTTGGGGGGTGTTACAACTAAACAAGAAAACATAATCCAAAGGTAACATCTGTTTAACATAGTGGCTCACAGGTCGTCATACTAAAGCTAGTACTAACTAAAACTAGGAACCACGGCTCCGTTTTGCGCGCTCTCAAATCAACTAGTCTCTACCTGAAAAACATATGGAGTAGCAACCGTTAGTGAATAATTCCAAGTAACCCACTCCCACGCGTTGAGTACAATAAGTATAGATATAAGAAAATCATTTCGAGACTTGGGAGGAATACATAGATATAGTCTTAACAACTCTAGCTTTAAAATCAGAATATAGACTCATTGGGGAATACACTCATCAACATAACCAAATTCATGACATACCAATAGACTTGACACGATAAGACAACAATAAGATACAAGGATAACAAACAGTGACCACATTACACATTCCATGCTCCAACCTTATACCAAGTTCCAACCTTATAATACCGCTCCATCCTTATATCTGTTCTAACATGTACCTCCGAGACCACCCTGTACACCAGTCCAACCTTATCACTTCGGAGCAATGCTCCCTGCCTGCTTTTCATAATCATAATCATAATTGCACCGCAACGCAATAACATAAGCACACCCAGTGCATCATCGTAGGCACCGCAACGCCATAACATATGTACCGAAGTACATCATCGTAAGCACCGCAGTGCATCATCCGCCAATCATTCTCAGCACGCATCTCATTACCACCAATCTTAACACATTCATCATACATGGACATTATCATAACATTCAAGATGATCATATTACTCATAAGAAACATCATAGACTTTACTTTCATCCAACGACTCAAGTTCAATCTTATTATTTTAGCCCGTTTAGTAGGAAGTCTCTTAGAAAATTTATAAGCCATAACATACATGAATTGCTCAAGCACTTCCACTTTAACACCCCCGATTTTAAGCATAATTTAAAACCATAAAAGCGTATGAAATAAAGGCAAGACTATTACTAATACCCAATCAGAGCGGAAGCTAAACATCAGAGTTGGGGTGCTATGCCACATCTAAGCTAGAGAACCTATATGCACAGGCTAAACTAACTAAACAAAGTATAATCCATAGTCATTATCCGAATACAAGCACAGCTCACAGGCCGACTAACTAAACTAATACTAACTAAGCCAGGAACCGTAGTGTTACAAACCATGCGTCAGCAGAGAACATGCACGTGGCAAGAGATGCATAAGACCACCTAGCAAACTAAAAGACTATATTTGTTCCTAATATGTCTAGTGCTGACAGATTCTTATTTCTGTTTTCATTTTTATTATTTTACATGTGGTTAAGCAATAATGTAGGCTTCTTGGTAGGAATTCATTTGTTGTGAGTACGGTATAAATGGTGTATCCCGCATCAAAGAGAGCATGAAAGAAATTTATTAACTTCCTTCCTTTAAACTCTAGTTCTCTCTTCTCCCACTAAACTTTTTCTTGTCTGGAGGCCTTCCACCCTCGAAAGTGGTAAAACCTTTGCAACTTATATCCATCAACCTCACAGTTTACATCCACCACCTAACAATTTGGTGTTTTCATTGAGAATCATTATGGCTCATGATGGAGTACAAACTCGATATCAGTTATTAGAAGAACAAGTCCAGCAAATGCGTGAAACCCATCAGCAAACCACAGAAGAATTACGCCAAACATTGGCTGAACAAACCCAGGCCCCCAAAGCCATCCAAACTGCCATGACAGAACTGACAGTTCGTGTCACCCAACAACACATTGGTCCAGCAGCTTCTTCCTCATCCCCACTGGTACCAACAACGCAAATCCGTTCAGGACCATTTGCAGTAAACCATCCTGGCAGTATGCAATGTCCTCGATCGCTCAGGTGCGACATAACTTCCTTTGATGGAACCAATTCATTAGATTGGGTATTTCAAGCAGAGAAATACTTTAGCTTCTGGGAGATAGCAGACGAACAACGAATTGACATTGCCGGATTCTACATGGTGGGGCAGGCACTATCATGGTTCCAATGGATGCACAAGAACCAACAACTCTCCTCTTGGAGAGCATTTACGATTGCTCTGGAATAACGATTCGGGCCGTCGACCTACGTCAACCACCTTGCCTCGCTTTACAAACTAACTCAAAGAACAACATTCGAGGCTTACCAATCTGAGTTTGAGACGAAAAGCAACTGGGCTACCGATCTTCATCAAGATGCCTTATTGGATTGTTTCATCTCCGGCTTAAAACTTACAATCCAGAATCAGTTAGCTATCCTCAAACCCACGACCTTGTCAGACGCCATAGCCTTGGCAAAGTTAGTTGAGGAAAAGCTACGTGATACAAGGCCTCTACATCCACGGTCCAACACTTAGAGATCGCTCAGTTTTAAGACTGGCCATTCTCCCGCCCTTCGGCCAGTTGATCCGACTCAATTATTGCTGAAAAAGCACGTGAGTCTTGAATGCAAAATTTAGCTTAAGAGATTAATTTTATTTCAATTATAATGCTGGACTTGATGCAACCCTACTCCAGGTATGATAAAGAACATAAAATAGATAGCAGTAAAAGAAAGCATGCACCAAGAAATGTTCACGCAGTTCGGAGCCTCACTCCTACGTCTGCGGGGCCACTCACATCAACCCAAATCCACTATGATAAAAGGAGTACAAGAGGATAGTTAATTACACACTAAAGTATAACGTATAACTACTGCAGAGCCTACTCCAGTGGATCCGATGTGTAGGCGATCTTCATTGCTTCATAATCTTATTACGGGCCTTTCTTCACACTCACTAGTACAGAATATATTTGGAATAGATGAACCAAGAATTTCAGAGTAAAATCATGTGAAAGATTGTGTGAAAAATACTAACCAAAGTAGCATTTTATATAGGTAGTAAAGGATCCTTCGATCCACAAATCAAGCATTCTTTCTATCTTTGATTTAGGCTGCTCCAATTGATTTAGATCTCCTCCATGATAGGGTCTTGACTGAAAAACAGATTTGAAGAAGTTTCATACCTCCTGGATTACTTTCTTACGCTGATCCAGTCACCTACTCCAGACGTTATGACTAATCCAGCAACTAATCCAGAACTACTTTGACAACTAATCTAAGCCAATAATAAGAGGTTTAAACGTGCAACATTTTTACACTTACAATCTTCCCCTTTGGCTATTTGTTGACAAAACTACAAAAAGGATCTCAACGGCTTTAAAAACAAAACAATTGCCAGATGAGAAAAACGATACAATGTTCACAAGCGGATTAGTCACTAGTCAGGAGTAGCTAGACACACACCCTTCTTAGACTTAACCAATGATGTGCCAGAGAATTCAAAAACTTATGAAGTAACTACACATTACTAGAAGAGAGAGCAGATAACACACCACATTTATTCACTAGCAGATAGCACAACACATTTATTCACTGGCACTCATGGTAAGTTCACAAAAAACAACACTCCCCCTTTTTGGCAAGCTAATGGACAAAGATCACCATCAGGACTGGGAGGAGGAGGAGGATGTCTCCAAGGCTTCATCATCACCAGCAGGAGCAGTAGGAGAGACATTCTCAAGGGATGCAATGTGACGATTGGTGCGGAGCAGCTGAGCCTCAGCAGTAGAGATGGAAGATTGAAGGGCAAGAGAGGCATCCTTCATGGTAGCAGTATGAGAAGTGAGAAAGGTAACCTGCTGTCTAAGCATAGCCAGTGTCGAAGCAGAGCTAGTAGCAGAAGCAGTCAATGTAGATTCTACGCCTGTAGTTGGTGGATCAGCTGGAGCAGGAGCAGGTGGAATCGATGAGAGAGTGGCCCGATCATCATAATGCGATTGTTGGAAGATGCGAGAGTCCATAGATGTCTTGTGAGTGATGTGGCAGAGCTCTTCGTTTGAATAGAGTTATAGACCTTGTTGTTGTAAAATCCCGGTGATCAGACATGGAAACGGGAAATGAATCTTGGCTTCCTTCTTTTTAGCAAAGCTCATAATATGATGATAAATAAGATGACCAAGATCAATGAGCAATTGATGCCTGACTTTGTATAACTTAGAAGCCATCTTCTTAGTGACGGTATGCATAGAGACATTCAGAATCCAATTACTTGATGCTAAACGGAACAAAACAGAGTAAACAACCATAACGACATTCGAAGGAAGACCATCTTTGGGCCAGACGGTAACTTCATTGTGGGTAAGGTGCGATGCAAGAAAATCCCCTGCAGGATCAAACAGATCATCACAAGCATCACGCTGAAAGTAAGCATTTATAATAGAGGGACTGAAGTCATACCAAACATCCCTCAAGAAAACCTGATGATAGTGTGGAGAAGCCAGTGGGAGAGAATCAGATTGTAGATTCGCATAGAATTCCGGGATTAGCCAGGCAGAGTAAGCACCCACATTCTATATAGTCTGAAGAAGATTCGGGCACGAAGAAGAGGAATGATGTTGCAAGTGCGGATAAGATACTCAATGCTAAAGTTCTTCTCAACAAGGATGTCACGACTGGAATGTTGTTGCCATATTGCTTCCAGGGCAGGAGAGAGCAAAATTGTTATGAAAAGTGTCTCCTTGGATACCTTAGAGGCCCTGGTCTTAGACGAAGTGGCTGGCTTTGGAGCAGGAGCAGAAGCTGGAGGAGGAGCTGGAGTAGACATTCCAATCCTAGATCTAGTACGCAGAGCAAGGCCAGTCAGACGATGTTCAGAGCGTTTACTTGGGCGAGTTTCAGACATAAATTCAATATCTTCGAATAAATTTAACTTTCTCTTAACCGCTGGAGCTGGGACAGGAGCAACCGGAGGTTCATCTGGATCAGTGATTTTGGCCTTCCCTTTGGCCTTAGATGATGCAAACGACACAGTGATCACTGGGACAGCCTTTTGTGCACGGGCAGTGTTGGGCATATTTGCAATAATATCTAACATAATGGCTGCTTGAATGGAGGGATCCTCAGGCTCAGAGACTATGTCATGAATAGAAACCCCTACATCCTCTAGAACAGAGCCTAGAGCAGAGGCTGGATCAGCAGCTGGAGTAGCGGCTGGAACAGAGGTTGGATTTGGCGAATGCTCAGGCATTGTGGGGATGACCTCTTCTGAGCAGTGTGGTAGAGAACCTGTGAATGCAATTATAGACAAAGGCACAAGAGATAGACCAGCAGAGGAATCCTAAGACAAAAATACATTGCAACAACACATAGCAACCAAACACAGCCAAAGAGATAAAAGTAAATTAGAACAAAAGGAATGGATGCATGCCTAGAAAAAAGCAACAAGTGACTGCTTCCTAAGAGGATAAAGAAATCAAACCGTAGATTGAGCCCGTAGCTGTCGAGCCCGAAGCTCTGCTTGAAGATCCCCTTGTCGAACACCTCATCAAGAGGCCAGGGATCATCTGTGATTCCCGAAGCCCTGGCAAAGATCTCCTTTGAGTCTCTCACAGACAATTCTTCCGTTAGAGATGGACGTCGAAGCAGTGTCGCAAGAACACGGCGAGAGGATAGATCAGAAATCAGAGTTGTGCCTCGAAGGATTTGGCGATAAAGATCCAACCGCTCATCCTCAGTCAGGTAAAAAAGGAAAGGATTGAGATCAGAATGGCCAGCCATTTGAGAGATAACGAGTAGATTGGATGGAAGATTTTGTCAAGGATTAGAATTTTAGAAGGCAAATTTGAGAAGAATTAAAGGAAGATGGGAGAGATCTTAGGGATTTGATTCGAAAAAATGGGGAAGGAGACGGTGGTGTATAACAGTCAAGAGAGAGAAAAAAATATTGAAAAACAAGGTGAGACTTTTAGTGCGGTCTGATGACTCATTATACAGTCTGGAGTACTGACTGGAGCAGAGAGTAGATCTGGAGGACTTTTTGGATTATATCTGCAAAGAAAAAAAAACAACACAAAAACAAAAAAAAAAAAAAAACACCAAAAACTTTATTTTTTCAAAGAGAGAAAAGAAATTAGATGGAAAACCTGCACAATCCAAGAGCAGCCTGGAGTAAGT
Source organism: Ipomoea nil (assembly GCF_001879475.1). Classification (NCBI taxonomy): domain Eukaryota; kingdom Viridiplantae; phylum Streptophyta; class Magnoliopsida; order Solanales; family Convolvulaceae; genus Ipomoea; species Ipomoea nil. The sequence continues at coordinate 352,195 of NW_017617829.1, forward strand.
CAAATCTTGTGTTATCAAGAGGTTTTCTCCGTTAAGATGTACTCCAGGTTGATCTCTTTGTCTTCTACCAATTCTCTTATGAAGTGATGTCTTATGTCAATATGTTTAGTGCGGGAATGCTGAACTGGGTTCTTGGAGATATTGATAGCACTGGTATTGTCGCAATACAGTGTCATGCACTCTTGATGTAGACCATAATCTAGAAGCATTTGTCCCATCCATAAGAGCTGCGTACAGCAGCTACCAGCTGTTATATATTTAGCTTCAGCTGTGCTGAGAGGTATTGAATTTTGTTTCTTACTTAGCCAGGCAACTAAGTTTTTTCGAAAGAAGAAACACCCACCAGAGGTACTTTTGCGATCATCTGCATTTCCAGCCCAGTTGGCATCACTATATCCTACAAGATTCAAGTTATTATCATTTGAAAACCAAATGTCGTAATTGAGAGTACCTTTGACGTATTTAATTATTCTTTTCACGGCTTTGAGATGTGATTCTTTAGGGGCAGCTTGAAATCTGGCACATATTCCAACACTCAGCATAATTTCTGGACGACTTGCTGTTAGGTAAAGTAGACTTCCGATCATGCTTCTATATAGAGTAGGATCAATTGCCTTTCCTGATTCATCTTTGCTTAATTTTGTAGTTGTAGATATTGGCGTTCGTGCTTCTTTAGCTGACTCGAGTCCAAACTTCGTTCGAAGGCCTTTTGCATATTTTTGTTGAGAAATAAAAATACCTTCATTTGTTTGTTGAACTTGTAGGCCTAGAAAATAGGTCAGTTCACCGATCATACTCATTTCGAATTCCTGTTGCATGACTTGAACCAGTTGATCCGTGGCACCTGTTTGAGTAGAACCAAAGATAATATCGTCAACATAAACCTGAGCAATTGTAATATGTTTACCTGACCTTTTGATAAATAAGGTTTTGTCGACTCCCCCTCGGTTATAGTCGTGAAGGAGAAGATACTGGGACAGTCTTTCATACCAGGTCCTTGGAGCTTGTTTTAGACCGTAGAGAGCCTTGTCCGGTTTGTAGACATGGACAGGATTTTGAGGGTCTTCAAAGCCTTTAGGTTGAGCGATATATATATCTTCAGATAGATATCTATTTAGAAAAGCCATTTTGACATCCATCTGAAATAACTTTATCCCTAGAGCACAAGCTCTACACAGTAAGAGGCGAATTAATTCTAAGCGAGCTACAGGTGCAAACGTCTCTTCATAGTCAATAACTTCAATTTGAGAGTAGCCTTGTGCTAGCCGTCTTGCTTTGTTGCGAGCAATGTTTCCAGTTGAATCAGTCGTGTTACGAAAGATCCATTTTGTCCCTACAACATCTACACCGTTAGGTTTAGGGACTAGATTCCATACCTTGTTTTGTTCAAATTGTCCGAGTTCTTCCTACATGCTTTAATCCAGTGTTCATCAGATAGGGCTTCTTTTACCGTTTCGGGTTCGATCTTTGACGTGTAACACGTATACCCTGCAAGCTCAAGGTAATTTCTCTTAATCCCTCTAGTTCGTACTCCGGGGGATGGATCTCCTATGACGTTTTGTGTAGGATGATCTTTGTGAGTTCGGATAGCCACTTCAAGTGTTCCAGCATCTGGTTCTTGACCAGGTTCTGGACTAGTAGATGGTGGAGTCGGAGTAGGATCTGATGACGCAGTTTCAGGAGGTTCTGGTTTATTTGTGTCAGATTCTGGAGTAACTTCGGAGTCAGAGACTCCTATAACCTCAGTCATTTCATCAGGTTGATAATCAACAACCACATTTGCCGATTCCATGATGGGTTTTGTGACTTTGTTGTAGACACGGTAGGCACGACTATTCGTTGAGTAACCAAGAAAGTACCCTTCATCACTTTTAGGTTCAAATTTTCCAGTTGGGCTTCGGTCCTTCAAAATAAAGCACCGTGAGCCAAAAATATGGAAGTAGTTGATATTAGGCTTCTTACCTTTCCATATTTCATACGGAGTGTGATGCGTTCCAGGTCGCAGATATACTCAGTTTATCGTGTGATAGGCAGTACTTACTACTTCAGCCCAAAATCTCTAAGGCAAGTTTTTGGCATTGAGTAGTACCCGAGCCATCTCTTGAATCGTCCAATTAATCCTTTCAACCACGCCATTTTGTTGTGGCGTTTTAGGTGCTGAATATTCATGAGAGATACCAACCGATGCACACCAATCATCAAACGCTTGATTGTCGAATTCACGTCCATGATCACATCTAATGTGTATGATTGGCTCATTTTTCCCTTTTTGGAGTTTTAGGGCTAGGGCTTTGAAGTCTACGAAAGTTTCAGACTTTTCCCTGAGAAAACTGACCCACGAAAAACGAGAAAAATCGTCAACACAAACTAGAATGTACCATTTACCTCCAATGCTTTCGGTTCTTGTAGGTCCGATAAGGTCCATGTGAATGAGTTCCAAACAGTGTGTTGTATTGATCATATTTTGAGCGGTATGGTCTGCTGTAGTTTGTTTTCCAGCTTGACAGGCACTGCATACTCCAGCTGTTTCTACCATTATGTTAGGTAGACCTCGTATACCCTCAATCTTGATTACTTTTTCCAGGGAGCGATAATTTAAGTGACCCAATTTTTGATGCCATAGTTTTGATTCTTTTATGCTGGACCTGTAACAAAAGGAATCGTTAGTAAGAATATAGCAATTATCATAAGAGCGTTTACCTTCCATGATGCATTTCTTTTGATAGTCTATAACATTGCAACTGTCCTTGGTGAAGCAGACTTTCCATTCTTGGTCACATAATTGGCTTATGCTTATAAGATTTGCATGAAGGCCTTCCACTAGGAGTACTTGTTTTAGTTTGGGTAGACCTGAGACATTCAGAGTGCCAATTCCAATGATCTGTCCCTTAACTCCGTCGCCGAAAGTCACTTCTCATGTACTTCCTTTTATATTGTTTAAGAACTTAGCATCTCCCGTCATATGACGTGAACACCCACTGTCAAAGTACCATCTCTCTTTTCTGTTAGTTCTTGTAGAGTGGAAGGAGACATGGCAGACAAAATCACTTTTTCTTCACCCAAATTTGCTTAACAAACGGGGTGATAGAATTTTTGGTGTATTTCTCAACACGTTGGTCATTGTAGAAGTAGAAGCACTCCGGTTTCGTATGTCCACGTACCCTGCAGTAATGACATATAGGATTAAAAAATCTAATCATGGTTGTCTTTTTACTTGGAGCAAATTTGACTTGACGTGGAGCTGTACTAGTTTCTGGACTATCTTGATTTGCTCCAGTGACTGAGTCAGGACCTGTGGTTTTGACGAAAACTTTTATAGCTTTGTCCTTTCCTCCAGAATATCCTAACCCATACTTCATGGATGTCTTTCGGCCAGAATCCAAAATTTGGTCTAAAGTGGATGTGTTGTCAATCATTTTTATCTTGCGTTTGAGTGGCTCCAGCTCATTTTTGAGTTCTTCCAGCTCATGTTTGAGAGTTTCTTCTTGCTTGTGGCTGTCTTCAATGATACTGTCCCTGTCAGATATTTTAGATAGATACACCTTTTTGGCATTTTCTAGAATGCTAACCTGACTAGACAATGATCTATTCACTTTTACAAGTATTTCCCATTTTGCATACAATTTTCTATATTCTACTTCGAATGAAGGAGCAGGTAAATCTTGATCTTCTGACGACACATACTCTTCAATTTCAGATTCTTCACCAGTTGTTAAGTCAGGTATTGTAGTTGTGAAGGTCGTGAAGGCAACAAAGTTCCCGGAGATCTCGTCTAGATCAGATCCTGGATCAGTTTCTGGTTCATCATCATCACTCCAGGTAAGAGCGACTTTCATCGACTTCTTCCGTCTTAGGTAGGTTGGACATTCGGCTTGCACATGACCATACCCTTGACATTCATAACACTTGATCCCTTTGCCCCCGGTTTTTTCTAAGAGCTGAGAGTTTCTTGATGTACCTGATCGTTGATTAGAAGTATTTGGTTTTTGATTGTTTCGAGCAATACTTGACCCCGATCCTTTTTGACTTTGATACTTGCCAAATTTTCCGTTTTGACGCTGTTTTACCTGTTGCAATAATTTAGAAAATCCTTTAGATAAGAAAACTAATGGATCATCACTTACCTCATCTAGATCAGATCCAGCTCGAGCGTCTTCGGCAGTAAACGCTACGGTTTTTCCTTTTGTCTCAGGGCCGCCTAAAATTTCCATCTCATAGGTTTGTAGGCTTCCCATTAATTGTTGAACTGTTTTCTTTTCCCATCCATCATGCTCCTGAATTGCTGTAACTTTCATGCGAAATCTTGGAGGGAGCGAACGAAGAATCTTTTTGACAAGTCTTTCTTGAGTGATTGGCTCGCCTAAGATGCTTGCCCTATTGGCTAGTTCTTGTACCCGAGCATGGAAATCAACTATAGTTTCATCATCTTTCATCTTTAGATCTTTAAAATCTGATTGAACTATTTGTAACTTGGATTGTTTAACCGATGCGGTTCCTTCATAGGTGGTTTCCAAGGCATCCCAAGCTTCTTTAGCCGAATCACACCCTGCAACAATAGTAAACTGACTCTCATGCATTAAAGAAAAGATAGTATCTAATGCTTTGTGATTGTAGCTGGCGGTATCCATCTCAGTCTCTGTCCATTATGCCTCTGGTTTGAGGACTGGAGGATCTCCTGTATTGTCTCCATCTTTGGTAGGATGAGACCAACCAGTAAGAACAGCCCTATAGACCCTCTCTCCTTGAGCTCGTAGATGCATTTTGGTGCGGGCCTTCCAGTACGCATAGTTGTCACCTGTTAGTTCAGGAGGTGCTCTATGTCGTTTCATGCTGTAAGACTCAATGCACAGTGAGCAACAAATAAACCAAACAAACAGAAAAAAAGGTAGATACTGAGATCTTGAGTTCAAAAAACACGTGATAGCCAGATCGGTTAGACTAGTAACTTAAGTCCCCGGAATCTTATACCAATTGAAAAAGCACGTGAGTCTTGAATGCAAGATTTAGCTTAAGAGATTAATTTTATTTCAATTATAAAGCTGGACTAGATGCAACCCTACTCCAGGTATGATAAAGAACATAAAATAGATAGCAGTAAAAGAAAGCATGCACCAGGAAATGTTCACGTAGTTCGGAGCCTCACTCCTACGTCTGCGGGGCCACTCACATCAACCCAAATACACTATGATAAAAGGAGTACAAGAGGATAGTTAATTACACACTAAAGTATAACCTATAACTACTCTAGTGGATCCGATGTGCAGGCGATCTACATTGCTTCATAATCTAATTACGGGCCTTTCTTCACACTCAATAGTACAGAATATATTTGGATTAGATGAACCAAGAATTTCAGAGTAAAATCATGTGAAAGAGTGTGTGAAAAATGCTAACCAAAGTAGCATTTTATATAAGTAGTAAAGGATCCTTCGATCCACAAATCAAGCACTCTTTCTATCCTTGATTTCGGCTGCTCCAATTGATTTAGATCTCCTCCATGATAGGGTCTTGACTGAAAAATAGATTTGAAGAAGTTTCATACCTCCTGGATTACTTTCTTGCGCTGATCCAGTCAACGACTCCAGACGTTATGACTAATCCAGCAACTAATTCAGAACTACTTTGACAACCAATCTAAGTTAATAATAAGAGGTTTAAACGTGCAACATTTTTACACTTACAATTTCCTACACCAATCAACCAAAATACCTCCCGCAATGCCACCTTACCGATTAAACGGTTAACCGCGGCAGAACTCCAAGCACGACGGGTACAAGGGTTGTGTTATAATTGTGATGAGAGGTTCCGGCCGGGACATCGATGCCAGACGAAGCAGTTCTTATTACTATTGGCAAACGACCCACTTATGGCAGCAGACAAAGGGGACAACGTCGAGGGTTGCGAGGAAACGGGCAAAGACGCCCAAGTCGAGCCATCAACACCGTTTGTCCCTGAAATATCGTTACATGCGCTAGAGGGTACTGTTGGCCCACGAACATTTCGACTAACAGCTCACGCTAAGGGATGAGAGTTCACTGTATTGGTTGATACAGGCAGCTCACACAACTATATCCAACCGAGACTTGCAAAATACCTCCATGCCAGAGCGAGGGGACGTGCCAGGCTGTGCCCTTTGTCATGCAGGGGGCAGAGTTTGAAGCTGACTTCCATGTGCTGGAGTTCTCAGGTGCAGACGCCATTCAAGGAGTTCATTGGCTGGAAGGTTTGGGACGTATAGTTACAGACCATAAGAATTTAACGATGGAATTCATTTATAAGGGAAAACCAATTTAGTTGGTGGGGACTTCTACACTTACTGCCTCAACTATCTCCTACCACCAACTGACAAGGTTGCAACAAACCAATGGTATAACCCAATATCTCCTTCTAGTTTCCAACCCATGCACCTCGTCACAAGAAGAGAAAAACCATCCTATCATACAGGAACTCCTAGACCAATTTTCCGATATCTTCAGCATCCCAAAAGGGCTACCACCAAACCGATCCTTGGACAAAAAAATTACCCTCCTACCTCACACCTGCGCAATTAACGTCAAACCGTACCGCTACCCTCATTTCCAAAAAGACGAAATTGAAAAACTTGTCCAAGATATGCTACGAGACCAAATCATCCAACCGTCCACTAGCCCGTTTTCATCCCCAATTCTATTGGTCCAAAAGAAAGATGACACTCGGAGATTTTGCATAGATTATCAGGTTCTTAATGCTGTCACTGTCAAGGATCGATTTCCTATGCCAACGGTGGATGAATTGCTTGATGAACTGCATGGGGCAATAATTTTTTCCAAATTAGATTTACGTAGCAGATACTTCCAAATCCGTGTCCATCCACCTGATATTCCTAAAACAGCTTTCAGAACTCACGAAGGTCACTACAAATTTCTCGTAATGCCCTTTGGCGTCACCAAAGCCCCAGCAACTTTTCAGGCCACTATGAATACTGTTTTCCACCCGTACCTACGAAAGTTTGTCTTGGTATTCATAGATGATATTCTCATCTATCGCCGCTCCCTTGCTGATCATGTCCAACATCTTCGTATTGTTCTGGAAACACTCCGCCAACACCAGTTTTATGCAAAGCTCTCTAAATGTAGTTTTGGACAACACCAACTTGAGTACCTAGGCCATTTTGTGTCTAGCGAAGGGGTTCATGTAGATCCAACAAAAGTTCAAGCTGTAACGGATGGGCCACGACCATCGACAGTGAACGAGGTTCGACGCTTCCTCGGCCTTACTAGCTACAATCGGCGATTTGTCAAAGGATATGCCGCCATTGCTGGACCGTTAACCGAGTTATTAAAAAGGGAGGAATGTCCTGGGGATCAGCCGCAGAAGATTCGTTCCAACGTTTAAAAAAAACTATGACCGAGGTTCCGGTCCTACGTCTTCCAAATTTTGATATGCCATTTACTGTGGAGACAGATGCATCTGGAGCTGCAGTTAGTGCCATTCTAACCCAAGAAAATCATCCCATTGCATATTTTAGTAAGAAACTCCCGCCCCGCTTCCAAGCTACCTCGGCCTACAGTCGTGAAATGTACGCTATCACAACTGCGGTGCGACGTTGGTGACCTTATTTGCTAGGGCGGCCCTTCACCATCATTACCGATCACAAAAGCTTGAAACAATTGATATCTCAAACTATTCAGACTCCAGAGCAACAAAGGTGGCTTACCAAACTGTTGGGCTTCGATTTTACAATTGAACACAAAGCAGGTACAGAAAATAGTGGCTCTGATGCATTGTCACGGTGGACTAAAGAAGCAACGGCTAATTTCATGTCTACTACCATCACCACCACCACATTTTTATCAGATCTTAAAGTAGCATTACATGGTGATCAAGTTGCACAAGACATCATTACCTCATTACGCACAGGGGGTGCGGTTGACACGGGATTCTCTTTCCAAAATGAAATTTTATATTTTCATGGAAAAATTTATGTTCCAACAAGGAAGGGAATAAGACAACACCTACTAGAATTATTCCATAGCTCGCTGGTTGGTGGCCATTCCGACGAATAAAAAACTATACCAGGTTGGCAGCTTCTTTTTATTGGCCAAGGATGCGTCAGGACACTTAGCAGTATGTCAAGCATTGTTCCGTGCATCAGCAAATTTAGCCCGAAAACTTTTGCCCAAAGGGTTTATTACAACCCATACCAATTTCCTCTCAGATTTGGAAGACATTTCCATGGACTTCATCACGTCTTTACCGTCGTCTTGTGGAAAAACGGTTATTTGGGTAATTGTCGATCGGTTGTCTAAATATGGGCATTTTTGTGCCGTACCAGACGGCTTGACATCTCCTAAATTAGCCGAATACTTTGTTCGTGAATACGATAGGCTCCATGGGTTTCCCCGTTCCATAGTCTCTGACCGTGATCATTTGTTCATCAGTACATTTTGGAAGGAAATTTTTCGGTTACAAGGTACCAAACTTAAGCCTAGCACTGCTTACTACCCTCAAACAGACGGTCAGACAAAAGCACTCAACAAGTGCTTGGATATGTATTTAAGAGCTTTTATAAGTGACTATCCTACTCGGTGGGTGCATACCCTCCCTAGGGCTGAATATTGGTATAACACCAGTGTCCATAGCTCCTCTGGTTTTTCTCCTTTCCCGGTTGTGTATGGTTGAGCTTCGCCGCCATTAGTTGGGTATTCCTGTGATCAAACTCCTATTGCTTTGTTAGACATTGCCCTGCGAGACCGTGATGCTTTATTGGCTCAACTTAAATTAAATTTGCAGAGAGCTCAGGAGAGGATGAGAAAGCAAGCCAACCGCCATCGGCGAGATAAGGAGTTCAATATTGACGACTGGGTTTATGTTAAGCTAAAGCCATATCGACAAGGATCCGTTGCCCATCGCCTTCACCAGAAGTTAGCCAAGCGCTACTTTGGTCGTTAGCGAATCATGGCTCGAGTTGGTAAGGTGGCTTACAAACTAGCATTACCCGACAGTGCAAACATTCACCCAGTGTTCCATGTATCACTTTTAAAGGGGTGCCTAAACCCGTTGGCAACTACGCCAGTCCATCCTCCTCCTTCTGCAGCACAGTTCCCAACACTGCTTCGTATAGTTGATCACCGGGTTGTGAGGGAAAATCGTAAAAAAGTCCAACAAGTTCTGGTCCAGTGGGTTCACTCTACGCCTTTAGAAGCTACTTGGGAAAACTAGGAATCTTTTCATGCTACCTTTCCCCACATCAGCCTTGCGGACAAGGCTTCTTTCGATGGAGAGGGTAATGTTACAAACCATGCGTCAGCAGAGGAACATGCACGTGGCAAGAGATGCATAAGACCACCTAGCAAACTAAAAGACTATATTTGTTCCTAATATGTCTAGTGCTGACAGATTCATATTTCTGTTTTCATTTTTATTAATTTATATGTGGTTAAGCAATAATGTAGGCTTCTTGGTAGGAATTCATTTGTTGTGATTACGGTATAAATGGTGTATCTCGTATCAAAGAGAGCATGAAAGAAATTTATTAACTTCCTTCCCTTAAACTCTGGTTCTCTCTTCTCCCACTAAAATTTTTCTTGTCTGGAGGCCTTCCACCCTCGAAAGTGGAAAAACCTTTGCAACTTATATCCATCAACCTCACAGTTTACATCCAACACCTAACACGCAGCTCCTTCTAGCGCGCTCTCGATCAACTAATCAGTACCTGAAAAACATGCGGTATTACAACCGTTAGCAAATAATGCTAACCAACCCACTCCCCATTGAGTACAATACATATAGATATAAGAAATCATTTTGAGACCTGGGAATACATAGTATAGTCCTAAACGACTCTAGCTTCAAAACCAGGAATCAGACTCATGGCACATCAATAGACTCAACACGGCAAGACGCATAAAGACACAGCATGCAACTAAGACCACAAAACAAGACAACAACAATTACAGTTCCAACCTGTACCTCCAGACCACCCTACACACCACACCCTTATTCATCCGGAGCACCGCATGCTCCCCTCCAACAAAACCTCCATCAATCCACCAACAAAACAGCACTCGCAGTGCCTATACAAGCTTGACCTGTGCCCATAGCATAATGATCAAGTGGTCTGAGCCTATAGCACAATAACCGAACATTCGCAATGCCAAACATAACCTGATCTAGCATATAGCACAGTAATCAGGCGACCTGTGCCTATAGCACAATGATCAATACACTCGCAGTGCGCCAAACCACTAACAATCTTTTCCACCAATTCCATATCTTCTCAACACCATGGGCAATAGCACGACAATCAAGACTCAACACCAATTACATCACGGGGTTGCCGGGAAAGGGCACAACATACTATGACAACACGAGATATGAACTACAACATAGAACCTACGGGAAATAACCTAAACCACATTATACAAGTTTAAACCACATGCTTACACACGACTCACAAATCAAGTTACGGTACCTACAACCTCCCGCCGCCGGAACCACGTCGTTCCAGTGGGTGGACCGGCAGGTGTGTAACACCCCAGATTTTCAAGATATTTAAAACTTATAAAATAAGGGTGAAATCTCATTAAATCCCAAACAGAATACAAGAGTACGGGGTGCTATGCCACACCTGAGCTAGAGAACTCAGGTGCACAGGCTAACGAACTAATGTCTCAATAATGTAAATGCATAAACATGGCACGCAGGCCGAAAGGGAAACTAACTACTTCTACGTTCCAAGTTCTGGCGCGCTGCAGTGACTTATTCTTCTGTGCCTGAAAGCCAAATATATCTGTTCAGCGAGAGATGCTGGTAACCCACTCCAACGCGTTGAAATACAATACATATATATATATATATATATATATATATATATATATATATATATATATATATATATATATATATATACATAGATATACGAAAAGTCATTTTGAAGCATGAAGATATATCCTACGAGACTCTAGCTTTCAAATCAGGGAACCGACTCGACAGATAGGGGTACACAAAATCAATAGTCATTATCAAGCATATACAATTCTAACATAGGGAACAGTTATAGATAAGCACAACCAATAATCACAATTAAGCGTTACTAGTAAGAGTCCTATGGTCACGTTTCCATAGCAGTCACATCATCAATTCTTCACATCTCATCACATAGCACACTTTGTTGGCGCCACAGGACCAATCGCATGCCCATACATGAGGGTCAGCGCATATAGCTCTGACACGGCCCGCAGCACCCTGCCCCGTCTCACACTACGAAGGGGTCGATCGCAACCGACCGATGAGCCGCAGCTCTATATAATATTTATATACCTGACCGGTCTTTACCAGCCTGGTTAACAGTTAGGATGATTCTCAACCCATTCAACTGCCCGTATAGTGGACCTTTGTCCTATATAATATTTATATACCTGACCGGTCTTTACCAGCCTGGTTAACAGCCGGTATGGTTCTCAGCCCATCCGACTGCCCGTATAGTGGACCTTAGTCCTATATAATATTTATATACCTGACCGGTCTTTACCAGCCTGGTTAACAGCCGGTATGGTTCTCAGCCCATCCGACAGCCCGTATAGCCCGATTGATCTCAACCAAATCGGTGTAACATGCACACATAACACATAACAAGCACATGCAACCCATATTAACACATTGGGAAGGGGGAAAACGTATAACGAAACCTATGCGTGGTCATCCACAACTAGGAATACTCCTAAGGGGTTCATACTTCTTATACCTAGATCAACGGGATACCAATTCAACTAGCATGCAATATATAAGACTCATACAACCTACGAACGGTAACCGAAATATCAGACTAGACATAGGCACGATAGACGGAGTTCGTTGGGACACCACAGGGGTCGGGGAAACATCAAACGGGGAAGCCGGGGTCTCGAAGTGTGGGAATTTCCAGCGGGTAGCCGGTGGGTGGGGGTTTACCCGCCGGCTGCCCGCTGGTATTTACTGTTCCGGGCAGCGGGTGCCCGGCGGGCAGCTACCCGCCCGCCGGCTGCGCGCTGACGGAGCTCCCCTTTTTGGCCGCGGGTAGGAGGCTGGTCCCCTACCCCCCACTGACACATTAACACAATAAACGCCCCAGGAACCTTTGTGGAACCCGAAACCATGCTCAGACACTTTCAAACGCAATTGATAACACACGTAGACAATTAACGGATCAAAATCAAGAAACAAACGGCACATAACCTATCATGCTTTTCTAAACATAATAAACACCCAATCATGCGAAATCCCACCCAATATACCAAGAATAATACCATACGAATTCCACGATACAACCTAGGGTTCTAATTACAATGCATCTCCAAAAATCAAGATTCGGTAGGAATATCATACAACTATCAAGAACCTCATATAATCATTAAGAACATCAAGAACACCATGTAATTATCAAGAACGTCATATAATCATCAAGAACGCCATAATTATCAAGAACCCATCATCGTCAAGATCATCAAGAATATCAATGGAATCATAACACCAATTATCAATATAACGAATCATCAACATACAATAATATGGGGGATCCTAAGGGGGAATCATAACTATGAAAATAGGTTTTGTTGAGACATGGGTTACCTCTTAGGCTTAATTAATTCCTTGGCTATGAAGGGTCTTTCTTTAAGCTTTCTTGCTTTCTTGATTTCTTCTAAGGGAATTCTTGGAGCTCTTTGGGGTGGTGGGACGTTTATTGTGGTCGGGGCGTTCTAGGTGCCTCTTAAGTCCCCTATTTATATATTTAGGAGTCCTAGTTAGGAACTAATATTATAGGCTTGCTAATTCTATTTCTTTTGGGACTAAGGATTGGGTTTAGGGATAAGGGCCCGTGGACTATGGTGGGTCTTTCCTAATTAATTATTGTGATTTAATTCTTCCTTTTGGGTAATTGATTAAATGATTTAATTGATTTTAGGGATCGTAACACGGGTTGTTACACTCTCCCCCCCTTACGAGGGGCTTCGTCCCCGAAGCCCGGTGTGTCAGTCCATTCTTTCACCCCTAGGCATCCCGCATCTTGGCCTCCCGGTTAGGTATGTGGCCCCACATTTTGCCTTAGCTGGGGTTGACTGGATTTCTGGTGGTGTTGTGTTAGAAGGGTTTTAGGTCTACCTCGCTCTCCTGCTCCTGAGCTGGATGCCCCGCGAGTGCCCAAGGTGGCCTCGATTGCTGCCACCCTCTGATCTAGTGCGCGTGTCGTACGGATCAAGGATGAGAATCCTTCTTCCATGATTTGGTTTTGCCGGTTGAGCTGTGCGAGTATGCGTTCATTGATTGAGCCCTCGTTTTGCTCCCTTTGATTCCCTCCCGATCGTGGTTGCACCGATGGGTTGGGGTCGTCATCCTCCTCTTGGTCCTCATTTCCCTCCAGAATTTTGCAATCTTGCATTGCTCGTTTGAGCTTTTTGTTGGAGATGTCTAGTTGGTCGACCAATTCGATTCGCTCATCCTCGGGTTTTTGGCAAATTTCTTCAAGGGTGAGGTAATGTCCTCCCCCGGTGTAGTAGATGTCATTGCGGCGTAGGTTTTGGGCGTTAAAGACCATGCCATTTGCGGTCTTGACCTCGGTGTGGCTTAGGTCCACCCCCTTTTTCTCCATGATCCAACTTAGGATCATCCCGTAGGGTAGGCTAAGTCGGTTGTTTATCTTGCAAAACTCCATGTGTTTTAGCATAAATGCCGGCAGGTTGAACTTGATTTATGTTTCAGTAGATAGGCAAAGGTGCACTCTAAGCTCCCTACGTCCTTGCTCTTGTTATTGGTGGGCAAGAGGCTTTCGGTCACAATCATAACCAATATCTTTTGCTCCGCCGATAGCCACTTCCTGTTTGGCCGTGTGGCCGAGGTGAATGCTTCCTCCTTCCCGAGGAGGTACCCGAGGTAGTCCTTGTACCCTGTACTTTGGGTATCAATCCACCCCTTTCGGTCATAGTTTGACACCCCCGTGGTGGTTAATTTTAGGAGTTTGGCCAAACGGCCTTCGGAAAGTATGATTTCCTTGCCGCGGACCTTGGTGGTGATTTCCAGCTTATCACCCCGTTTGGTGGCTACGAGGCGTTGATAGAATTCTTTCACCAATTCGGGGTACGTATCCCTCTTGATGGTGAGATATGTATCTAGGAGACCTTGGTGTTTAAGCATATCAACCAATTCCGGAGAAAATTGGTCGGGTTCAAGGGCTTTACCTCCGATTACGGTGTAATCAGCGTTGCTCCACTCCGGGGTGCGGGTTCCGAGGGGCTTTTTCGGCATTTTCTTATTCTTTCAAGTGGCGTTTTCCGGCGAGTGCTCCGGTGGTGTGGCTTTTCCAGCGACTTTTCCGGCGGGGCTCCGGCGGCGCGTTTTTCCGTGCGGGCAAGGTGGGCGGCGGTGAGCTGTGCTCGGCGGTGGCCTGGCGAGGGGAGGAGGTGGCTCAGCGAGGGGCGGTGATGGGTGTTTGGCGAAGCATGGCAGCGGGCGGCGACTGGGTGTTCCCCGGGCGAAGGTGGCGGGGTGCTGGTGCGGCCGAGTGGGACCGACGGGAAGCGGTTGACTGGCGACCAAGAAAACATAGATACATATATGTATGTATATCTACCTCTAGAACTCGTGCTTAAGGATCAATGAACATTGTACGATGGGTCATCCTATGTATCCAAGTCCCTTTTATTGTGCACAAGGGCATGGGACTTGTCAGGACATGAATCTGTGCATTTTTGGGGTCTTTCCCGAAGGAATTGACTATTCCTAGTCACCTTCCCGCGGGTCCCCAACGGGTCCTTGACGGGACCTTGGCGGGTCCTTGGTAGGAGCTTGGCAGGCGGACGACCGCCCACCTCGCGCCCACTGGTACAATGTGCTGATTTCTTAACCCCTCATTTTATTGATTTGTGGCGCACTTGTGTGCCTCGATTGAGGAATGTGAGTCTTGGGTAAGGAACCATGGACCACCCAAACATAGTGTCCTACGTAAAAGACCTTGACGCACGAGACACCATCGAGAAATCACAATCAATTACATTGCACGAGTAATTGAAATCGGATCCTACGATACAACCGACTAGGGATGTTTGGCGTAAAGGATTGCGCAAACCAAGGAGGCGAGTTGGGAACTCGTACTAAGAACCCACGAAAACCTTAAAAGTCAAAATGCTAAGGAGGGACCGGGACTCCTCCAAACCATGGACATCGTTCGAGCAAATCAGAGGACTCCTTACAAGTGTATGGAATCAAGAACTACGTAGCCCATGGTGCTAAGCAAAAGGGTGAAGAACACATTCGCGCCAAGACTTCAAGGGTCATTAAAGACCTACAAGGAGATGAGGTGACTCGTAAAGTCGCCGAGTCATCCCACAACGAGATTTGGTAACCGACTGCGCTTTAAAAGAAAAAGGGCACAACAATGCCGAACCTTGGGTAAGACATGAAGTCTTACTAAGAATTTCATCCACTAAAGAGGAGATGAAATTCAATAAGAAGAGAAATTCAACCCTAAGTCCATCGACTCCCAAGAGACTTTGGGAAGAATTTGGGAAATGCGCCCTAAGAGATTGGCTTGGTTGACCCAACTCGGTCAAGACCTTGGGCGCATTAAAGAAGTAAGTGTTGAATCACCATGGGAAATTCCCTCAAGAAAGAAGAGAAGGATGAAACCTTAGCCTGGGAAGCAAGGTCTAACAAGGATCTTAAAGTCAAGCAAGCACCAACACCAAGGAAGGAGGATCATCAGCTCGTCGGCGCATCGTGATCAAAGCATCTAACCAGATTATTTACTTGGGATCGAGAAACCTTAACCCATCCTAGCCGAATTCCTTTCCCTCCCTCGGAAAATCGGCCCCTTCCTTATTTCAAAACCCTTTCTACCCTTCAGACCCCATTCTCAATCCCATGTTTTAACGATTCCATACAAGTGGCAAACTCACAACCTAAGTTGCAACCTCGAAAACTTGATCCTAATTCCTGAATTCACCGTGTCCTCAACTTTGAAACCCACTCTCTTAGCCCTGTAAAACCTAATCGCTCCCAAAAACCCAACACACATAGGCATGCGAGTATACAATTTCCCCGTGGAATACCTTCTCTATAGGACCACGGTTCTTCTCTTGACTCGTTAACCCTGCAATGATTTCCAAGCTTCGGGGACGAAGCTTCTCGTAAGGGGGGGAGAGTGTAACACCCCGTGTTACGGCCTTCAATCCCGGATTAATTATTAAATTAATCCTGTTAATAATAACTAAATATGATTTAATTCGGTTAGGTTTCCTTTAATTAATTAATAAAGGTCCACCATGAACCGTGGACCCTTGCCTAAATTAGAGTCCTAAGCCTATTAGGAATAAAGAAAGTAAACCCTTTACTATTCAGATTCTAATTAGGAATCCTAGACCTAGTTATCTATTAGGAATAAAGGAAGTAGGCCTTTTACTATTCAGACTATGATTAGGATTCCCTTTAATTAATTAATATGGTCCACTATGGACCATGGACCCTTATCCCTAAACCCAATCATTAGTTCCAAAAGGAATAGAATTAGCAAGCCTATAATATTAGTTCCTAACCAGGACTCCTAAATATATAAATAGGGGGACTTAAGAGGCACCTAGAACCCCCCACCACAATAAACGTTCCACCACCCCAAAGTGTTCCAAGAATCCCCTTAGAAGAAATCAAGAAAGCAAGAAAGCTTAAAGAAAGACCCTTCATAGCCAAGGAATTAATTAAGGCTAAGAGGTAACCCATGTCTCAACAAAACCTATTTTCATAGTTATGATTCCCCCTTAGGATTTCCCCCATATTATTGTGTATTGGCGAGATATGATGATTATTATTGATGTTTGATGTGATGATCCCATGAGGGATCTTGATCATCTTGATGTTGGAAGATTCTTGATGATTATGGAATTCTTGATGATTATATAGAGTTCTTGATGATTATGTGTTGTTCTTGATAATTGTGTGATGCTCTTGATGTTTATGTGTTATTCTTACCGAATCTTGCAATTAGAAGACGAACCGTATACTTGTTGATATAAAAGTGATTAGAACCCTAGGTTGTATCGTATGATCTTATTCTTGGATTATCGGGTGGGGAAATCGCATGTTTGGGTGTTGATTATATTTAGAAAAGCATGATAGGTTATGTGCCGTCCGTTTCTTGTATTTGATTCGTTAATTGTCTACGTGTTGTCGCTAATTGCGTTGTAAAGTGTCTAAGCATGGTTTCGGGTTCCACAACGGTTCCCGGGGCGTAAAGTGACGAAAAGAGTCAGTGGGGGGTAGGTGGGGGGGTAGGGGACCCGCCACCTACCCACGGCCGAGAAACACCGCCCGGCAGCGGGTAGCCGGCGGGCGGGCAGCTGCCCGCCGGCGACCCGCTGCCCGGAACAGTATTATCCGGCGGGCAGCCGGCGGGTGGCCCCCCATCCACCGGCTACCAGCTGGAAATTATCCCACCTCGGGATCCCGACTTCCCCGTTTGATGTTCCCTCGTTCCTCGTGGTGTCCCAACGGACTCCGTTTATCGTGCCTATGTCTAGTTTGATGCTTCGGGTACCGTTCGTAGGTTTATGAGTCTATTATATTGCATGCTAGTTGAATTGGTATCCCGTTGACCTAGGTGGAAGAAGTATGAACCCTTTAGGACTATTCTTAGTATGTGATGGATCGCGCATAGGTTTTGTTATACGCTTTCTCCCCCTTCCCAATGTGTAATGTGGGTTGCATGTGCTTGCTATGTGTTATGTGTGTGTGTACCCCAATTCGGTTGCGATCGGATTGGTTATCCTGAGCTGCGGTTCAGAAGCTGGCTACGGTCAGATTGATACTCTTGGGCTGCGGTCCACCGTTTGGTTGTGATCAAACGTTTCTATACGAGCTGCGGTTCGTCCTTTTTCCTGGCTGCGGTCAGATGACATTCTCTTGGGCTGCGGTCCACTGTTTGGTTGTGATCAAACACTATGATGAGCTGCGGTTCATCGGTCGGTTGCGATCGACCCCTCCGTGTTGCGATACGGGGCAGGGTGCTGCGGGGCCGTGTCAGAGCTATATGCGCTGACCCTCATGTATGGGCATGCGATTGGTCCTGTGGCGCCAACAAAGGGTGTTATGTGTTGTGACAGGGACGAGTTGTGATTACGAGTGTCTTGGGGGATGTGACTATGGGATTTATATTGGGGACTGTTCATGTTGGGTTATGATCATTGTTTATGCTTTGCCTTATCTGCCTTATCTGTTGTGAACTGCATATGCTCGTTACAACTGTTGCTTGTGTCTGGCCTTATCTGTCGAGTCATTCCCGGTTTTAAAGCTAGAGTTCGTAGGATATATCTTCATGCTCAAAATGGTTTTCGTATATCTATATATATCTCTATATGTATTGTATTTCAACGCGTTGGAGTGGGTTACCAGCATCTCTCGCTGAACAGATATATTTGGCTTTCAGGCACAGAAGATTAAGTCACTGGAGCACGCTAGAACTTGGGGTATAGAAGTAGATAGTTTTTCCTTTTGGCCTGCGTGACACGTTTACGTAATTACGCTTTGAGGATATTAGTTAGTTAGCCTGTGCACTTGGGTTCTCTAGCCCAGGTGTGGCATAGAACCCCGTACGCTTGTATTTATTTCTTGGGATTTAATAAGATTCTACCTTTATTATAAGTTTTAAAAAGTCTTGAAAATCTGGGGTGTTACATTAGGTTTGGTGGCGGTGTCGAGTGGTTGGGGGGTTTCTCTGGTGGGGTGCGGCGAGGGGCGTGAGGGAGAGTAGGGAAGGGAGTGGAGAAGAAGAAGGAGAAAGGGAAGAAGAAGAAGGGTTTTTGATTTGGGGATTTTGTGGGTTTTAGGGATTGTAGGGGCTTTAATAAGGGAGTGTTCCCTTGAGGTTTCAAGAAACACTCATGGGTTAGTGGTTAGAGTCTTGTTCCCTTAAGTGGAAGGTTTAGAGTTCAATTCTCATTAGCAACACTAGGCCCTATGATGATGGGGCCTTTATTTTTTCCTTCTTTTGTCTTCTAGTGGTGAGACTTGGCTAGTTCGTATAGTTCTAGTTCTACCCCCCCCCCCCCCCCCCCCGTCCGTAAATAAGACCGAATTTTGAACCGATCTTTTATTTATAATATCTCTGAAGTAATTAAGCTAAATAAGCAGTTCTACCACGAAGGTGATTACAAGAAATTGCCAACCTAACCTAGACAGAATTCGTCTTTTTGGCTTTCTCCCACGGGGTTTGCGTGGTCCTTGTCTTCTGGGCTTAGGTTTCCTTCCTCGAGATTGCTCTCGTTCCCGAGGTCGGCTTGAGTGCGGCTCATGACGAATATTTTTCCGGGAGCGTCGTAGTTTCCTCTATGAGCGGTGCCCCCATGTTGTCCCATGGTGGTAGTGCATGGTCTTTGGGGTTAGGTGCAAAGGAAGGCCTTGTGTCCTTCCTCTCCGCAGTTGAAGCATCGCAAGGGTTTGCCCATGCAATCCTTGCCTCTATGGTTCTTGTTGCATTTCGGGCAAGGAAAGCTCCTGGCGCTAGCGTCGTTGTTCCCCAGAAGTGGCCTTTGGTTGGTCAGGTTACTTGGTCTTGTGTTGGCGTCGCTTCTTGTTCTTTTTACTGGTGGTGCCCCTCCTCCGGGGTTCCTCTTTCGCATTTGCTCCTGAACCCCGCATTGGAGTAGTTGGATTCGGTAGAGATTAGCGGCACTGGAGTAAGCCTCGTTGAGAGTCCGAGGTCTGCTTACCACTAGTGCTTTTCGGGCTTCAAAGTTGAGGCCTGATACGAATCTCTCTATTTTGGTTACCTCGGTGGGGACTAGTTCGGGTGCAAAGCGTGCTAGTTCAAGGAATCGTTTGTGGTATTCCATAACGGTAGTTGTCCCTTGTTTCAGATGGAGAAACTCTTCGTACATGGATTCTCTCACGTGTGTTGGATAGAATCTCTCTCGTAGTCGCGTTTTGAGTTGTTCCCAGTTGAACCCCGGTTCTTGTTGGTAAGTGGGACCCTCGTGGATCCACCAGAGATCGGCCTCGTGTCCGAAGTAGAACGAGGCTATCTCCACGCGGCGTTCGTCTGGGCATTCCACTAACCCGAGAATTTTTTCAAGGGTTCGGATCCATTCCTCTAGGATTACGGGATCCTCCTCTCCTGAGAACGTGGGTGGTCGGTGGTTAGAGATTTGTCGGGCGAAGTCTGCGTTTGCGTTCGACGGAGGTGGTGGGGGCCTGTCGTTGCGGAGAGCCACGTCGCTTAGAGCTTGGGCGACTTGTATTAGTTGTTGTAGCGTTTGGGTTAGGGGGTAGTGCGCGGCGGGTTCTGGAGTCCTTGATTGTCTTCTGTTGGGTGCCATGTTGTCGTCTTCCTGGGTCAATGTTTATAAGAACGTTAAATTGGGGCTTGGTGTCCTTCTTTGGGGGAAAGTTTTTCTCCAGGTAAGGGAGGTTATGTGTAGGTTTCACAATCTCACCGCGTGTCCTAAGATTCCTGAATCCTATGTTCCTAAATACTTAGAGTTCGAGCCTATTGTCCTAAAGTCCGGTTTTAAGAGTCTTTTCCTAGGGTCAAACTTAGGCTCTGATACCAACTGTAACACCCCAGATTTTCAAGATATTTAAAACTTATAAAATAAGGGTGAAATCTCATTAAATCCCAAACAGAATACAAGAGTACGGGGTGCTATGCCACACCTGAGCTAGAGAACTCAGATGCACAGGCTAACTAACTAATGTCTCAATAATGTAAATGCATAAACATGGCACGCAGGCCGAAAGGGAAACTAACTACTTCTACGTTCCAAGTTCTAGCGCGCTCCAGTGACTTATTCTTCTGTGCCTGAAAGCCAAATATATCTGTTCAGCGAGAGATGCTGGTAACCCACTCCAACGCGTTGAAATACAATACATATATATATATATATATATATATATATATATATATATATATATATATATATATATATATATATATATATATATATATATATATACATACATAGATATACGAAAAGTCATTTCGAAGCATGAAGATATATCCTACGAGACTCTAGCTTTCAAATCAGGGAACCGATTCGACAGATAGGGGTACACACAATCAATAGTCACAATCAAGCATATACAATTCTCACATAGGGAACAGTTATAGATAAGCACAACCAATAATCACAATTAAGCGTTACTAGTAAGAGTCCTATGGTCACGTTTCCATAACAGTCACATCATCAATTCTTCACATCTCATCACATAGCACACTTTGTTGGCGCCACAGGACCAATCGCATGCCCATACATGAGGGTCAGCGCATATAGCTCTGACACGGCCCCGCAGCACCCTGCCCCCTCTCAGACTACGAAGGGGTCGATCGCAACCGACCGATGAGCCGCAGCTCTATATAATATTTATATACCTGACCGGTCTTTACCAGCCTGGTTAACAGTTAGGATGATTCTCAACCCATTCAACTGCCCGTATAGTGGACCTTTGTCCTATATAATATTTATATACCTGACCGGTCTTTACCAGCCTGGTTAACAGCCGGTATGGTTCTCAGCCCATCCGACTGCCCGTATAGTGGACCTTAGTCCTATATAATATTTATATACCTGACCGGTCTTTACCAGCCTGGTTAACAGCCGGTATGGTTCTCAGCCCATCCGACAGCCCGTATAGCCCGATTGATCTCAACCAAATCGGTGTAACATGCACACATAACACATAACAAGCACATGCAACCCATATTAACACATTGGGAAGGGGGAAAACGTATAACGAAACCTATGCGTGGTCATCCACAACTAGGAATACTCCTAAGGGGTTCATACTTCTTATACCTAGGTCAACGGGATACCAATTCAACTAGCATGCAATATATAAGACACATACAACCTACGAACGGTACCCGAAATATCAGACTAGACATAGGCACGATAGACGGAGTCCGTTGGGACACCACGGGGGTCGGGGAAACATCAAACGGGGAATCCGGGGTCCTGAAGTGTGGGAATTTCCAGCGGGTAGCCGATGGGTGGGGGTTTACCCGCCGGCTGCCGCCGGTATTTACTGTTCCGTGCAGCAGGTGCCCGGCGGGCAGGTGCCCGGCGGGCAGCTGCCCGCTGCCGGAGCTCCCCTTTTTGGCCGCGGGTAGGTGGCGGGTCCCCTACCCCCACCGACTCATTAACACAATAAACGCCCCGGGAACCTTTGTGGAACCCGAAACCATGCTCAGACACTTTCAAACGCAATTGATAACACACGTAGACAATTAACGGATCAAAATCAAGAAACAAACGACACATAACCTATCATGCTTTTCTAAACATAATAAACACCCAATCATGCGAAATCCCACCCAATATACCAAGAATAATACCATACAAATTCCACGATACAACCTAGGGTTCTAATTACAATGCATCTCCAAAAATCAAGATTCGGTAGGAATATCATACAACTATCAAGAACCTCATATAATCATTAAGAACATCAAGAACACCATGTAATTATCAAGAACGTCATATAATCATCAAGAACGCCATAATTATCAAGAACCCATCATCGTCAAGATCATCAAGAATATCAATGGAATCATAACACCAATTATCAATATAACGAATCATCAACATACAATAATATGGGGGATCCTAAGGGGGAATCATAACTATGAAAATAGGTTTTGTTGAGACATGGGTTACCTCTTAGCCTTAATTAATTCATTGGCTATGAAGGGTCTTTCTTTAAGCTTTCTTGCTTTCTTGATTTCTTCTAAGGGAATTCTTGGAGCTCTTTGGGGTGGTGGGACGTTAATTGTGGTGGGGGTGTTCTAGGTGCCTCTTAAGTCCCCTATTTATATATTTAGGAGTACTAGTTAGGAACTAATATTATAGGCTTGCCAATTCTATTTCTTTTGGGACTAAGGATTGGGTTTAGGGATAAGGGCCTGTGGACTATGGTGGGCCTTTCCTAATTAATTATTGTGATTTAATTCTTCCTTTTGGGGAATTGATTAAATGATTTAATTGATTTTAGGGATCGTAACACGGGGTGTTACACTCTCCCCCCCTTACGAGGGGCTTCGTCCCCGAAGCCCGGTGTGTCAGTCCATTCTTTCACCCCTAGGCATCCCGCATCTTGGCCTCCCGGTTAGGAATGTGGCCCCACATTTTGCCTTAGCTGGGGTTGACTGGATTTCTGGTGGTGTTGTGTTAGAAGGATTTTAGGTCTACCTCGCTCTCCTGCTCCTGAGCTGGATGCCCCGCGAGTGCCCAAGGTGGCCTCGATTGCTGCCACCCTCTGATCTAGTGCGCGTGTCGTACGGATCAAGGATGATCTAGTTCGTCCCCCCCACTGACTACCCGCTGGAACATGCTTCTTGGCCAATTTCCCCATCCCGTGAATTCATCCAATTCACCCAAAATCAAGTCCAAACACTTTCCGATCCATCACAACAACAATAGGGACTTGATCATCAAGAATAGGCCAAGAAACAACACAATTAAATCCCAAACCCAAGCACTAATCATGCCAAGACCCAAGAATAAACACACAACGGCTCATGAACATCAAGAACCTCAAGATCCTCAAGAAACCAATTAATTAAAGCCCTAACGACAAGCCCTAAATCTTGAATAACACCCGGGCATGCATAAACCTACCCAAAAATGCCAAGAACATTACCAATAACAAGATTCACCACATAAATCCTGAGGACAAGCTCTAAACACAATTAAATACAAAATCATGCAATTAATCCCACAAGTTCATCAAGAACATCAAGAATAACAAGAATCCATATCATAAATCCTAAAGACAAGCTCTAACAAGGCCTAAACACGAAACCACACATTCAATCATTCCATAGAGCCAATCAATAAACAATAGCAAGGAAACTTGGTTTTGTAGGACATGGGTTACGTGGTAGCTTTAATTAAACTTATTACGACTCCTAGGGACTTTTCTCAAGGTGTTCCGCCTATCAGCCTTTCCCAAGCTTGGTGATGGGGAATTCCTTGTCTGGTCTCATGGAGGGGGACTTTCGAGTATGTGAGAGGGGAATGGGTTCTAAAGCTTTCTAATTCCTTTTATATATATCTAGGACTCCTAATTAGAATCTGATTAATACTAGGCCCAACTTCTTTATCCTAACAGGTTTTAAGGCTTTAATATAGGCAAGGGTCCACGGTCCAACGTGGACCACTCTACTCAATTAAGGGCCTTAGCTTACTTAAATTCCTTTTTAATTACCCTTTAACGTAATTAATTAAAAAATTAATATGCATTTAAAGGGCGTAACTCGGGGTGTTACTGTAACACCCCAGATTTTTAAGACTTTTTAAACTTATAATAAGGTAGAAATCTCAATAAATCCCAAGAATAAATACAAGCGTACGGGGTGCTATGCCACACCTGGGCTAGAGAACCCAAGTGCACAGGCTAACTAACTAATATCCTCAAAGCGTGATTGCGGAAATGTGGCACGCAGGCCAAAAGGAAAACTATCTACTTCTATACTCCAAGTTCTAGCGCGCTCCAGTGACTTAGTCTTCTGTGCCTGAAAGCCAAATATATCTGTTCAGCGAGAGATGCTGGTAACCCACTCCAACGTGTTGAAATACAATACATATAGAGGTATATATAGATATACAAACACCATTTTGAGCATGAAGATATATCCTACGAACTCTAGCTTTAAAACCGGGAATGACTCGACAGATAAGGCGCAAGCAACAGTTATAACGAGCATATGCAGTTCACAACATATAAGGCAGGTAAAGCAAAGCATAAACAATGATCATAACCCAACATGAACCATTCCCAATATAAATCCCATAGTCACATCCCCCAAGATACTCGTAATCACAACTCGTCCCTGTCACAACACATAACACACTTTGTTGGCGCCACAGGACCAATCGCATGCCTATACATGAGGGTCAGCGCATATAGCTCTGACACGGCCCCGCAGCACCCTGCCCCGTATCGCAACACGGAGGGGTCGATCGCAACCGACCGATGAACCGCAGCTCATCATAGTGTTTGATCGCAACCAAACAGTGGACCGCAGCCCAAGAGAAATGTCATCTGACCGCAGCCAGGAAAAAGGACGAACCGCAGCTCGTATAGAAACGTTTGATCGCAATCAAACGGTGGACCGCTGCCCAAGAGAAATGTCATCTGACCGCAGCCAGCTTCTGAACCGCAGCTCAGGATAACCAATCCGATCGCAACCAAATTGGGGTAACACACACACATAACACATAGCAAGCACATGCAGCCCACATTGCACATTGGGAAGGGGGATAAAACATATAACAAAACCAATGCGTGATCCATCACATACTAAGAATTGTCCTAAGGGATTCATACTTCTACCACCTAGGTCAACGGGATACCAATTCAACTAGCATGCAATATAATAGACTCATAAACCTACGAACGGTACCCGAAACATCAAACTAGACATAGGCACGATAAACGGAGTCCGTTGGGACACCACGGGGAACGGGAGAACATCAAACGGGGAAGCCGGGATTCCGAGGTGGGATAATTTCCAGCGGGTAGCCGGTGGGTGGGGGGCCACCCGCCGGCTGCCCGCCGGACTTTACTGTTCCGGGCAGCTGCCCGCCGGCCGGCCGGCCACCCGCTGCCGGTCGGTGTTTCACGGCCGAGGGTAGGTGGCGGGTCCCCTACCCCCCACTGACTCTTTTCACACACTTTACGCCCCGGGAACCGTTGTGGAACCCGAAACCATGCTTAGACACTTTACAACGCAATTAACGACAACACGTAGACAATTAACGAATCAAATACAAGAAACGAACGGCACATAACCTATCATGCTTTTCTAAATATAATCAATACCCAAACATGCGATTTCCCCACCCGATAATCCAAGAATAAGATCATAGGATACAACCTAGGGTTCTAATCACTTTTATATCAACAAGAATACGGTTCGTCTTCTAATTGCAAGATTCGGTAAGAATAACACATAAACATCAAGAGCATCACATAATTATCAAGAACAACACATAATCATCAAGAACTCCATATAATTATCAAGAACACCATAATTATCAAGAGTCTCCCAATATCAAGATTATCAAGATCCCCCATGGGATCATCACATCAATTACCAATAATAATCATCATAACTTGCCAATACACAATAATATGGGGAAACCCTAAGGGGGGATTATAACTATGAAAATAGGTTTTGTTGAGACATGGGTTACCTCTTAGCCTTAATTAATTCCTTGGCTATGAAGGGTCTTTCTTTAAGCTTTCTTGCTTTCTTGATTTCTTCTAAGGGGATTCTTGGAGCTCTTTTGGGGTGGTGGGGCGTTAATCTTGTGGGAGGGATTCTAGGTGCCTCCTAAGTTCCCTATTTATAGATCTAGGGATCTTATTTAGAGTGTAATCCTATTGGGATTAGGGGTTGGGTTTATATATGCGGGCCCACGGGCTATGGTGGGCCTTTTTTCCTAATTAATCATTATAATTTATTCTTTCTCTTGGGCTATTAATTAATTAATTAATTGTTTTTAGGACTCGTAACACGGGGTGTTACACTCTCCCCCCCTTAACAGGAAGCTTCGTCCCCGAAGCTTGGCCCTTGGTGAAAGGTTTTCTTTTAGTTACCTGGAGTGAATAGCTTGGGATACCGCTCCTTCATTGTGTCCTTAAGTTCCCATGTTGCTTCCTCGGTCCCGTGGTTGGTCCAGAGGACTTTCACCATTTCTATGACTCGGTTCCGGGTATTTCTTGTCTTGGTGTCCAGGATTCTTACGGGTTTCTCTTCGTATACTAGTGACTCGTCGAGGTCTACGGTCTCGTGTTGGAGTATGTGGCTTGGGTCGTGTATGTATTTCTTTAGTTGAGATACGTGGAACACGTTGTGTACTCGTTCTAGTTCGATGGTTAAGGCGAGGCGGTAGGCCAAGTCCCCGATTCTCTCTACGATTTCGTAAGGACCGATGAATCGGGGGCTGAGTTTTCCTTTTCTTCCGAACCTCATTACTCCTCATGTGGGCGAGATCCTTAGCCAGACCTTGTCCCCGAGGTTGAATTCGGCTTGTTTCCTCTGTAGGTCGGCATAAGACTTCTGGCGGTCTTGGGCGGCCTTCATCCTTTCCTGGATGTGTTTGACCTTAGCTATGGTGTCTTATAGGTATTGGGGGCCCAGTGTTACCGGGTTGACCATATCTTCCCAACATAAGGGGGTTCTACATTTCTGACCATACAGTGCTTCGTAGGGTGCCATGAATGCTCGCGTGGTAGCTGTTGTTGTATGAGAACTCGATGAGGTCTAGGTGTTCTTCCCATGTCCCTCGGAAGTCTAGCGTGCAGGCTCTTAGCATGTCCTCGAGGGTTTGGATGGTTCTCTCGGTTTGGCCGTCTGTGGTGGGGTGAAAGGCTGTGCTTAGTTTTAGTTGTGTCCCCAACGCCGATTGTAGCGATTTCCAGAATTGTGAGAGGAACCTCTCTATCGGACACAATGTTTCGGGGGACTCCGTGGTATTTCACTACCCGGTTTATGTAGGCTTGGGCTAGTTGCGTCATTGTCCATGTTTCCTTCATGGCAATGAATCGTGCCGTTTTGGTCAGCCGATCCACTATGACCCAGATTTTGTCCTTGCCGGTTCTTGTTGGGGGTAACCCTCCGACGAAGTCCATGGATATGGAATCCCATTTTCCTTGTGGTATTTCAAGGGGTTGCACGAGCCCCTTGGGCTTGCATCGTTCAGCTTTTACTCTTTGGTAATTCAGGCACCTGGCCACGAAATCTGCGATTTCCTTCTTCATGTTTGGCCATCAAAACGTTCTCCTTACGTCTTGGTATAACTTGTCACCTCCTGGGTGGATTGAGTACGGGGAGTTGTGCCCTTCCTCTAAGATCCGTTGTTTCAAGTGAGGGTGCGTTGAGGGTACGCACCACCTTCCTTTGTAACGGAGGCTGCCGTCCGGGCGTGCTTCTAAGGGGCCTTCCTTTCCTTGGGTTAGGTCGTGGCGAATCTTATCTAGTTCCGGGTCCTGATGTTGCCCTGCCTTGATTTCCTCGAAGAGGGCGGGTATGGCTTGCGTGTTGAGTAGGTAGGGATTGGGGCGGGTTTGTCCTTGCTCTATTATTTCTAAGTGTAGTTTTTGGAAGTCCCTGTACAGTTGGCCCGGTATGACCCACGTGGTGTTGAGGGAATGGTTCGTCTTTCGGCTTTGGGCGACCGCAACGACGTTGGCTTTTCCCTCGTGGTATTGGATGTCTAGGTCGTAGTCTTTTATGAGTTCTAGCCACCTTCGTTGTCTCATGTTTAGGTCCTTTTGGGTGAAGATGTACTTTAAGCTCTTATGGTCGGTGTAGATTTTGCATTGTACCCCATACAGGTAGTGCCTCCAGATTTTTAGTGCGAAAACGATAGCGGCTAGTTCGAGGTCATGGGTGGGGTAATTCTCTTCGTGGGTTTTGAGTTGCCTGGATGCGTATGCTATTACCTTACCCTTTTGCATCAGCACGCATCCCAACCCTTTCTTGGATGCGTCGCTGTAGACCTCGAATCCTTCCGTTCCGGAGGGGACGGCTAGCACGGGTGCCGTGGTTAGCTTGTCCTTTAATTCTTGGAAGGCTGAGATGCAGTCATTGTCCCATTGGAAGGGGGTTTCCTTTTTCATGAGCTTAATGAGGGGTTGGGCTATCTTGGTGAAGTCGGGTACAAACCTCCTGTAGTAACCAGCCAGGCCCAGGAAGCTTCGGACTTCCGAGAGTGAGCTCGGCGTGGTCCATTCTCTAACGGCGCGAATCTTAGCGGGGTCCACCCTGATCCCCTCTTTGGTTATTACGTGGCCCAAGAAGGCTACGCTGTCTTGCCAGAATTTGCACTTGGAGAATTTAGCGTAAAGTTGGTTTTCTCTGAGGGTTTGCAGTGATATGCGGAGGTGCTTCTCATGTTCTTCTTTATTTCGGGAGTAGACTAGGATGTCGTCAATGAACACAATGACGAAGTCATCCAGGTGAGGTCGGAATACTCGGTTCATGAGGTCCATGAATATGGCAGGCGCGTTAGTGAGGTCGAAGGGCATTACGGTAAACTCGTAGTGGCCGTAACGTGTCCGGAAGGCCGTTTTCTGGATGTCCGGTTTGACCACTTGGATTTGATGATACCCGGATCTTAGGTCGATCTTTGAGAATACCCCTGCCCCTTTAAGTTGGTCGAATAAGTCATATATTCGGGGAAGGGGGTACCTATTCTTTATTGTAACTTGGTTGAGTTCCCTGTAGTCGATGCACAGGCGCATGCTTCCATCCTTTTTCTTAACGAATAGTACCGGTGCTCCCCATGGGGAGGTGCTGGGTCGGATATAACCCTTATCTAGCAGTTCCTGGAGTTGCGTTTTTAATTCCTTCATTTCCTTTGGTGCGAGTCTGTAGGGTGGTTTAGAGATCGGGGCGGCGCCCGGTGTGAGGTCTATGGTGAACTCGACCTCTCTGGCCGGGGGTGCCCCGGGAATTTCGTCTGGGAAGACGTCGGTGAACTCGTTTACCACTGGGATGGTTCGTGGTTCGAGTATTTTGGCGTTGAGGTCTTCGACTGAGCATAAGAAGGCCTTGTTTCCTTGGCCCAGATACTTCTTAATTTTCATCATGTTTACAAGCTTGATCCCCGGATCCTGGCGGGTACCGCGGTACGACACCCTCTTACCGTTTGGTCCGCGTAGGACCACTTTCTGCTCTCCACACAGGATTTGCGCTTGGAATTTCCCTAGCCAGTCCATGCCCAAGATTACTTGCATCCCATCCAGTTGGAACAGGATTAGGTTGCTGGGAAATTCCACTCCTTGAATGGTGATTATCACATGCTCGTACATGCGATCACATTTTATGATCTCGCCCGAGGCCACCTTGACTTGGAGCCGGACCTTGGTGCTGGCGTTAAGGCCGAGCTGGGCGGCGAATTCGGTTGCTATAAACGAGTTGGTAGCCCCCGAGTCAAATAGTATGGTGGCTGGGGTGGCGTGCACTAGGAAAGTTCCGGAGACTATGTTGCTATCTCCGATCCTGGCCTTGCTTAGGGTGAGGATCCTTCCCCGGGCTGTCGGTGTGATGGCCCGGTCCAGTGAGGTGGTTTTGGGGTTCTTAGGCCCTTTGGTGGGAATTGGGCGACTTCTTTCGGGCTTCCTTTTATACCTCAGTTGCGTCCCTTGGGGCGGGTTCGTTACCTGTTGTAGTTGACACGCCCTGGCGTAGGCTTCTCCGAGGGTCTTTGGTTCTTGGGCGGCCAAGGCCCTCTGGTGTTCGGGGTTAAGGCCTGCTAAGAATTTCCAGACTTTGATCCCCTCGGTGGATACTAGTTCGGGGGTGAGGCGAGCCAGTTGGCAGAATCGTTGGTAGTATTCTGAGACTGGGGCTGCCCCTTGTCTTAGATGGAGGAATTCCTCGCATGTGGCGGCTTTCATGTGGTTGGGGTAGAACTGTTCCCGTAACCGTGTTTTTTAGGCCTCCCCAGTTGAATCCGGGGTCGTGTTTGTACGTAGGTCCCTCACGGGCCCACCAGATGTCGGCCTCGTGTCTGAAGTAGAAGGAGGCTATCCCGACTTGGCGGTGTTCGGGGCATTGGGTTGCCCTGAATACCCTATCGAAGGTCTCAATCCATTCCTCGAGGGTCGTGGGGTCTTCGTCTCCCGAGAAGGTGGGCGGTTGGTGTGCCGAGACTTGGTGGTGGATTTCCAAGTTCTCGTTCGTTGGTAGAGGTTGGGGAATGACAGTACTTAGTGCCTGGGCGATTTGGGCCAGGCGTTGTAGATTCTGAGTCAGGAGTTCCTGAGTAGGGCGTCTTGGTGTTCCTGTCTGTTTCTTCTTGGGTGCCATCCTGGTGGTTAAAGATTGATATTATTTTGTGTTTTCACCTTGATGTAATAAGCGGATGAGAGTTTCTTAATATTAGAGAGGGATGAAGTGAGGGGAGGTGATGTGTAGGTTTCTCAATCTTACCTCGCGTCCTAAGATTCCTGAGACCTATGTTCCTAAGTACCTAGAGTTCAAGCCTAATGTCCTATAGTCCGGTCTTAAGAGTCTTTTCCTAGGGTCAAACTTAGGCTCTGATACCAACTGTAACACCCCAGATTTTCAAGACTTTTTAAACTTATAATAAGGTAGAAATCTCAATAAATCCCAAGAATAAATACAAGCATACGGGGTGCTATGCCACACCTGGGCTAGAGAACCCAAGTGCACAGGCTAACTAACTAATATCCTCAAAGCGTGATTACGGAAATGTGGCACGCAGGCCAAAAGGAAAACTATCTACTTCTATACTCCAAGTTCTAGCGCGCTCCAGTGACTTAGTCTTCTGTGCCTGAAAGCCAAATATATCTGTTCAGCGAGAGATGCTGATAACCCACTCCAACGCATTGAAATACAATACATATAGAGGTATATATAGATATACGAAAACCATTTTGAGCATGAAGATATATCCTACGAACTCTAGCTTTAAAACCGGGAATGACTCGACAGATAAGGCACAAGCAACAGTTATAACGAGCATATGCAGTTCACAACATATAAGGCAGGTAAAGCAAAGCATAAACAATGATCATAACCCAACATGAACAATTCCCAATATAAATCCCATAGTCACATCCCCCAAGATACTCGTAATCACAACTCGTCCCTGTCACAACACATAACACACTTTGTTGGCGCCACAGGACCAATCGCATGCCCATACATGAGGGTCAGCGCATATAGCTCTGACACGGCCCCGCAGCACCCTGCCCCGTATCGCAACACGGAGGGGTCGATCGCAACCGATCGATGAACCGCAGCTCATCATAGTGTTTGATCGCAACCAAACAGTGGACCGCAGCCCAAGAGAAATGTCATCTGACCGCAGCCAGGAAAAAGGACGAACCGCAGCTCGTATAGAAACGTTTGATCGCAACCAAACGGTGGACCGTAGCCCAAGAGAAATGTCATCTGACCGCAGCCAGCTTCTGAACCGCAGCTCAGGATAACCAATCCGATCGCAACCGAATTGGGGTAACACACACACATAACACATAGCAAGCACATGCAGCCCACATTGCACATTCGGAAGGGGGATAAAACGTATAACAAAACCTATGCGTGATCCATCACATACTAAGAATAGTCCTAAGGGATTCATACTTCTACCACCTAGGTCAACGGGATACCAATTCAACTAGCATGCAATATAATAGACTCATAAACCTACGAACGGTACTCGAAACATCAAACTAGACATAGGCACAATAAACGGAGTCCGTTGGGACACCACGGGGAACGGGGGAACATCAAACGGGGAAGCCGGGATTCCGAAGTGGGATAATTTCCAGCGGGTAGCCGGTGGGTGGGGGGCCACCCGCCGGCTGCCCGCCGGACTTTACTGTTTCGGGCAGCGGGTCGCCGGCGGGCAGCTGCCCGCCCGCTGGCCACCCGCTGCCGGGCGGTGTTTCACGGCCGTGGGTAGGTGGCGGGTCCCCTACCCCCCACTGACTCTTTTCACACACTTTACGCCCCGGGAACCGTTGTGGAACCCGAAACCATGCTTAGACACTTTACAAGAAACGAACGGCACATAACCTATCATGCTTTTCTAAATATAATCAATACCCAAACATGCGATTTCCCCACCCGATAATCCAAGAATAAGATCATAGGATACAACCTAGGGTTCTAATCACTTTTATATCAACAAGAATACGGTTTGTCTTCTAATTGCAAGATTCGGTAAGAATAACACATAAACATCAAGAGCATCACATAATTATCAAGAACAACACATAATCATCAAGAACTCCATATAATTATCTAGAACACCATAATTATCAAGAGTCTCGCAATATCAAGATTATAAAGATCCCCCATGGGATCATCACATCAATTACCAATAATAATCATCATAACTTGCCAATACACAATAATATGGGGAAACCCTAAGGGGGAATTATAACTATGAAAATAGGTTTTGTTGAGACATGGGTTACCTCTTAGCCTTAATTAATTCCTTGGCTATGAAGGGTCTTTCTTTAAGCTTTCTTGCTTTCTTGATTTCTTCTAAGGGGATTCTTGGAGCTCTTTTGGGGTGGTGGGGCGTTAATCTTGTGGGAAGGATTCTAGGTTCCTCCTAAGTTCCCTATTTATAGATCTAGGGATCTTATTTAGAGTCCAATCCTATTGGGATTAGGGGTTGGGTTTATATATGCGGGCCCACGGGCTATGGTGGGCCTTTTTCCCTAATTAATCATTATAATTTATTCTTTCTCTTAGGCTATTAATTAATTAATTAATTGGTTTTAGGACTCGTAACACGGGGTGTTACAGTTACATCCACCACCGGCTTAGAAAGGTCCTTGAAAACATTACATTTAATCTCAAACATAACAGCAAGGTAAGTATCGTACCGAGTTTCGAACCATCATTAATCTGGATAGCTGAACACTAGGTTATGCCATTTCCATGCCGCCTATTCTGATTAGCACCCACAGCTTTCACAAATGAAGGGGGCTTCTCATCATATATCATTATCCTACTGAGGCCTTGGAAGTAACAAAGAATGCACATCCAATAATCGGATCAAA
This sequence comes from Ipomoea nil, assembly GCF_001879475.1. NCBI lineage: Eukaryota > Viridiplantae > Streptophyta > Magnoliopsida > Solanales > Convolvulaceae > Ipomoea > Ipomoea nil. The sequence goes on from NW_017617829.1 coordinate 385,747, forward strand.
ATCATCTAGCGGCATCACAGTGAAGCTGCTGGAGCCCTCCCTATCTCCGACTTTTAAGGTTACTTCTACTTGGCCAATCACTCATCTGGTGACAACATTCACCGTCTTGATCTAAGACTTGTTTTGTTCCAAATTCAGCTTCAGATAGGATACCAGCTGTAACACCCTACTTTTCTAAAATCTAATTCCCAGTTACTTTAACTTAAACAAGATAGATAAGTAAGATTAATTAACTTAAAAACCAACCAATCCAAAAGATACGGGTGCCACCGCCACAGTCACCACCTACGTTGACTGCACAGGCTACAAACGATAACTAGCTATAGTCAAGCTCATCAAAAACAACATCAATACTTGGGGAACAAACCCGGGTGTCCTAGCACCAACAAAAGATCAAACAACAGTATCTAAACATCAATGTCCAAAGTAAAATCTAATCTAGAATCTACTAATCATAACTATGCACTAATCTAACTCGTGCGCTCTCAAACACTGGGCCCACCTGAAAGGGGTTATAAAAACAAGTAGAAAATAAACCCGTTAGCAAATTAATGCTAAGTATAAACGCACTCAACCTTGTAAAGTACTATAGATATAGATTTGGAAAATGTTTGACAATCACACGTAATCTCAAGTACTTTGCAACACTTAAACAACAATCTCAACACATGCTCATAAACAACTCTATATGATTGCTTCCTATACTTAATATAAACAAGTTTTTCTAAAAAACTCAACTTAATTAACATAATTCTCATGCTTTAACAGATATCTCTAATCATAGCTCATCATGCAATACTCATGCTCAAACTGATAGATAAAGAGATACTTAAAACTCAACAGACAAGCTCATACTATCATGCCAACTCATAAACAATAACAAAGTAGTATACTTCTCATCATACTCTAAATGCAAATCATGCAAGTCATGTAACAAGATATAACATGATACTATAAGTATAAATATATATTCTCGCTCTTATGTAAAATGAAATACTTTTTCTGAGGAGGTTTCTGTTGAGTCTCTTGACTCACTTTTCTCTTCTTTCTTTCTTTCTTTCTTTCTTACTTTCTATTGAGTCACTTGACTCGCTTCTCCCTTCTTTCTTTCTTTCTTTCTTACTTTCTGTTGAGTCACTTGGCTCGCTTTTCTCTTCTCTTCTTTCTTTCTTTCTCACTTTCTATTGAGTCACTTGACTCACTTTTCTCTTCCTTCTTACTTGCTTTCTTTCCTCTTTCTCAAACCTTCACATGATTCTCTTTTCTCTTCTTTGTGCGAGGCAGGTACTCTGTCGTAGCGAAGCCCTAGCGAGCGGTGCAACTCTTGCAACCACCACATCCGTATCAACGAAACCTCTAACTCGTGGGGGAGGTAGAACCTTCACGAATCATGAATGGACCTATACGGGCTCGGCAATCTAGCCGGCTTAATACTCAACTCGCCCACTGAACCGGTACTGGGGTTCTTTAATCTTTCTTTCTTTCTCTGTGGAATCAGGTATTGTAATTTCAGTGTGCACACCCCCTAACTAGGATTCCAAGCCCGGCGGGTAGTATCCAACCTAGTAACTCGGGAATATCGACCTCGTTACTTCTAAATATCTGTGTCTGTCTTCTTTGACCATTTATTTCTTTTCTCAAACTTTCATTCTTTCTCTTTTCTTCCGAAAGGACATAGTCCTAACGGTCGTCCAAAATACGATTTTCCTCACAAATAGATAGAATATAGATATATCTCATGCAATTTCTCTTCTCATGCAATAAACTTTACTTATGCACACCTTGCTATGCACATAAATCTCAACAACTTCTCTTTCTCACATTTTGGAAATCAAATATCATGCAATTTTCTAAATGAAATTCCGTTTTTTTGCTATCTATGTTGAGTATATTTTAATTGTTAAAGTTTCTTAAAACTATTTGTAAACTCAACTATTTGGCTGTTTTGTAATAAAATTCTTTTAAAGGATATCCTTCAGCCTCATAGTAACAAGAGTATAGGTTTCGGCATCATAAAAAATGGGGAAATTGTCAGGAACAAGTGTAATTAGATTTTGATGATACCAAACTTGCTAGGATTGTCGACCCCTATTTTTTCATTTTGTTTTAGATATTTCGTTGCTAATGAAAAGCCATTGTAACTCGACGTATGATTCACACTATGTAGTAAACGAATCTTGATTGAGAATAGCATGATAGGACTACTTGAAGACATGAAGGCAAAGAGAAGAACGAGAGATCAACTCAGACCGAAATATGGAAGTGTCTAACTCTCGGACAATCATCAAATGACAAGGAAGATCATTATTCTAAAGAAAGGTCGAAAGATAAGGTTAATCTTTCGAGTAACCTTTCTGAGACAACAAGTCTAAGTCAGATTTGTAAAGACAACTTTTATTAAGTGAAGCAAGAAGAATGTTGTCTATGTATCACAGTTGGGCAATCACCCTAGACAAAAGGTGTCCTAGGAATGATATTCAAAAAAACAAAGGAGCATTAAATGATTAGTAGCATCTTGTCAGTGAAAAGGACAAAAAGCCATGGTGCTTTTATCATCAACGGCTACACAGTACAGCTAAATTAAATGCTCCATGCCCACTGGTCATTACCCGTTGGTTAATAGGTTCAAAATTTCATCTCCCTCCAACGGATGAATTTCTCCTCACCTATAAATACATCTCTTCTCCACTAAAGAAGGTGTTGATTGTTCAATAGATTTTGTCCTTAGAAAAGCTCTTTAAACAAGCTCATTTATAAGCTTTAGCGTGGTACGTTTGTGAAGTTTTCAAAGAGGTTCATCATAAATCTACACTTCACAAACTTGAAGAAGTCTTGCATCTTTTCTCACGTGAAGATTCCTCCAGTCAACAAGACAAGACTTCAACTTGTTGGAGAAACACAACATTATCTTTCCACCACTCAACTCTGAGGAAAAAGTTGATAGCGGCGGAGTAAAACTCGAAGAGTTGAAAAACCTACCAAGTAGCTGTTCGGCTTAGTGATCAAGGAAGCTAGCTTGAAATAGTTTGTACTAGGAGTGATAGTGCAAACCTTTTCACAAGTTGTGGAAGACGAGTGGAGTAGGCTTTGTTAACAGCTGAACCACTATAAAAATCTCTCTCTCCATCTCTCTTTACTTTCAGTTGATTATCTTTCACGCATTGCATTTCATACTGACCCAATGATAATTCTTCATAACGAAACTGTGCAAAGTTCAAATTAAAACAAACAAATTATTCCGCGGTGCATCACTCCAAAAGTAGTTGCTTTGAAAAATCGAATAGATTCTATTAATCCCCCCCCCCCCCTATCTAGACTCTCCTTTCGACCCTACCAGAACCAACACTAAATATCTGTGTCGGTCTTCTTTGACCGTTTCTTTCTTTTCTCAAACTTTCTTTCTTTCTCTTTTCTTCCGAAAGGACATAGTCCTAGCGGTTCTCCAAAATACTATTTTCCTCACAAATAGATAGCATATAGATATATCTCATGCAATTTCTCTTCTCATGCAACAAACTTTACTTATGAAAACCTTTCTATGCACATAAATCTCAACAACTTCTCTTTCTCACATTTTGGATATCAAATATCATGCAAACTTAGAGTTTTAGATGCTTTGTGTTCTTGAAGAACTTGGAGTTGATTCACCATGAGAGTGGGGAAATTCCTTGTTCTAATCCTTGTTAATTTGCTCTTGAGTGACTTATAGACTAGGATTCCTACGTGCATCCCCTCTATTCCTTGGTTCTATGATTTTCCCCAATCCTTAGGTTGTGCTATGCATCTAGAAGATAATGCTCCCTAGCTTGAGTCCTATTTCTTTATTTCGTATTTACATCTTGTTCATATGTGTTCATGTTATTTTGTTTAGTTACCGTAGTCTTAACTTTGTTATGATTTGCTTAGCTTCTTGTTGGTTTCCTTATGCTAGTGCCTAGTTTATTGCGATTGGATATTGCGTGCCATAACCCCCAATCCCCTGAGGACGACATTTCACACCCGTATACTCACAATCACTAATTTTTGCTACAATCAGGATCCCCCCTTCCTCTCTACTCAGCTTTCACCACTCTCACATCCTAAACTCCTCAAACAAACCACACAAACAACACTTAAGGAAGGAACCTCAAAGCTTGAAGGGAAAGAAATGGGAAACCTTAAGTGAGAAGATGAAATGAATGGATAGAAAAGAAACTTAATGTGTTTTTTCTTCTACAGAGAGCTCAGATTTGATAGATAGGCAAATGAAAGGGATCAGGGAACTTCAATGGAGTGGAGATGAATAAATAGGCTGCAAAACCCTAGGTAGAATGCAAATGATTGGTTGAGGGTGAAAGTGTAATTTTTATGCTTGCTTCTCATTGCAAGTTGCCCTTTGTCGCTAGCGATATGCCCTTCGTCGCCGACTACTTCTCTCATCGCTAGTTACCTTTCGTCGTTAAGCAATCCAACGACAAGCAATCACGCCCTTCGTCACCAGCAATATTGTTCTCACCGAAGTCACGATTTCCCCAATTCCCTAGTTTCCCTTTGTTGTTTTTTTTTTTTTTTTTCTCTCTATTCCTTAATTTTATATTTTAGATTTAAACCATTCCAAATTTCAATTATTTCTGATGTTCGTTTCTTTCTCTATTAGCTTGATTATCTTAAGTAGTTTAATTGTGTTGGGATGAATCCCGGATTTTGTCGTTCTCAAGGGATGGCCGCTCGGATTTTGTCGTTCTCAAGAACTAAGCTTGGATCTATCAAATCTTCTCTACAAAAGTGTTTCTCTCTAATTCTAAATGCTAAGATATCTATTTCTCTTTCTAAAATTGTGTCTCCTCCCTACAAATTTGATCCAAAACACTTTAAATAGCCTCCCCTTTCATTTCCTTTCGCAACCCCATCAACGCAACCTCCAAAATTGTGCAACGTGTGCTGCAACGCACGTTGTGGACTCGTTGCTAGGTCCCGGCTTGCCTTCTTATCCTGCTTTCATTCTGGTTGTGCCACTTTGCCTCGTTTAACCCTGAAACTCACCTAAAAACCTGTAAAATGTAAAGTGCGGTGGTAATTTCCAATGTAATGTAAAACATAGCTAATTGGCACAATATTGCTACACGGAGGATTACTTTTAGCCTAGAATTCACCCTAAATGGACCTTAAAAGTGTGCGTCTTTGACACTTTTCAATTTCCAATCGGAAACATATTATATTAGTATGCTTTTTTATTATTATTTTTGCTTTGAATACTACGAAGTATAATGTAAATTTCCAGTACTTTTCCAATAAATTAAAATTGTGATAATTGCTAGCTTGTTAATTTAAATTGTTAACGTTAACAAATTTTATTTGATGATGAATTAGATGTTTTAAGATGATGAAAAAAATGGGGTTGGGAACCCCGTGCCCGATAAATCCCTGCAAAGACGAGGATGAGGTTAATTCCTAATCACGTCGGGGAACAGGGTTGGGACGGGGACCCCAGTCACTACCTCGTTGCCATCCATAATTATAAAAGTACAATATACTCCAACATATAATATTGAAAATTAATTGATAGTAGCTACACTATATAAACAAATTAGGTGCACAAAATATATAGAAGCACAACACACTAAGATTGCTAAAGTAATTTCGTTATTCGAATGCATGTTAACAAAACAAAATGTTTATTCGGATCAAGTAAACAAAACAAAAAGAAATCTAAATTTCATTGCGAGTGAATAATGCATGTAAATATTTGCATAGCAAAAGAAAATAGAACAAATTCTCATTACCTTTATGAGCAGTAGCAAGTCCACCGTCTCCATCTCCTCATACTTCCATTACATTGTAGTATCCGTTCATATACTTTCTCAACCTATCAACCCCCCTTTTCATAGGCCACATTGGGTTCCACCGTCTCCATCTCCTCATACTTCCATTACATTGTAGTATCCGTTCATATACTTTCTCAACCTATTGAAACACAAAGAAGTAATAAAACCTCCACTGATGATCGAACTCACAACCTTCCAAATAGAAGTCCAACCCAGGTACCATTAGACCACATAATCTTGGTATTTATTATTATTTATTATTATTATTATTAATTATTATTCATTTTCCTTTTTAAGTTCTTATGTATGTTGAAATCTAAGGATTAATCCTTAATTGTTAATATAATTAATGTATTTCATTTTTATAAAAATATATTAATAGGAAAAAAATTACCCATTTCCAAAATGACACACATAACCTTAATAGGAAAAAAATTCAGAACAAAATATTACAATAATTCTAAATTTGGTTAGTTCCCAGCTCCTTACTACTTTACCTTTTATAAAAAAAAAAAAAAAAAATTCTTTTATTGCTATAAATTAAATGGTAAACATTTTAAAATAATTTAACAAATATATAATTTTTATTTTAGATTTTTTTTTTCTTTTTTACATGTAACGATTTGAATTAGAATAATTAATATTTGTGCCTTAAATATAAAAAGAAAGACATTATTACTTTACTTTTTTCTTAAAAAAATAAAAATATATTATATTATGTTACCCCTAATTTCACAAGATATTAGTGATGAAGTTAAAATTAAAAATATAAAACAAAAAAAAAATTAATATCTAGAATTTTACCACATCATGAAGTGGTTGAATTGTAATGATAAAAAAAATAATGTAATTAACATTTTCCTTACAATAATTAAGGATTAGTGGTTCACTTATTACCATGGAAAAAGGATTAATGTAATTAATAATTAACAAAATAATGGCACTACGAAACGTGGGATAACTCATAAATGGCAAATATGTGAATGACATTATAAATTGACAAGCATATATATATATATATATATATATATATATATACATTACAATCCCTAACGTAAACAACTAAACATAATGTCTTTTTTCTTTTAGGAAAAAAAAAGTAATAATGTATTTCTTTTATTTCGTCCAAATATTTCAAAAGGTTAAAATTTTAATTATCCTAATCCATATCATCAAGTACAAAAATAAAAAATAAAAAAAAGAAGAAGAAAAGAAAAGAAAAAAAAAAGATAAATATTAAAATAATTTTAATTTGTCAATTTCCTTTTTAATGTTTACCATTTAAAGCAATAAAAGAACAAAAATTATGTTACTGCTATAAAAAGTAAAATATTAAAGAAGAATTGTACAAATTCGCAATTATTATAACATTTTATATTAATTTTTTTCCTTTTAAGGTTGTTGTGTTTATCATTTTGAATTAGGGTAAAGTTTTGCTATATTGAAAAAGATAAACACATTAAATTCGATCCTAACCACATATGCTACTAACTAAATAATAATATTAATGGTGAAAATAGGTGATAAACGTAACCGTGAAAGATATGTAGATAAACACTATAAATTGAAAATAGTGGAGATGGAGACAACAACAAGAGAAGAGAAGAAAAATGGTGGGGAATTAGATGTTGGGTGGGTAAAAGGTGGAAGCCAAAGTGGAATATGAAGACGGAAGTTGCAATAAGAAGGGGAAGCATGTGGATCAAGCCAAGATATTCGATCAGAAAATAGTGCTCAAAACTTTCAATCCCTCGCTTTGACCAGTGGATCAAATTAAACATCTTTAATTGCCAATTCAGTCACTTTTAGTGATTAGATAAAAAATCTTAGGGTTTCCAACACTCTTAAAAATGATGATAAACCAAAGAGCATTGTGTGATAAGAAATTCATATATGTAAGAAATTAAATATTATTAAAAATATAATATTTTCATTAAAAAAATATAATGCCTGTTAAATTAAAAAGTATTATATAAGTGAGATCTATATATCCCACATGAGAATTTTTAATCAATAATGACATGCATATATATAGGTATAATATAGTAATAGTGTTTGAGTAGATTTTGGACGTGAAAACGATATATATATATATATATATATATATATATATATATATATATATATATATATATATATATATATATATATATATATATATACCTGGATGTGGTTTGATTATGCGTGAATGGAGATCTGGTTGGGTTCTTAGCCGGCTGGGCGGACATGAATTGATCTGATCTGAGATCTCGCGACGTGTTCCTCTTACCGCACCAACTACCCTATATATCGCAACTACGAGCATCCTCAATGTCCATATATATTGCACTGCTGCAACTTACTCAGCGTAGAGATCACGATTCTTTTTTTCTTTTATTCTTTTATTTAATTCGTTTTTTATATGTATTAATTAATGTAAACTATATAATTATCCTTTAGGGTTGAGAATTGAGACTTTAAAACTTCTAGAACCCTAGCTAGCGCCAAGCGGCGGAACTTTTATTTTTTGTTTTTTTTTTTTTTATTTGATCCGTTTAAAAAAAACCCCTGCTTTTGCGAACCTTCAAAAGTCAGAACAATAATTATAATAAATTATATTTAAAATAATTATAAATATGATTAATAAATAAAATAAAATAAAAATTTTTTGAAACTATGGTACAAAATACTGGATTCTCATCATATTGTGAATGCTCCAAGTATTCTATTTTAATTTGTCTCTTATTGTGTTATTCACAAATTATTATTATTATTATTATTATTATTATTATTATTATTATTATTATTATTATTATTATTATTATTATTGGGAAATTTGCATCTTTCAATATTCCCACAGTAGTTCTGTCACAAAACTTCAGAATATATACCTGTTATTAGTAGTTTTGTTTCTGTACTCATTATAAACCACCACAAATCTATGAATTCGATAAAATTTGCATTTTTAAAATTTGTTGAGCCACTTTTCAACATACATTCAAGGAATATGCATATGTATAAAAGTTCCCTGAAATTGTAAAAAAACCATATGCATAGACTAAAATTTCACAAATACGGAGTACAAAATATTAAGATTAAGATTATAGTAAAAAATAATAAAAAATCCTCTACATCATGTGGTACACACTCTATATAGTTTATGGTTTCAGAACCTCTTATCTCTGGAAGACGAACGACACAGAGCACTCTAAACCTGATGTTATTGTAACACCCCGTGTTACGCCCCCTAAAACCAATTAATCATTTAACCAATTATCCAAAGAAAGAATAAAATTCCAATAATTAATTAGGAAAAGGCCCACCATAGTCCGTGGGCCTCACCCCTAAAACCCAACCCCTAGCCCTAAAGGGAATAGAATTAGCAAGCCTATAGTATTTAGATCCTAATTAGGACTCCTTGGTATATAAATAGGGGACATAAGAGGCACCTAGAACCCCCACCACAATAATCCCTCACCACACAAGGAGTTCCAAGAATTCTCTTAGGAGAAATCAAGAAAGAAGAAAGCTTAAAGAAAGACCCTTCATAACCAAGGAATTAATTAAGGCTGAGAGGTAACCCATGTCTCAACAAAACCTATTTTCTTAGCTATGATCTCCCTCTAGGCATCCCTCTACATTCTTGTGTATTGATGATTCGTTTATGATATTGATGGTGTGATCTTGATAATTGATGTGATGCTTTCTTGGGTAATCTTGATAATCTTGACGATGGAAGGAGAGTCTTGATGATTGTGTGATATTCTTGAAAAACCTAGATTCCTAATGATTGTGTGATATTCTGGATAAATCGTATTGTTTCTTAGTGTTAAAAGATGAATTACATTCTTGATGATTTAATTATAATTAGAGCCCTAGGATGTATCGCGAAACTCGTATGGTGTTATTCTTGATATATTGGGTGGGAATTCGTATGTTTGGGTGTTAATTATGTTTAGAAAGCATGATAGGATATGTGCCGTATGTTTCTTGTTTTTGATCCGTTAATTGTTTACGTGTTATCATCAATTACGTTTAAAGGTGTCTAAGCATGGTTTCGGGTTCCACAAAGGTTCCCGGGGCGTTATTTGTGAAAAAGAGTCAGTGGGGGGTAGGTGGGGGTAGGGGACCCGCCACCTACCCGCGGCCAGCTCTGACGTCGCCGGCAGCGGGCAGCCGGCGGGCAGGCGACTGCCCGTCGGGCACCCGCTGCCCGGAAATTCGTCGCTGGTAGGCAGCCGGCGGGTGACCCTTCACCCACCGGCTACCCGCTGGAAATTCTCCCACTTCGGGATCCCGACTTCCCCGTTTGATGTCCCCCGACCCCAGTGGCGTCCCAACGGACTCTGTCTATCGTGCCTATGTCTAGTTTGATGTTCGGGTACCATTCGTAGGTTGAATGAGTCTTGTATATTGCATGCTAGTTGAATTGGTATCCCGTTGGCCTAGGAGTAAGAAGTATGAACCCCTTAGGATTATTCTTAGTATGTGGATGATCACGCATAGGTTTCGTTATACGATTTCTCCCCCTTCCCAATGTGTCAATGTGGGTTGCATGTGTTTGCTCTGTGTTATATGTGCATGATACCCCAATTTGGTTGCGATCAAATTGGTTATTCCTGAGCTGCGGTTCAGAAGCTGGCTGCGGTCAGATTTACACTCTCGGGCTGCAGTCCACCGTTTGGTTGCGATCAAACATTTTACATGAGCTGCGGTTCATATTCCTGGTTGCGGTCAGATGACTACTCTTGGGCTGCAGTCCACTGTTTGGTTGCGATCAAACATTATGATGAGCTGCGGTTCATCGGTCGGTTGCGATCGACCCCTCCGTGTTGCGATACGGGGCAGGGTGCTGCGGGGCCATGTCAGAGCTATATGCGCTGACCCTCATGTATGGGCATGCGATTGGTCCTGTGGCGCCAACAAAGTGTGCTATGTGATGAGATATGGATGGTTTGAGGTTATGATTGTTATAAAGGCGTGACCATAGGATACATGCTAGTAAACTGTATATGCTTGATTATGACTATTGGCTGTGCTTATCTCTATCTGTTGAATCTGTTCCCTACGCTTGTGAATTGTGCATGCTCGATTATGACTATTGGTTGTGCTTATCCCTATCTGTCGAGTCTATTCCCTGTTTTGAAAGCTAGAGTCTCTCATGATATATCTTCATGCTTCGAAATGGTTTTTCATATATATATATATATATATATATGTATATATATATATATATATATATATATATATATATATATATATATATATATATATGTATTGTATTTCAACGCGTTGGAGTGGGTTACCAGCATCTCTCGCTGAACAGATATATTTGGCTTTCAGGCACAGAGGAGCAGACACTGGAGCGCGCTAGAATCTTGGAGCATAGAAGTAGATAGTTTCCCTTTCGGCCTGCGTGCCATGTTTATGCATTTACATTGTTGAGGATATTATTTAGTTAGCCTGTGCACCTGAGTTCTCTAGCTCAAGTGTGGCATAGCACCCTGTACTATTTATATTATGTTTTGGGATTTAATGAGAACTTACCTCTATTATATAAGCTTCAAAAGTTTAAAAATTTCGGGGTGTTACAGTTATTCCACTGGAGTCTAGGATGAAGTTGACTACCAATAATCTCGCTGTGAAGTTCAATTGCCATTGAGAATCGGTGTAAATAGGAGAGTACAAATGCATAAATACGTTGGAAGCTTACAGCTTTGGATTTAGCACAATGATGGTTTAACACTCCCGATTTTTACCACATTTTTAAAACTTAAAAGCATAGGAAAACATCTAAACATCAAGACGGGAAGCTATATAAAACCAGGGTATGTTATGCCACACCTATCTCAGATATAGGTGCACAGGCGGGAAAACTAATCAATTTAAACAAGTAATAAAGTATCTAGGCACACGGGCCGCTAAAACAGGCTCACAGGCCAACAAAACAAAGCGTATACACAGGACAACTAATCTAACTAGCGATCCATGTCTAGCGCTCTCGGGCATCTACTCATAACCTGTAGAACAAGGGAAACATAACATGGGGATAACACCCCGTTAGCGAATATTGCTGGTAACCCATCAATACGCGTTAAATAGCATATATAGATAAGTATAAATCAAAACCATTTTGAAACGGAATACAGTATATATCATTTCAAAAGCCATAGAGAAATGTCAACTTTAAGGACACATTAAACAATCTCAAAAGGAAAAGGGATCGCCATCCTTACAACAACAACAAGACAAGAAACATGAAAGACGCTACAACTCAAGATGCATTCTACTGATCACAAAGTAGAATACATCAAGACATGCTCATAAGCAAGGAATACACATTCACACATGGCAACTACATGCCACAGTGGCAACTACATGTCACAAGTATCATAGTTCCAACCTTATGCCCTGTTCCAACCTTATGGCTACCCCCGACCTTATTTCAGTTCTAACGATTACCTCCTAGTGCCACCCTGTACTTCTGAGTCCAACCTTATGCCTCCGAGGACCGTCGTCCCCCCTCCGACTCTCCTATTCACCGCCGAACTCTCAGTACACGAGGGTACCATTAATTTCATTCACATAGCCTCCAACATATGAGCCAAGGTCAGGTAACACACCACCAATTTCAATCATAGTCACACAAGATCATCATCATTACCAAGAGGACTAAGGTTCCACAATAACCTTAATCAAGTATCAATCAAAGGGTACAATGATTACATATGTTCATATCATAGGAATCAACCAAAGATCACAACAAAGACATGAGACCATACTCAACAACAAATGATCACAATCCAACACCAAATGATTGTCAACACAAGTTGCTAATCCCAATAGGAAGGAAAAAACCACACACACTAGCATTTCAACATCAAACTAGCATGCTTATCAAACGGGTAAACTAAAAGTAGTTCCAAAGAACATTCAAGACTCACATTAGCCCAACGAATCACAAAGTTGGACCCTTAGCATGATTCAAGACACCAAATCCTACATGGATTCCTAACATACCGTTCTAGACATACGAAACATCAAGAAGACTCACAAATAGCCCAATAAAACAACATCGAGAGGTCAAAACATCAATACCGAGTCAAAAGAATCACGGGGAACAAATCCCCGCTAACAATCAACAACGTTCCCCGCGGGTGGGGCCACGGGTGGACACCCACTCGCTGTTCCACCCGCGAGTACAGAGCCCACGAGTCACCTGTTCCCCGCGGGTGGGCGGTTGGTAGGCCTTTGCCCGCCGTTCCGCCCGCGGGTACCACCCTGTACACCAAAACATCCCTTTGGGGATTTTCAACAAGTTGAAATTCAAGTCCAAAACACCCAAAATCTCACACACAACAATAATATGACATGAACCCATGAAATAGCCAAGCACTGGCATTCAAGAACCCTAAGAACAAGCTCTAAACATGCATTACCACAAGATAATGCATCAAATCTCACATTTCAACACAAGAATCACAAGTAGAAGCCAAGAATCATCATATAAGTAAGAAAATAGGTTTTGTAAAGCATGGGTTACCTTTGTAGCCTAAGAACTTCCTCCTATCACCCTTAGAAAGCCCGTCCTAAAGCTCCTCTTCCACACCAACTTCATACACAAACGAAAAGACAACAAAGATTCTATCTTTAGAAAAAGACACCTAAAAGGAAGTTAAAAACACCAAAAGACCAAGGATCTTACCCTCCCCTATGCTTAAGATGAAGAAAGTAGGAATCTTGGAAGCCAAACTTGCAATACTTGGATGCTCAAATCCTCGCTTGGAGAAGAAGCTAACTCTTTTTAGAGAGAGGCTAGAGGTTTTTGTGTTTAGATTGTAGGGTGAATGAAATGAAAGGGTGTTGCTTGGTTAGCTTGAATCACAAACCTTAGGTAGAAAGACATTCCTACCCTTACTAAAGTTGGAAAGAAAAGGGAACAAGGGCAAAACTCAAGAAGCACAAGGTACAACCCTTTGACTTAAGTGACTAGTCAAAATCTAGTCCCTCGACTATTGAATTTCAGGATTTTAAGGAATAAATTAACAAAGAGACTATGATTAATTCTATAATTAATCCTTGATTAGTGTTTGAATTTACGGGGTGTCACATATGGGTTTAAATAGCAAATTGGTATGTTACTACTATAATTAATTATTACGTTTTATTCTATATTATTACGTTGTTTATTCTTCTTTAGTTACAATAATATAGTGTTATTGATTCTTTGGATTTAGAATAAACTTTTATTCTACAGTTAATATTACCGATCAAATTAACCATAATTAATTATACCATGATTTTCTACGTTAATATTACCGATTTATTTGTTAATATTCTTACGTTTTTTATTCTAATCATAATTAAGGACAACACAATATTACCAAATATTACAGTGCAATATTACCAATTTTCATGCATCATTTTCTTACCAAATAAAAATTACCATTACTTTGACCAGTAAAATAAGTTTGGGCGGGAAAACACTAGAAGGGATTTTATATATATATATATATATATATATATATATATATATATATATATATATATATAGTATACTCAACTGAACATGGCCCCCACGTATTGAGAGACAACTGGCTAAGTAAAACTGCACGCCACCTCCTAGTTGCTGTGGAGGCAAAACCCATTTTCGAATTTCATTCTCCTTCACTGCAGATATCACCACGTTCCTCCTCCTTTGTTGACAGTGAAGCGTGATCTTAGCAGTGACGACGGAGGCTTCCGGTGCGACTCCTCGCCTCCCAACCGTTCGGTGCGTTATCATCTTCACCGAGCTGTACGTAGTGTACTCATCTTCTCCGGGCTGTATGGTGCGTCCTCATCTTCTCCAAGTTGTTCTTAGCGTCCTCATCTTCTCGTAGCAATGTCGGTCGCACGTTGCGACCGACCAGGCGGTGTTTGCAGCTGGCCATTTTCTAGCCAGCCGTAATAATGCTGGTCGGCCGTTGCGACCGGCTAGCTTTGTTTGTGGTTGGCCATTTTGGCCAGCCGTAATTATTTCACCGGTTTTTTTTAATAATAATAATAATCATAATAATTATATATATATATATATATATATATATATATATATATATATATATATTAAGAATAATAATTATAATAATAATAATAATAATAATTAATATTATTATTATTACATATACATATGTATGTTGCTGGATGATGCAGTAATGTGCATTCTGTATATATTATATATATGTATATGTACATGCATGTTTCGGAGAAAATCCCTTTTTTTTTTTTTTTTGAGAAAATATACCAGTACGATTTGACGTTGTTTTGCTATTTCTTTTAGGGTTGCTTGTGGTTCCTCGGCTCTTGCGTTGGTCATTTTGAAGTTACTTCCCCACTCGTTCGTCCTTTTGTTGTTTTCTTTGGGGCGGTCCTATACCTAGGGTAATTTATTCTTCTTCCGAGTCGCAGTCCGCATCCGGACCTTCTTCTATTGTTCTTGAGGACTCATCTTCCTCGAATGCTAGTTTTCTTGCTTTCGCAGGCGGCCCTCGGGGCCTTCTGTGGCGCCTAGTTCATTGCCTGGCCAGCTCGAGTCCAGTCCTATATTGTTGTCTTCCTGCTCCCCTTCTCCTTCTATCCGTCGGGCTCTCGTTCCTCCATCTTTGCAGATAGGTCGATCCTCAGGCATTTATTTGCCTGATTCCCCCTCGGTTTCTCCCTTGGTGAGAGGACCAGGTAACTTTGAGGATATCGGTCATCTCACCTCTCGTACGTCTGTACTTGATTCTGTACATTGAGAGTATATCCGTGTGCTACTGGTCCTTCAGTTGATGTAGTTTTAGATAGGTCGCGGTTCATTCATGATCCATCCGAGGGTGGTTATGTGGGCCTATCTCTTACGGCAGTTGTATATGGATTTCGCATTCCCCCTCACCCACTGTTTAACGAGATCTGCAGATACTTCCGTTTGGTTCCCGGTCAGCTGACTCCTATGTCTTTTGGATTTTTAGTGGATTTTCTTGGGTGGTGTCGTCATCTCGATGTTCCTACTACTCTTGCTCTTTTTACGCAGCTCTTTAATGTTGCTGCAGTGGGGTCCCGATCGTCGGGTTCTATCAAGTTCTCCCAGCGTGACGACCTGCGTTTTTTTCAATGGTTCTACGCAGTCCGTCAAACACTGGAAGGAGAGTTTTGTTTTTGTTTGCCTCGCTAGAGGTACCTTTGACTTCTCCACTTCTTGGCCTTCCTCTTATTTCAAGTTAAATCGTCCGCCTGCGCCGACTAGGGTGTTCAGGTTAACCCAGCACATTCAGGCTTTCCGTAACCTTGGTTTGTGTTCAAACTCTGTTTATTATTATTATTATTTTTATTTTTTTATTATTTTTTTTATCATCCGCCTTGCTGACTATTTCTCTATTTTTCAGATAGCCCTGGCGTAGGATCGGATTTAGAGGCAGATACTCTTCCTATTCCATTGACTCGCCGACTGGATACGGTGATGGCCACCCGTGTGGAACTTCTTCGTGCACAGTTTCGTCGCCAGACTCGGTCACAGACCATTCAGCCTCCAATTTCCCCGAACCCCTCAGCAGCAAATTCTCAGTATAAGGGTAAAAGACCGGAGGGGGGGGGGGGGGGGGGGGCTTCAGGTTTATTCCCTCCTTCCTCAGTTAGTGATGTCGGCGTGGGGCTCGGTTCAGGTTCCTCCGAGGCCGCGGTGGCCCCGTCAGATGCGGGCCAGGTTCGTCGACGGGTTTTGTGGAAGAGGGCTCGAGAGGAGTCCGACCAGGGTGGGCAGGCGCCACCGGAGTCGAAGTCGCAACCTTTGACCCTGACTGTGGATGGTTGGGAGGATTCCACCATGAGTGGTAAGCGGCTTAACTTTAATCCCGTAGATTTGGGAAATGGTGTTATCTTCCCTCTCGATCGGCAGGCTCAGAAGTCTTTTGGGATTGACGATCTTCATAAGCGGTTGATTGCTCAGCTTTATCGGGTGCGTTGATAATTGTCATAACCTTCCTTTGGTTGCTAATTTTTCTTTTATTATGCTCTTCTTTCTAACTCGCTGGGTATTTTTCCTGTGACTAAGCTGCTTGGGTTGGCATGGAGACCTTCGAGCGTTATCGAGTGTGTTCTTCGGAGGCAGGGGATCTCCGTGCCCGAGTAGATGAGTTGTCTGCCTAGTTGACTGATCTTTCTTCCTGCTACCAGGGTCAGGTGCGCGAGGTGGAGCTTGGATTGGCGGCCAGAGCTGGGGCGCAGCGGGCTACCGAGGAGGGTCGTCAAAGGGCGGAGGAGTTGCTTCGTTCTGCCGTAGAGGATTATCGTGGTTCAGAGCTTTTTAGGGAGGATGCGTTGGAGGTGATTCGTCAGACTCCTGAGGATTTGGCGATAATCAGCAAGGAGTGGCTGTCTACTCCCGCAGGTGTTCAGTGTGCTAGCGTCATGACGTCGGAGGACTATTATGAGGGGATGCGACATATGCAGGAGGATATCTATGGTGTTATGAAGTCCGCCAATCTCCATTTTAAGCCGGTAGACTTGGGCCTCCCACCTCCTTACCATCCCTGGGTTGATCATCATTTGAACGAGGAGCCTTCTGCGCCAATGGGTGTTGCCCCTGTTGTGCCACCTCCTGGATTGGATCCCGATTTCCTTACTTCACCTGTGGACCTTCAGGAACTCGTTGATCTTGTGAACGTTAGCGTTTCCTTTGGGGAGTTGGATGGTGTAGCTGAGCAGGGGGATGCCTCATCTTATGCTTCCGCTCCTTAGAGTGCATGTGACCTACTTCTGGTGGTTGTTGCGACTTCGACATTCTTGCTTTGTTACTTTTGCTCATACGCCGGGTAGTTGATGATTTGGTCCTTTTATTTTGTGTCTTTGTCTGTACACCGGATGGTTGGTGCCTTAGTCGCTATATTTTGTTTCCTTTGTCTGTACACCGGATAGTTGGTGCCTTTTGTTTATTTTGCTTGTACACCGGATAGTTGGTGTCTTGGTCGCTCTATTCTGTATATGCTGATTTTAGCTTTATCTCATCAACTTTTTAGCCACCCTGCTCAACTTTCGAGAGCATCTACCATTCTTTGTCAGTATGTTATTCCACCAAAGGCTTATTAAGAATGTCTCCCGTTCTCTGACAGTATGCCCATCCACCAATGGCTATTGAGAACGTTTCCCGTTCTCTGTCAGTATACCATTCCACCAATGGCTTTTTTGAGAACGTTTTCCGTTCTCTACCAGTATACCGTTCCACCAGTGGCTATTGAGAACGTCTCCCGTTCTCTACCAGTATGCACATCCACCAAAAACTTTTGAGAACGTCTCCCATTCTCTGTCAGTATGTCATTCCACCAATGGCTATTGAGAACGTCTCCCGTTCTCTGTCAGTATGCCAATCCACCTAAGACTTTTGAGAACGTCTCCCGTTCTCTGTCATTATGCCATTCCACCAATGACTTTTGAGAACGTCTCCCGTTCTCTGGCAGTATACCGTTCCACCAGTGGCTATTGAGAACGTCTCCCGTTCTCTACCAGTATGCCCATCCACCAAAGATTTTTGAGAACGTCTCCCGATCTCTGTCAGTATGCCATTCCACCAATGGCTATTGAGAACGTCTCCCGTTCTCTATCTGAATGCCCATCCACCAAAGACTTTTGAGAACGTCTCCTGTTCTCTGTCATTATGCCATTCCACCAATGGCTTTTGAGAACGTCTCCCGTTTTCTGCCAGTATACCATTCCACCAATGGCTATTGAGAACGTCTCCCGTTCTCTGCCAGTATGCCCATCCACTAAAGACTTTTGAGAACGTCTCTCGTTCTCTGTTAGTATGCCATTCCACGAATGGCTTTTGAGAACGTCTCCCGTTCTCTGTCAGTATGTGTAACACCCCAAAATTTTGAAACTTTTGAAACTTAAATAATAAAGGTGAATTCTCATTAAATCCTAAACAGAGTATTACTATACATAAGAGTGCGGGGTGCTATGCCACATCTGAGCTGGAGAGTGCGGGGTATTACTATTACCCTGAATACATCATCATGGCACGCAGGTCGAAAGGAAAACTGTAACACCCCAGATTTTCAAGATATTTAAAACTTATAAATTAAGGATGAAATCTCATTAAATCCCAAACAGAGTACGAGTGTACGGGGTGCTATGCCACACCTGAGCTAGAAAACTCAGGTGCACAGGCTAACTAACTAATGTCTCAAAGATATGAATGGATAAACATGGCACGCAGGCCGAAAGGGAAACTAACTATTTCTATAATCCAAGCTCTAGCGCACTCCAGTGACTTAATCTTCTATGCCTGAAAGCCAAATATATTTGTTCAGCGAGAGATGCTGGTAACCCACTCCAACGCGTTGAAATACATTACATATAGAGATATATATATAGATATACGAAAAGTCATTTCGAAGCATGAAGATATA
This sequence comes from Ipomoea nil, assembly GCF_001879475.1. Lineage (NCBI taxonomy): Eukaryota > Viridiplantae > Streptophyta > Magnoliopsida > Solanales > Convolvulaceae > Ipomoea > Ipomoea nil. The sequence goes on from NW_017617829.1 coordinate 404,951, forward strand.
TCCTACGAGACCCTAACTTTTAAAACCGGGAATGACTCGACAGATAAGGCTAGACACAAGCAACACTTATAACCAGCGTATATGATCCACAACAGGCAAGACAGATAAGGATAAGCACAATTAATAATCACAACCCAACATAAACAATCCCCAGCATAAACCCCTTAGTCACATCCCCCAATATACTCATAAACACAACTCCTCCATATCTCATCACATAACACACTTTGTTGGCGCCACAGGACCAATCGCATACCCATACATGAGGGTCAGCGCATATAGCTCTGACACGGCCCCACAGCACCCTGCCCCGTCTCACATTACGGAGGAGCCGATCGCAACCGACTGATGGACCTTTGTCCTACATAATATTTATATACCTGACCGGTCTTTACCAGCCTGGTTAACAGTTGGGATGGTTCTCAGCCTATTCAACTGCCCGTGTAGTGGACCTTTGTCCTATATAATATTTATATACCTGACCGGTCTCTACCAGCCTGGTTAACAGCCGGTATGGTTCTCAGCCCATCCGACTGCCCGTATAGTGGAACTTAGTCCTATATAATATTTATATACCTGACCGGTCTCTACCAGCCTGGTTAACAGCCGGTATGGTTCTCAGCCCACCCGACTGCCCGTATAGCCCGATTGATCTTAACCAACTCGGGATTACATGCACACATAACACATAGCAAGTACATGCAACCCACATTAACACATTGGGAAGGGGGAGAAAACGTATAACAAAACCTATGCGTGATCCATCACATACTAAGGATAGTCCTAAGGGGTTCATGCTTCTTCCACCTAGGTCAACGGGATACCAATTCAACTGGCATGCAACATAATAGACTCATAAACCTACGAACGGTACCCGAAATATCAAACTAGACATAGGCACGATTAACGGAGTCCGTTGGGACACCACGGGGGACGGGGAAACATCAAACGGGGACCGGGAACCCAAGATGGGGAAAATTCCGGCGGGTAGCCGGTGGGTGGGGGCCACCCTCCGGATTTACTATTCCGGGCAGCAGGTCGCCGGCGGGTAGCTGCCCGCCCGCCGGCTGCCCGCTGCCGGGATCACTATTTCAGCCGTGGGTAGGTGGTGGGTCCCCTACCCCCCACTGACTCTTATCACACAAATTCGCCCCCGAAACCATGCTTAGACACTTTGCAACGCAATAAACGACAACACGTAGACAATTAACAGATCAAATACGAGAAACGAACGGCACATAACCTATCATGCTTTTCTAAACATAATCAACACCCAAACATGCGATTACCCCACCCGATAACCCAAGAATAACATCATACGATACAACCTAGGGTTCTAATCACTTTTATATCAACAAGAATACGATTCGGCTTCTAATTGCAAGATTCGGTAAGAATAACACATAAGCATCAAGGGCATCATACAATTATCAAGAACAACACATAATCGTCAAGAACTCCATATAATCATCAAGAACATCATAATTATCAAGAATCTCCCAATATCTAGATTATCAAGATCCCCCATGGGATCAACACATCAATCATCAATCATAATCATCACAAGTCATTAATACACAATAATATGGGGAAATCCTACGGGGGAAATCATAGCTACAAAAATAGGTTTTTTTGAGACATGGGTTACCTCTTAGCCTTTATTTAATTCCTTGGCTATGAAGGGTCTTTCTTTAAGCTTTCTTGCTTTCTTGATTTCTTCTAGGGGATTCTTGGAGCTCTTTGGGGTGGTGGGCGTTTATTGTGGTGGGGGGTTTCTAGGTTCCTCTTAAGTCCCCTATTTATATATTTAGGAGTCCTAGTTAGGAACTAATATTATGGGCTTGCTAATTCTATTTCTTTTGGGACTAGGGATTGGGTTTAGGGATAAGGGCCCGTGGACTATGGTGGGCCTCCTAATTAATTATTGTGATTTAATTCTTTCTTTTGGGTAATTGATTAAATGATTTAATTGATCTTAGGGGTCGTAACACAGGGTATTACAAAAACTATCTATCTAATCCAAATTCTTCTAGCGCGCTCGGGAAGCTAATCATCTGTGCCTGAAAGCCAAATATATCTGTTCAGGGAATGATGCTGGTAACCCACTCCAACGCGTTGAAATACAGTATAGGTAAATATATATATAGATATATGAAAACCATTTTGAAGCAGGAAAATATATACTTAGGAGACTCTAGCTTTAAAATCAGGAGTAGACTCAACAGATAGGGATAAGCACATTAAACAATGATAAACAGTTATATAGAGACAATATCATAAAAAACATGTATCTAAGGTCACAGCTCACTTTCAAATCATTCACATCAGCATTCAAGTCACACAAGCACACTTTGGTGGCGCCACGGGACCAATCGCATGCCCCGAACATGAAGGTTAATACATATAGTACTAACACAGCCCCGCAGCACCCTACCTCATACCGCTGTATGAAGGGGTTGATCGCAACCAACCGTATAGACCGTCGATAGTTTCAAAGGCGGATCACAGCCCTACACACCGCTGACGCGCTCAGTCGGTGTACTGTGATCTTCTTTTGGGGACTGCGACCCTACACACCGCTTGACGAGCTCAGGCGGTGGGTCGTAACTGATTAAAGCCCAACACACCGCCTGAGGGACTCATTCGGTGGGCGATGGTCTTCGGGGATTACGACCCTACACACCGCTGGCCCATACACTCGGTGGATCGCAGCCGACCATAGCCCTACACACCGCCTGATCACTCATTCGGTGGGCTATAGCCATCCTCGGGCAAGTGGCCCTACACACCGCCTGGCGCATCCAGTCGGTGGGCATAGCACAGGAGGCCCATGTGGACCGCAGCCCAAGAAGTGAATCACACGCCGCAGACAGGGCATAGCACACGAGGCCCGTGTTACGATCCCTAAAACCAATTAAATCATTTAATCAGTAACCCAAAAGAAAGAATTAAATTACAGAAATTAATTAGGAAAAAGGCCCACCATAGTCCGTGGGCCCTCATCTCTAAACCCAACCCCTAGTCCTAGAGGGAATAGACCCTAAGTAAGACTCTTAGACATATAAATAGGGAACTTAGAAGGCACCTAGAACCCCCACCACAATAATCTCTCACCACACAAAGAATTCCAAGAATTCCCCTAGGAGAAATCAAGAAAGAAGAAAGCTTAAAGAAAGACCCTTCATAGCCAAGGAATTAATTAAGGCTAAGATGTAACCCATGTCTCAAAAAAATCTATTTTCATAGCTTTGATTCCCTTCTTAGGACTTCCCCCATGATATTGCGTATTGATGAATTGTGGTATTATTGTTGATGTTTGATGTGATGATTCCATGGGTGATCTTGAAGATGAGAGGTTCTTTATAATTATGGGGTTCTTAATGATTATGTGGTGTTCTTGACAGTTATAGGATGTTCTTGATGATTGTGTAATGTTCTTGACGTTCATGTGATATTCTTACCGAATCTTGATATTAGAAGATGAATTGTATTCGTGTTGATTTAAAAGTGATTAGAACCCTATGTTGTATCGTATGACATTATTCTTGGTGTATTGGGTGGGAATTGGCATGTTTGGGTATTGCTTAGGTTTAGTAAGAGCATGATAGGGTATGCGCCGTATGTTCCTTGCCTTTGGATTCGTTAATTGTCTACATGCTGTTGTTAATTGCGTAAGAAAGTGTCTAAGCATGGTTTCCGGTTCCACGAAGGTTCCCGGGGCGTTTTGCGATGAAAAGAGTCAGTGGGGGGTAGGTGGGGGTAGGGGAACCGCCACCTACCCACGGCCAAAAGAGATCTCCCATGAACCCCTTAGGATTATCTTAGTATGTGAAGGATCACGCATAGGTTTTGTTATACGTTCCCCCCCCCTTCCCAATGTGCTAATGTGGGTTGCATGTGCTTGCTATGTGTTATATGTGCATGTTACCCCGATTTGGTTGCGATCAATCGGGTTATACGGGCAGTCGGATGGGTTGAGAACCATACCGACTGTTAACCAGGCCGGTTGCGATCGGTCAGGTATATAAACATTATATAGGGCTGCGGTCCACCGTTTGGTTGCGATCAAATGGATTATACGGGCAGTCAGATGGGTTGAGAACCATACTGACTGTTAACCAGGCCGGTTGCGAACGGTCAGGTATATAAATATTATATAGGGCTGCGGTCCACCGTTCTACATGAGCTGCGGTTCATTTTCCTGGCTACGGTCAGATGACATACTCTTGTGCTGCGGTCCACTATTTGGTTGCGATCAAACTATGATGAGCTGCGGTTCATCGGTCGGTTGCGATCGACCCCTCCGTATTGTGAGACGGGTCAGGGTGCTGCGGGGCCGTGTCAGAGCTATATGCGCTGACCCTCATGTATGGGCATGCGATTGGTCCTGTGGCGCCAACAAAGTGTGCTTATGTGATGAGATATGGATGAGTTGTGATTATGAGTATCTTGGGGATGTAACTACGGGATTTACGTCGGGGATTGTTTATGTTGGGTTATGATTATTGATTATGCTCAGCCTTATCTACATTGCCTGTTGCGAACTATATATGCTTGCTATAACTGCCGTTTGTGCTTAGCTCTATGTGTCGAGTCTATCCCTGTTTGAAAAGCTAGAGTTCGTAGGATATATCTTCATGTTCAAAATGGTTTTCGTATATCTATATATATCTCTATATGTATCATATTTCAACGCGTTGGAGTGGGTTACCCGCATCTCTCGCTGAACAGATATATTTAGCTTTCAGGCAAACAAGAGTAGGCACGGGAGAGCGCTAGAACCTCGGAGCAAAGAAGTAGATAGTTTCCTTTTCGGCCTGCGTGCCATGTTATGCATTCTCTTTATTAAGGATATTAGCTAGTTAGCCTGTGCACCTGAGTTCTCTAGCTTAGGTGTGGCATAACACCCCGTACTCTTTGTATTGTGTTTTGGGATTTAATAAGATTCTACCTTTATTATATAAGCTTCAAAAGTTTAAAAATTTCAGGGTGTTACAGTTGGTATCAGAGCCTAAGTTTGACCCTAGGATAAGACTTTTAAGACCGGACTTTAGGACATTAGGCTTGAACTCTAGGTATTTAGGAACATAGGACCCAGGAATCTTAGGACGCGTGGTGAGATTGTGAAACCTACACATAACCCCCTCACTTTATCCCCCTCTAACTTAAAGAAACTCCCCCTCCGCTTATTGCATCAAGGTAAGAATGCAAAATAACATCGACCTATGAACAACAGGTTGACACCAAAAGAGATGAAGGAACTGAAAACGCAACTATAGGAATTGCTAGATAAAGGGTACATCCGCCCCAGCACCTCCCCATGGGGGGCACCAGTACTATTTGTCAAAAAGAAAGATGGAAGCATGCGCCTGTGCATCGACTACCGGGAACTTAACCAAGTCACAATAAAGAATAGGTACCCCCTTCCCCGGATCGATGACTTGTTCGACCAACTAAAAGGGGCAGGGGTATTCTCAAAAGTTGACCTAAGATCCGGATATCACCAAATACAAGTGGCCAAACAGGACATTCAGAAAACGGCCTTCTGGACACGTTACGGCCACTATGAATTCATAGTAATGCCCTTCGGACTCACCAACGCACCCGCCATATTCATGGACCTCATGAACCGAGTATTCCGACCCCACTTGGATGACTTCGTCATTGTATTCATTGACGACATCCTAGTCTACTCCAGAAACAAGGTAAAACATGAAAGACACCTTCGCATAACCCTGCAAACTCTAAGAGAGCACCAACTATACGCCAAGTTCTCTAAATGCGAATTCTGGAAAGACAGTGTGGCCTTCCTGGGCCACGTGATAGCCAAGGAAGGAATTAAGGTGGACCCCGCCAAAATCCGTGCTGTTAAGGAATGGACCACACCGAGCTCACTCTCAGAAGTCCGAAGCTTCCTAGGCTTGGCTGGCTACTACAGGAGGTTTGTACCCGACTTCACCAGGATAGCCCAACCTCTCAACAAACTCATGAAAAAGGAAACCCCCTTTCGATAGGACAACGACTGCATCTCGGCCTTTCAAGAATTGAAGGATAAGCTAACCACGGCACCCGTGCTCGCCATCCCCTCCGGAGAGGAAGGGTTCGAGGTCTTCAGTGACGCGTCCAAAAAGGGATTGGGGTGCGTGCTAATGCAAAAAGGCAAGGTAATAGCATACGCATCCAGGCAACTCAAAACACACGAAGAGAATTACCCCACCCACGACCTCGAACTAGCCGCTATTGTATTCGCACTAAAAATTTGGAGGCATTACTTATATGGGGTGCAATGCAAGATTTACACAGACCATAAGAGCCTAAAGTACATCTTCACCCAGAAAGACCTAAACATGAGACAACGAAGGTGGCTAGAACTCATAAAGGACTACGATTTAGACATCCAATACCACGAGGGAAAAGCCAACATTGTGGCAGACGCCCTAAGCAGGAAGACTAACCACTCCCTCAACACCACCTGGATCCTACCGGACCAGTTGTACAAGGACTTCCAAAGACTGAATTTGGAAATAATAGAGCAAGATCAAATCCACCCCGACGCCTACTTATTTAACACGCAAATCATACCTACACTCTTCGAGGAAATCAAAATAGTACAACAGCAGGATCCGGAACTAGATAAAATCCGTCTGGACCTAACCCAGGGGAAGGAAGGGCCCTTCGAAATACACGAAGACGGCAGTCTCCGTTACCAGGGTAGGTGGTGCGTGCCCTCAACGCACCCCCACTTAAAACAACTGATCTTAGAGGAAGGGCACAATTCCCCATACTCAGTTCACCCAGGGGGCGACAAACTATACCAAGATGTGAAAAGGTCGTTTTGGTTGCCCAACATGAAAAAGGAAATCGCAGATTTCGTGGCCAAATGCTTGAATTGCCGAAGGGTGAAGGCCGAACGATGCAGACCCAAGGGACTCGTACAACCCCTTGAGATACCACAAGGAAAGTGGGATTCCATATCCATGGACTTCGTCGGAGGGCTACCTGTAACACCCCGTGTTACGATCCTTAAAACCAATTAATCATTTAACCAATTACCCAAAAGAAAGAATTAAATCACAATAATTAATTAGGATAGGCCCACCATAGTCCATGGGCCCTTATCCCTAAACCCAATCCTTAGTCCTAAAAGGAATAGAGTTAGCAAACCTATAATAATTAGACCCTAAGTAAGACTCTTAAATATATAAATAGGGAACATAAGGAGGCACCTAGAACCCCCACCACAATAATCCCTCACCACACAAGAAGTTCCAAGAATTCCCCTAGGAGAAATCAAGAAAGAAGAAAGCTTCAAGAAAGACCCTTCATAGCCAAGGAATTAATTAAGGCTAAAAGGTAACCCATATCTCAACAAAACCTATTTTCATAGCTATGATTCCCCACTTAGGATTTCCCCGTCTTATTGTGTATCGATGATTTGTGATATTATGATTGATGATTAGTGGGATGATTCCATGGGTGATCTTAATGATGAGAGGTTCTTGATAATTATGGTGTTCTTGATGATTATATGGTGTTCTTAAGGTTCTTAATGATTATATGAAGTTCTTGATATTTATATGATATTCCTACCGAATCTTGATTTTGGAAGATGAATTGTGTTCTTGTTGATTTAAAAATAATTAGAACCCTAGGTTATATCGTAGAATTCAGATGGTATTATTCTTGGTATATTGGGTGGGAATTCGCATGATTGGGTGTTGATTATGTTTAGAAAAGCATGATAGGTTATGTGTCGTACGTTTCTTGATTTTGATCCGTTAATTATCTACGTGTGTTATCAATTGCGTTTGAAAGTGTCTAAGCATGGTTTCGGGTTCCACAAGGTTCCCGGAGCATTTTTGGTAAAAAAGAGTCAGTGGGGGGTAGGTGGGGGTAGGGGACCCGCCACCTACCCACGGCCAAAAGGAGCCTCGCCGGCAGTGGGTAGCCGGCGGGCGGGCAGCTGCCCGCCGGGCACCCGCTGCCCGGAACAGTGCCGCCGGCGGGCAGCCGGCACGTGACCCCTCACCCACCGGCTACCCGCTGGTTTGTACCCCACCTTGGGATTTTGGCTTTCCCTTTTGATGTTCCCCCGACCCTCGTGGTGTCCAAACGGACTCCGACTATCGTTCCTATGTCTAGTTTGATATTTCGGGTACCGTTCGTAGGTTGTATGAGTCTTATATATTGCATGCTAGTGAATTGGTATCCCGTTGACCTAGGTGAAAGAAGTATGAACCCCTTAGGATTATTCTTAGTATGTGAAGGATCACGCATAGGTTTTGTTATACATTTTCTCCCCCTTCCCAATGTGTTAATGTGGGTTGCATGTGCTTGCTATGTGTTATGTGTGCATGATACCCCAATTCGGTTGCGATCGGATTGGTTATTCCTGAGCTGCGGTTCAGAAGCTGGCTGCGGTCAGATTTACACTCTCGGGCTGCGGTCCACCGTTTGGTTGCGATCAAACGTTTCTACATGAGCTGCGGTTCATATTTCCTGGCTGCGGTCAGATGACATACTCTTGGGCTGCGGTCCACTGTTTGGTTGCGATCAAACTATGATGAGCTGCGGTTCATCGGTCGGTTGCGATCGACCCCTCTGTGTTGTGATACGGGGCCGGGTGCTACGGGGCCGCGTCAGAGCTATATGCGCTGACCCTCATGTATGGGCATGCGATTGGTCCTGTGGCACCAACAAAGTGTGCTATGTGATATGGATGAGTTGTTGTTATGAGTACCTTGGGGATGTGACTATGGGATTTATTCTGGGAATCGTATATGTTGGATTATGATTATCAATTGTGCTTATCTTACCTGTCTTGCCTGTTGTAAAGTATATATGCTTGGTATAACTGCTGTCTGTGCTTAGCTCTATCTGTTGAGTCGATCCCTGTTTTAAAAGCTAGAGTCTCGTATATCTATATATATGTCTATATGTATTGTATTTCTACGCGTTGGAGTGGGTTACCAGCATCTCTCGCTGAACATATATATTTGGCTTTCAGGCACATACGAGTAGATCACTGGAGCGCGCTAGAAGCTTGGGGCGTAGCTTAGATAGTTTTCCCTTTCGGCCTGCGTGCCATGATTTAATATTGATACTGATTGAGGTTTTAGAATTTAGCCTGTGCACTTGAGTTCTCTAGCTCGGGTGTGGCATAGCACCTCGTACTCCTTGTATCGTATTTTGGGATTTAATGAGATTCTATCTTTATTATATAAGTTTTAAAAGTCTTGAAAATCTGGGGTGTTACACTACCCCTATAACACCCCGTGTTACGGCCTTCAATCCCGGATTAATTATTTAATTAATCCCGTTAATAATAATTAAATATGATATAATTCGGTTAGGTTTCCCTTTAATTAATTAATAAAGGTCCACCATGAACCGTGGACCCTTGCCTAAATTAGAGTCTTAAGCCTATTAGGAATAAAGAAAGTAAACCTTTTACTATTCAGATTATGATTAGGATTCGCTTTAATTAATTAATATGGTCCACTATGGACCATGGACCCTTATCCCTAAAACAAGCCCTTAGTCCTATAAGGAATAGAATTAGTAAACCCATACCATTCAGGCCCCAATTAGGAGTCTTATATATATAAATAGGGATATAGGAGGCACCTAGATCTTTCACCACAATAATCTCTCAGCACACAAGAAGTTCCAAGAATCCCCTTAGGAGAAATCAAGAAAGAAGAAAGCATAAAGAAAGACCCTTCATAGCCAAGGAATTAATTAAGGCTAAGAGGTAACCCATGTCTCAACAAAACCTATTTTCATAGCTATGAATCCCCTCTTAGGATTTCCCCCATATTCATGTGTGATTGATGATTCGTTATATTGATCTCGATAATTGGCATTGTGATTCCATGGGCGATCTTGATGATCTTGAGAGGTTCTTGATGATTATATGGTGTTCTTGATGATTATATGATGTTCTTGATAATTGTATGACGTTCTTGTTGATTACGTGATATTCCTGCCGAATCTTGATATTAAAGGATGAATTGTGTTCTTGTTAAATTAAAAGTGATTAGAACCCTAGGTTGCATCGGGAAATTTGTGTGGTATTATTCTTGGTATATTGGGTGGGAATTCACATGTTTGGGTGTTAATTATGTTTAGAAAAGCATGATAGGATAGGTGCCGTATGTTTCTTGATTTTGATCCGTTAATCGCCTACATGTGTTGTCAATTGCATTTGAAAGTGTCTAAGCATGGTTTCGGGTTCCACAAAGGTTCCCGGGGTGTTTTTGGTGAAAAAGAGTCAGTGGGGGGTAGGTGGGGGTAGGGGACCCACCACCTACCCGCGGCCTAGTTGGGCAACGCCGGCGGGAGGGCAGCTGCCCGCCGGGCACCCGCTGCCCGGAATCGCACCACCGGCGGGCAGCCGGCGGGTGAACCCTCACCCACGGCTACCCGCTGGAATATACCCCCTTCGGGAGTTCGGCTTCCCCGTTTGATGTTCCCCCGACCCCCGTGGTGTCCCAACAGACTCCGTCCATCGTGCCTATGTCTAGTTTGATGTTCGGGTACCATTCGTAGGTTGAATAAGTCTTATATATATTGCATGCTAGTGAATCGGTATCCCGTTGACTTAGGTATGAGAAGTATGAACCCCTTAGGGATATTCTTAGTTTGTGGACTACCACGCATAGGTTTCGTTATACGATTTCTTCCCCCTTCCCAATGTGCTAATGTGAGCTGCATGTACTTGCTATGTGTTATGTGTGCATGTTACCCCAATTTGGTTGCGATCAAATTGGTTATACGGGCAGTTGGATGGGTTGAGAACCATACTGATTGTTAACCAGGCCGGTTGCGATCGGTCAGGTATATAAGTATTATATAGGGCTGCGGTCCACCGTTTGGTTGCGATCAAACGTTTTACATGAGCTGCGGTTCATATTCCTGGCTGCGGTCAGATGACTACTGGTGGGCTACGGTCCACTGTTTGGTTGCGATCAAACATTATGATGAGCTGCGGTTCATCGGTCAGTTGCGATCGACCCCTCCGTGTTGCGATACGTGGCAGGGTGCTGCGGGGCCCTGTCAGAGCTATATGCTCTGACCCTCATGTGTGGGCATGCGATTGGTCCTGTGGCGCCAACAAAGTGTGCTATGTGATGAGATAGGGATGGTTTGATGTTATGGTTGTTAGGAAATAGTGACCTTAGGATACGTGCTAGTAAACTGTATATGCTTGTTTATGACTATTGGATGTGCTTATCTCTATCTATCGTATCTGTTCCCTACACCTGTGAATTGTGCATACTTGGTTATGACTGTTGGTTGTGCTTATTCCTATCTATCGAGTCTATTCCCTGTTTTGAAAGCTAGAGTCTCTTAGGATATATCTTCATGCTTCGAAATGGTTTTTCATATATCTATGTATATATCTATTATATGTATTGTATTTCAACGCGTTGGAGTGGGTTACCAGCATCTCTCGCTGAACAGATATATTTGGCTTTCAGGCACAGAGGATTAGACACTGGAACGCGCTAGAATCTTTGAGTGTAGAAGTAGATAGTTTCCCTTTCGGCCTGCGTGCCATGCCTATGCATTTACATTATTGAGGATATTAGTTAGTTAGCCTGTGCACCTGAGTTCTCTAGCTCAGGTGTGGCATAGCACCCTGTACTATTTATATTATGTTTTGGGATTTAATGAGAACTTACCTTTATTATATAAGCTTCAAAAGTTTAAAAATTTCGGGGTGTTACAGTTGGTATCAGAGCCTAAGTTTGACCCTAGGATAAGACTGTTAAGACCGGACTTTAGGACATTAGGCTTGAACTCTAGGTATTTAGGAACATAGAACTCAGGAATCTTAGGGCGCGCGGTGAGACTGTGAAACCTGCCTACCATCACATAACCTCCCCCACTTTATCCCTAACTAATTTAAAGAACTTCCATTAGCTTACCACACTAAGGTAAGGGTGCATCACATCAACACATCGTTACAATAAATATTGGCCTAGAGAACAAGCAGCACGGCGCCAATGAGAAGTAGTCAAGGACCCCACACCCCTCGAAGAATGGATCCAAACCTTAGAGAAAATCCTCGGGTTTGTGGAATGCCCAGAGGAACGCCGCGTAGAGTTAGCCTCATCCTACTTCGGAGACAAGACTGATCTCGGTAAATCCACGAAGGACCCACTTATGGGCAACAACCGGGGGTTCAACTAGTAGTGCCAAGAAGCACGGCTACGAGAATGATTCCACCCCACACGCGTAAGGGCAGCCATGCACGAGTAATTTCTCCACCTAAAAACAAGGGACGACTACCGTCAGAGAATACCACAAACAATTCCTCCAGCTGGCTCGTTTCGCGCTCGATTTAGATCCTACAGAGACAACCAAGATAAAGAAGTCTGTGATGGACCACAAACTACGAAACCCAGAAAACCCTAATCGTAAGCAAACCCCGAACCCCTAACGAAGCCTACACCAGTGCTGCCGACCTCTACCAAACCCAACTTCTACAACGGGAAATTCAGGAACAAACCCAAAGGAAGGAGTAACAGAAAGTGGGGGACGACCTGTAAAAGGGACTGGAAACGCCAATTAAATGCAAGGATGTAAACTAGCACATAAACAACATCTTTCCTCAACGGTTAGCGCAAATTGTCGAAAAGGACTCGACATGGCAAGAAGAGGCGACGGACACGTGGAAAGTACCACACAACTAAAGCTTCCCAGCAATAAAGGTCGTCCCTTGGAACAAAGACCTCGATGGTTTTAAGACACCGTAAGAAGTACATGAGACACACAAAATCACCAAAACACCATGCGACGTCGAGGGCAGTCAATCAAATGCATCACCAAGCACCTGGTCACCAAAGGATTGAACAAAGAGCGAGCGACAAGCCGAACTCCAAGAAAAACCAAGAAGGCTTATCATTAATCAAGCAAGGAAAAGACGAAGTTGGCTTATAACCAACTACCCGGTGAAGATGACAAGGTTGCTAATTGGAAACCGGACCCGACCTACTGAGCGGAAAGAACATACAAGACTCTTGACTCATCTAGGACTCGTGCTTAAAAATCAATGACACTGTACGATGGGTCATCCTATGTATTTGAGCCCCTTTTATTGTGCACAAGGGCATGGGGCTTGTTGGGGCTTGTCGGGACATGAATCTGTGCATTCTTGAGATTTTTCCGAAGGAATTCACTCTTCCTAGTCACCTTCCCGCGGGTCCCCAACGGGACCTTGGTGGGACCCTAACGGGTCCTTGACGGGACCTTGACGGGGCCCTAACAGGAGCTTGGCAGGCGGACAACCACCCACCTCGCGCCCACTGGTACAATGTGCTGATCTCTTAACTCATCATTTTATTGATTCATGGCGCACTTGTGTGCCTCGATTGATGAACGCGAGTCTTGGGTAAGGAACCATGGGTCGCCCAAACATGGTGTCATCGGTAAAAGACCTTGACACGCAAGACACCGTCGGAAAAGAACAACCAATTGCATTACACGTGGAGTTGAAGTTGGACTCTACGATGCAACTGACTAGGGATGATTGGCATAAAGGATTGTGCAAACCAAGGAGGCGAGTTGGGAACTCGTGCTAAGGACTCACAAAGGCCTTAAAAGTCAAAATGCTAAGGATGGACCGGGACTCCTTCAAACCATGGATATAGTTCAAGCAAATCAGAGGACTCCTTACAAGTTGTATGGAATCAAGAACTACGTAGTCCGTGGTGCTAGGCAAAAAGTAAAGAGCACATTTGTGCCAAGATCTCAAAGGGTCATTAAGGACCCACAAGAAAATGAGATGACTCGTAAAGTCACCGAGTCATTCCACAACGAGATTAGGTAACCAACTGCGCTTCAAGAAGAAAAAGAGCATGCAAGGACACCTTCACCATTAAAAGTAACACAAAAAGGGCACAACAAGCCAAACCTCGGGGAAGACATGAAGTCTTACTAAGAATTTCATTCACTAAAGAGGAGATGAAATTCAATAAGAAGAGAAAGCCAACCCGAAGTTTATCGACTCCCAAGAGACTTTGGGAAGAATTTGGGAAGTACGCCCTAAGAGATTGGCTTGGTTGACCAAACTTGGTCAAAACCTTGGACGCATTAAAGAAGTAAGTGTTAAATCATCACGGGAGATTCCCTCAAGATAGGAGAGAAGGATGAAACTTTAGCCTGGGAAGCAAGGTCTAACAAGGATCTTAAAGTCAAGCAAGTGCCAACACCAAGGAAGAAGGATCATCAGTTCGTCAATACGTCGTGATCAAAGCATCAAACTAGAATAGTCACTTGAGATCGAGAACCCTTAACCCATCCTAGCCGAATTCCTTCCCCTCCCGCGGAAAATCGGCCCCCTCCTTATTTCAAAACCCTTTCTACCCTTCAAACCACATTCATGATTCCCTATTTTAACGATTCCATACAAGGTGGTAACCTCACACTCTAAGTTGCAACTTTGAAAACTTTGGTTCTAATTCCTAAATTCACTTTGTCCTCAGGTTTGAAACCCACTCTCTTAGCCCTTTAAACCTAATCGTTCCCAAAAACCTAGCACACATAGATACACAATTATACAGTTTCCCCGTAGAATACTTTCTCTATAGGACCACCGTACTACTTTTGAATCGTTACCCCCGCAATGATTTCTAAGCTTCGGGGACGAAGCTTCTCGTAAGGGGGGGAGAGTGTAACACCCCGTGTTACGGCCTTCAATCCCAGATTAATTATTTAATTAATCCTGTTAATAATAATTAAATATGATTTAATTTGGTTAGGATTCCCTTTAATTAATTAATAAATGTCCACCATGAACCATGGACCCTTGCCTAAATTAGAGTCTTAAGCCTATTAGGAATAAAGAAAGTAAACATTTTACTATTCAGATTATGATTAGGATTCGCTTTAATTAATTAATATGGTCCACTATGGACCATGGACACTTATCCCTAAAACAAGCCCTTAGTCCTATAAGGAATAGAATTAGTAAACCCATACCATTCAGGCCCTAATTAGGAGTCTTATATATATAAATAGGGATATAGGAGGCACCTAGATCTTTCACCACACAAGAAGTTCCAAGAATCCCCTTAGGAGAAATCAAGAAAGAAGAAAGCTTAAAGAAAGACCCTTCATAGCCAAGGAATTAATTAAGGCTAAGAGGTAACCCATGTCTCAACAAAACCTATTTTCATAGCTATGAATCCCCTCTTAGGATTTCCCCCATATTCATGTGTGATTGATGATTCGTTATATTGATCTCGATAATTGGCATTGTGATTCCATGGGCGATCTTGATGATCTTGAGAGGTTCTTGATGATTATATGGTGTTCTTGATGATTATATGATGTTCTTGATAATTGTATGACGTTCTTGATGATTACGTGATATTCCTGCCGAATCTTGATATTAAAGGATGAATTGTGTTCTTGTTAAATTAAAAGTGATTAGAACCCTAGGTTGCATCGGGAAATTCGTGTGGTATTATTCTTGATATATTGGGTGGGAATTCACATGTTTGGGTGTTAATTATGTTTAGAAAAGCATGATAGGATTGGTGCCGTATGTTTCTTGATTTTGATCCGTTAATCGTCTACGTGTGTTGTCAATTGCGTTTGAAAGTGTCTAAGCATGGTTTCGGGTTCCACAAAGGTTCCCGGGGCATTTTTGGTGAAAAAGAGTCAGTGGGGGGTAGGTGGGGGTTGGGGACCCGCCACCTACCCACGGCCTAGTTGGGCAACGCTGGCAGCGGGGAGCCGGCGGGTGGGCAGCTGCCCGCCGGGCACTCGCTGCCCGGAATCGCACCACCGGCGAGCAGCCGGCAGGTGAACCCTCACCCACCGGCTACCCGCTGGAAAATACCCCCTTCGGGAGTTTAGCTTCCCCTTTTGATGTTCCCCCGACCCCCGTGGTGTCCCAATGGACTCCGTCCGTCGTGCCTATGTCTAGTTTGATGTTCGGGTACCATTCGTAGGTTTAATAAGTCTTATATATGTTGCATGCTAGTGAATCGGTATCCCGTTGACCTAGGTATGAGAAGTATGAACCCCTTAGGGTTATTCTTAGTATGTGGATGACCACGCATAGGTTTCGTTATACGATTTCTTCCCCCTTCCCAATGTGCTATTGTGAGTTGCATGTACTTGCTATGTGTTATGTGTGCTTGTTACCCCAATTTGGTTGCGATCAAATTGGTTATACGGGCAGTTGGATGGGTTGAGAACCATACTGACTGTTAACCAGGCCGGTTGCGATCATTCAGGTATATAAATATTATATAGGGCTGCGGTCCACCGTTTGGTTGCGATCAAACGTTTTACATGTGCTGCGGTTCATATTCCTTGCTGCGGTCAGATGTTTGGTTGCGATCAAACATTATGATAAGCTGCGGTTCATCGGTCGGTTGCGATCGACCCCTCCGTGTTGCGATACGGGGCAGGGTGCTGCGGGGCCGTGTCAGAGCTATATGCGCTGACCCTCATGTATGGGCATGCGATTGGTCCCGTGGCGCCAACAAAGTGTGCTATGTGATGAGATAGGGATGGTTTGATGTTATGGTTGTTAGGAAAACGTGACCTTAGGATACATGCTAGTAAACTGTATATGCTTGTTTATGACTATTGGCTATGCTTATCTCTATCTGTCGTATCTGTTCCTTACACCTGTGAATTGTGCATGCTTGGTTATGACTGTTGGTTGTGCTTATCCCTATCTGTCGAGTCTATTCCCTGTTTTGAAAGCTAGAGTCTCTTAGGATATATCTTCATGCTTCGAAATGGTTTTTCATATATCTATGTATATATCTATATGTATTGTATTTCAACGCGTTGGAGTGGGTTACCAGCATATCTCGCTGAACAGATATATTTGGCTTTCAGGCACAGAGGAGTAGACACTGGAGCGCGCTAGAATCTTGGAGCGTAGAAGTAGATAGTTTCCCTTTCGGCCTGCGTGCCATGCTTATGCATTTACATTGTTGAGGATAATAGTTAGTTAGCCTGTGCACCTGAGTTCTCTAGCTCAGGTGTGGCATAGCACCCTGTACTATTTATATTAGGTTTTGAGATTTAATGAGAACTTACCTTTATTATATAAGCTTCAAAAGTTTAAAAATTTCGCGGTGTTACAACCCCCAACAAAAACCGGCAAGGATAAAATTTGGGTCATAGTGGACCGACTAACCAAGACGGCGCGATTCATTGCCATGAAGGAAACATGGACAATGACACAACTGGCCCAAGCCTACTTGAGCCGAGTAGTGAAGTACCACGGAGTCCCCCGGAACATCGTGTCCGATAGAGACTCCCGGTTCCTCTCACAATTCTGGAAATCACTGCAATTAGCCTTGGGGACACAACTAAAACTGAGCACTGCCTTCCACCCCACCACTGACGGCCAAACCGAGAGAACCATTCAGACTCTCGAAGACATGTTAAGAGCCTGTGTGTTAGACTTTCAAGGGACATGGGAGGAACACCTAGACCTTATCGAATTCTCATACAACAACAGCTACCACGCAAGCATTCGTATGGCGCCCTACGAAGCTCTCTACGGACAAAAGTGTAGAACCCCCTTATGTTGGGAAGACATGGTCGACCCAATAGCACTAGGGCCCCAATACCTACAAGATACCATAACCAAGGTCAAACACATCCAGGAAAGGATGAAGGCTGCCCAGGACCGCCAGAAGTCCTACGCCGACATAAGGAGGAAACAAGCCGAATTTAACACCGGGGACAAGGTCTGGTTGAGAATCTCGCCCACACGAGGGGTGATGAAATTCGGAAGAAAAGGGAAGCACAACCCTCGATTTATCGGCCCCTATGAAATCAAAGAAAGAGTTGGGAACCTAGCCTATCGCCTCGCTCTACCCGTTGAACTAGAATGAGTACACAACGTATTCCACATATCCCAGCTAAAGAAATACGTGGACGACCCAAGCCACGTGCTTCAACCCGAGGTCGTGGACCTCGATGAGTCACTAGTATACGAAGAAAAACCCGTGAGAATCCTGGACACCAAGACAAGAACCACACGACGTCAAGCCATAAAAATGGTGAAAGTCCTCTGGACCAACCATGGGACCGAGGAAGCGACATGGGAACTCAAGAACAGGATGAGGGAACGCTACCCCGAACTTTTCACACCAGGTAACTAAGAAGAAGTCACACGACAAGGACCAAGCTTCGGGGATGAAGCTTCCTGTTAAGGGGGGGAGAGTGTAACACCCCGTGTTACGATCCCTAAAACCAATTAAATCATTTAATCAGTAACCCAAAAGAAAGAATTAAATTACAGAAATTAATTAGGAAAAAGGCCCACCATAGTCCGTGGGCCCTCATCTCTAAACCCAACCCCTAGTCCTAGAGGGAATAGACCCTAAGTAAGACTCTTAGACATATAAATAGGGAACTTAGAAGGCACCTAGAACCCCCACCACAATAATCTCTCACCACACCAAGAATTCCCCTAGGAGAAATCAAGAAAGAAGAAAGCTTAAAGAAAGACCCTTTATAGCCAAGGAATTAATTAAGGCTAAGAGGTAACCCATGTCTCAACAAAATCTATTTTCATAGCTATGATTCGCTTCTTAGGACTTCCCCCATGATATTGCGTATTGATGAATTGTGGTATTATTATTGATGTTTGATGTGATGATTCCATGGGTGATCTTGATGATGCGAGGTTCTTGATAATTATGGGGTTCTAAATAATTATGTGGTGTTCTTGATAGTTATAGGATGTTCTTGATGATTGTGTAATGTTCTTGATGTTCATGTGATATTCTTACCGAATCTTGATATTAGAAGATAAATTGTATTCGTGTTGATTTAAAAGTGATTAGAACCCTACGTTGTACCGTATGACGTTATTCTTGGTGTATTGGGTGGGAATTCGCATATTTGGGTATTGCTTAGGTTTAGTAAGAGCATGATAGGGTATGCGTCGTATGTTCCTTGCCTTTAGATTCGTTAATTGTCTACGTGCTGTTGTTAATTGCGTAAGAAAGTATCTAAGCATGGTTTCGGGTTCCACGAAGGTTCCCGGGGCGTTTTGCGATGAAAAGAGTCAGTGGGGGGTAGGGGACCCGCCACCAACCCACGGCCAAAAGAGGTCTCGCCAGCAGCGGGCAGCTGCTCGTCGGGCACCCGCTGCCCGGAACAGTGCCGCCGGTAGGTAGCCGCCGGGTGACCCCTCACCCACCGGCTACCCGCTGGTTTGTACCCCACCTTGGGATTTTGGCTTCCCCGTTTGATGTTCCCCCGATCCCCGTGCTGTCCCAACGTTCTCCGTCTGTCGCGCCTATATGTAGTTTGATATTTCGGGTACCGTTCGTAGGTTGTATGAGTCTTATATATTGCATGCTAGTTGAATTGGTACCCAGTGTCCTAGGTGGAAGGAGCATGAACCCCTTAGGATTATTCTTAGTATGTGAAGGATCACGCATAGGTTTTGTTATACGTTCCCCCCCCCCCCCCTTCCTAATGTGCTAATGTGGGTTGCATGTGCTTGCTATGTGTTATATGTGCATGTTACCCCGATTTGGTTGCGATCAATCGGGTTATACGGGCAGTCGGATGGGTTGAGAACCATACCGACTGTTAAGCAGGCCGGTTGCGATCGGTCAGGTATATAAACATTATATAGGGCTGCGGTCCACCGTTTGGTTGCGATCAAATGGATTATACGGGCAGTCGGATGGGTTGAGAACCATACTAACTGTTAACCAGGCCGGTTGCGATCGGTCAGGTATATAAATATTATATATGGCTGCGGTCCACCGTTCTACATGAGCTGCGGTTCATTTTCCTAGCTGCGGTCAAATGACATACTCTTGGGCTGCGGTCCACTGTTTGGTTGCAATCAAACTATGATGAGCTGCGGTTCATCGGTCGGTTGCGATCGACCCCTCCGTATTGTGAGACGGGGCAGGGTGCTGCGGGGCCGTGTTAGAGCTATATGCGCTGACCCTCATGTATGGGCATGCGATTGGTCCTGTGGCGCCAACAAAGTGTGCTTATGTGAAGAGATATGGATGAGTTGTGATTATGAGTATCTTGGGGATGTGACTACGGGATTTACGCCGGGAATTGTTTATGTTGGGTTATGATTATTGATTATGCTCAGCCTTATCTACCTTGCCTGTTGCGAACTATATATGCTTGCTATAACTGCCGTTTGTGCTTAGCTCTATGTGTCGAGACTATCCCTGCTTTAAAAGCTAGTGTTCGTAGGATATATCTTCATGTTCAAAATGGTTTTCGTATATCTATATATATCTCTATATGTATTATATTTCAACGCGTTGGAGTGGGTTTCCAGCATCTCTCGCTGAACAGATATATTTGGCTTTCAGGCACAGAAGAGTAGGCACGGGAGCGCGCTAGAACCTCGGAGCATAAAAGTAGATAGTTTCCTTTTCGGCCTGCGTGCCATGTTATGCATTCTCTTTATTAAGGATGTTTGCTAGTTAGCCTGTGCACCTGAGTTCTCCAGCTCAGGTGTGGCATAGCACCCCGTACTCTTTGTATTGTGTTTTGGGATTTAATAAGATTCTACCTTTATTATATAAGCTTCAAAAGTTTAAAAATTTCTGGGTGTTACACCCACAGCCTTAGGAAGACAACCATCCAGACTGACGCCCTTCCTAACAAAGATCCAGCTCAACACCATCCCATAAAGCAAACTCTTCCGATTGTGATCCCGGCAAAACACCATGTGTTGCAACATCAAAGCAGGCTAGTTGAACTTAACCATATTCTTCAGACAGAAAGCAAAAGTGCACTCCAGCTTACCCAACAACTTGCTCTTGTTATTGTTTGGCAACAAACAGTCCGACACCAACATCACCAAGATCCTTTGCTCCGCAGACAACCACTTCTTTTCGGGCCTAGAGGCTTGAGTGAAGCCACTCGTACGGCCTAACAAGTAGCTCAAATAGTCACGGTACCCCATGTTATCCGTACTAATCCAAGAATGACCACTGTACTGAGCCACTCCGGTAGCAGACAAACTCAACAACTGAGCCAACCTCTTCTCAGAAAACACAACCTTTACACCTCTCACCTTAGAGATGATCTCAAGCCTTTCACCCTCCTTCGTCACAACCATGTGACGGTAAAACTCTTTCACCAAACTCGGGTATGACGGGTGGGGGATGGGGTTTAGGGTGTTCACGGGTAGAGAGAAAAGAAAAGAAGAAGGAGAGAAAATTTTGGGATTTAGGGATTTGGGAGAAATTGGGGAAAAAGATGATTAAATTTGAGGATTTTCGGTAAAGTGGGAATTTATGGTTTAGAAGGAATTAAAATTGGATAGATTCTAAGAAAGATAACTAGCTCAAGTGGTTTAGTAGTTGAGTTGAAAAGAAATAGGCTTGGGTTCAAAACTTAAAGGCTATAATTAAACTTTAGGCTTGAGTTTTAAGATACACAAGAAGGAATTTTGGCAAGAATGAAAATTAGGAAGTTCAGAAGGAATTTTTGTAAGAACAACCAAGTGTAGGGATTGTAGAATTGGTCTAAGCACAAGATATTCCAAAGATAGATGGTTATATCACAACAAGACTTAGATGCCAACTAAAGAAGTCACTTAGCAAGAAGAGAGTTTACACTAAGCTCCAAAGAATTACTAGCAAGAAAAGCATGCAAAGGATTATCAAGCAAAAGACAACTACGAAACACAAGATAACAACCAAGGCAACAAAGAACACAACACTCTCGGGCAAACAAGGATAGACTCGAAGACAAGGGTTACTTGCCAACTCTTTTTCCACCAAACCCTCCGACTCCGCCTGCGAACGCGCCATCACGAAGACTCTACTAGGTGGCCTTGCTCCAACTGCTCCACGACCCGAACCACTTCCCAATGCTCCTCCGGCTCCCGGGGGCGGCGGTAACGCTCTCTGGCCAGCTAACTGGGGACACTCCGCGACTCTGTGACCACGATCTCCGCAACGAAAGCATCTGAACGCAAAGCTGTTGCAACCCTGACCCACATGCATCTTCATACAACGCTGACAAAGAGATGCCTTAGCGTGATTTGTAACACCCCAGATTTTTAAGATATTTTAAGCTTATATAATAAAGGTAATATCTCATTACATCCCAAAGTATATCATAAGTGTACGGGGTGCTATGCCACACCTGGGCTAGAGAACCCAGGTGCACAGGCTGTCTAACTAATATCCATTGAAACATAATGCTTAATATGGCGCGCAGGCCGAAAAGGGAAACTAATCTACTTCTACGTTCCAGTTCTAGCGCGCTCCAGTGCTCTAGTCCTCTGTGCCTGAAAGCCAAATATATCTGTTCAGCGAGAGATGCTGGTAACCCACTCCAACGCGTTGAAATACAATACATATAGAGGTATATATAGGTATACGAAAACCATTTTGAGCATGAAGATATATCCTACGAACTCTAGCTTTAAAACCGGGAATGACTCGACAGATAAGGCCAGACACAAGCAACAGTCATAAAGAGCATATGCAGTTCACAACAGATGAGGCAGATAGGGCAAAGCATGACGATAATCACAACCCAATATAAATAATCCCCAACATAAATCCCATGGTCACATCCCCCAAGACACTCGTAATCACAACTCGTCCATGTCACAACACATAACACACTTTGTTGGCGCCACAGGACCAATCGCATGCCCATACATGAGGGTCAGCGCATATAGCTCTGACACGGCCCCGCAGCACCCTGCCCCGTATCGCAACACGGAGGGGTCGATCGCAACCGACCGATGAACCGCAACTCATCATAGTGTTTGATCGCAACCAAACAGTGGACCGCAGCCCAAGAGAATGTCATCTGACCGCAGCCAGGAAAAAGGACGAACCGCAGCTCGTATAGAAACGTTTGATCGCAACCAAACGGTGGACCGCAGCCCAAGAGTATCAATCTGACCGCAGCCAGCTTCTGAACCGCAGCTCAGGATAACCAATTCGATCGCAACCGAATTGGGGTAACACACACATAACACATAGCAAGCACATGCAACCCACATTACACATTAGGAAGGGGGAGAAAACGTATAACAAAACCTATGTGTGATCCATCACATACCAAGAATAGTCCTAAGGGGTTCATACTCCTTCCACCTAGGTCAACGGGATACCAATTCAACTAGCATGCAATACAATGGACTCATAAACCTACGAACGGTACCCGAAACATCAAACTAGACATAGGCACGATAAACGGAGTCCGTTGGGACACCACGGGGAACGGGGGAACATCAAACGGGGAAGCCGGGACCCCGGGTGGGATGAATTTCCAGCGGGTAGCCGGTGGGTGGGGCCCACCCGCCGGATAATACTGTTCCGGGCAGCGGGTCGCCGGCGGGCAGCTGCCCGCCCGCCGGCCACCCGCTGCCGGGCGGTGTTTCACGGCCGTGGGTAGGTGGCGGGTCCCCTACCCCCCCACTGACTCTTTTCACACACTTTACGCCCCGGGAACCGTTGTGGAACCCGAAACCATGCTTGGACACTTTACAACGCAATTAATGACAACACGTAGACAATTAACGAATCAAATACAAGAAACGAACAGCACATAACCTATCATGCTTTTCTAAATATAATCAACACCCAACCATGCGATTTCCCCACCCGATAATCCAAGAATAAGATCATACGATACAACCTAGGGTTCTAATCACTTTTATATCAACAAGAATACGGTTCGTCTTCTAATTGCAAGGTTCGGTAAGAATAACACCTAAACATCAAGAGCATCACGTAATTATCAAGAACAACACATAATCATCAAGAACTCTATATAATCATCAAGAATTCTCTAATCATAAAGAATCTCCCAATATCAAGATCATCAAGATCCCTCATGGGATCATCACATCAAACATCAATAATAATCATCATATCTCGCCAATACACAATAATATGGGGGAAACCCTAGGGGGAACCATAGCTATGAAAATAGGTTTTGTTGAGACATGGGTTACCTCTTAGCCTTAATTAATTCCTTGGCTATGAAGGGTCTTTCTTTAAGCTTTCTTGCTTTCTTGATTTCTTCTAAGGGGATTCTTGGAGCAC
The DNA here is from genome assembly GCF_001879475.1 of Ipomoea nil. Taxonomy (NCBI): domain Eukaryota; kingdom Viridiplantae; phylum Streptophyta; class Magnoliopsida; order Solanales; family Convolvulaceae; genus Ipomoea; species Ipomoea nil. The sequence continues at coordinate 429,010 of NW_017617829.1, forward strand.
TTTGGGGTGGTGGAACGTTTATTGTGGTGGGTTCTAGGTGCCTCTTAAGTCCCCTATTTATATATTTAGGAGTCCTAATTAGGAACTAATATTATAGGCTTGCTAATTCTATTCCTTTTGGAACTAAGGATTGGGTTTAGGGGTTGGGTTTATACATGAGGGCCCATGGACTATGGTGGGCCTCTTTCCCTAATTAATCATTATAATTTATTCTTTCTCTTGGGCTATTGATTAATTAATTAAATGGTTTTAGGGGTCGTAACACGGGGTGTTACACTCTCCCCCCTTACAAGGGGCTTCGTCCCCGAAGCCCAGTGTTATAGTCCATCCTTTCACCCCTAGACACCTCGTAGCTCGGCCTCCTGATTAGGGTTGCGGCTTTAAGTTTGTCTTGGCTTGGGGTAGGCTGAAATTTTGATGGTGTTGTGATAGAGAAGTTTTCGGTTGTACCTCGGTTTCCTGCGCTGGAACTGGGTGCACCGCGAGTGCCCAAGGCGGCCTCGATTGCTGCAACTCTTTGATCGAGTGCGCGTGTGGTGCGAATCAAGGATGAGAACCCTTCTTCCATGATTTGATTCTGCCGGTCGAGCTGTGCGAGTATGCGTTCGTTGACCGAACCCTCGTCTTGTCCCCTCGGGTTCCCTCCTGGCTGTGGGTGTACTGACGGGTTAGGCCCATCTTCCTCCTCTTGTCCCTCATTTCCCTCCGTACCTCCGCAATCTTGCATGGCTCGCTTGAGCTTTTTGTTGGAGATGTCCAACCGATCAACCAATTCCCTACGTTCCTCCTCGGGTTTTTGGCAAATTTCTTCGAGGGTGAGATAGAGTCCTCCTTCGGTGTAGTAGATGTCGTTGCGGCGGAGGTTTTGGGCATTGAAAACCATGCCATTGGCGGTTTTGACCTCGGTGTGGCTTAGGTCTACCCCCTTTTTCTCCATGATCCAACTTAGGATCATCCCGTAGGGTAGGCTAAGCCGGTTGTTTGTCTTGCAGAACTCTATGTGCTTTAGCATGAGTGCCGGCAGGTTGAACTTGATTTTATGTTTTAGGAGATACGCAAAGGTGTACTCTAAGCTCCCCACATCCTTGCTCTTGTTATTGGTGGGCAAGAGGCTATCGGTTACAATCATAACTAATATCTTTTGCTCCGCCGATAGCCACTTTCGGTTTGGTCGAGTGGCCGAGGTGAACCCGTCCTCTTTCCCGAGTAAGTACCCGAGATAGTCCTTGTATCCCGTAGTTTGGGTATCAATCCACCCGTTTCGGTCATAGTTAGACACACCCGTGGTGGTCAATTTCAAGAGCTTGGCCAACCGGCCTTCGGAAAGCACAATTTCCTTGCCACGGACCTTGGTGGCGATCTCTATCTTGTCACCCCGTTTGGTGGCCACAAGGTGTTGATAGAACTCCTTCACCAATTCGGGATATGTATCCCCCTTGATGGTGAGGTATGCATCTAGGAGCCCTTGGTGTTTAAGCATATCGACCAATTCCGGAGAGAATTGGTCGGGTTCAAGACTTTTACCTCCGATCACGGTGTAATCGGCGTTGTTCCATTCCGGGGTGCGGATTCCGAGGGGCTTTTTCGGCATCGTGAATCTCTCTTTGGCGGTGAGAAATTCTGGCAAAATTTCCGGCAGCCTTCCGATGAACCTCCGGCGAACTTTTCCGGCGAGACGGCGGGGCTCCGACGTGTTCTTCCTGGTGGCCGAGCGTGCGGCGATTCGTGGTGCTCCGGTGGAGGATCGGTGATGGGAGGCGACGGCCTTGGCGAGGGAGAGGGGCGGCTTCGGGGCGGTGCGCAGCGAGACAGCGGGCGGTGGCCGGGCGGTCTTCGGGCGAGGGCGGCTGGGCGCTGTTGCGGTGGTGCAGCGGCGTGGACTGGCGGGAGGCGGTCGGACGGCGGCGGCGTTCGTGCGGCGGTGGCGTCGAGTGGTTTGAGGGTGGTTGCTATGGTGGGACGGCGGGTTGCGTGGAAGAGAGAAGGAGAGGGAGTGGGGAAGAAGAAGGGGAGGAAGAAGGAGGAGAAGGGTTTTTGATTTGGGGTTTTTTGTGGGTTTTAGGAACTTGGGGGGTTTAACAAGGGAGTGTCCCCTTAAGGTTTCAAGAAACACTCATCGGCTAGCGGTTGAGGCTTTAACTTGTAGAGGGGAGGTCCAAGGTTCTATTCCTAATAATAACATTAAGTATTTCTTGATGGTGTGGTTTTTGTCTTTTTCCTTGTTTCGTCCTTTAGTGGAGGGAAGGTTGGGTTGATAGTATAACTTGTGTTTTACCTTTGTAGTGGAAATTGGAATTTGATCAAAAATCTTTATTCATAATAATTCCGAAATAGCTAAGCTAAGTAAGTGGTCTTTATGACAAAAGAGGGGGGGGGGGGGGGGGTGGTTACAAGGGGGTGTGACGGCTTATCCTAGACAGTGTTCGTTTTCTTGGTTTTCTTCTGCGGGGTCCGTATGGTCCTCGTCTTCCGGGATTGGGTTTCCCTTCCCAAGGTCCTCTTCGTTCCCGAGGTTGGCTTGAGTGTGGCTCATGACAAATACTTTCCCGGGAGCGCCGTAACTCCCTTGATGATCGGTGCCCCTGTGTTGACCCACAGTGGCGGGGCGTGGTCTTTGGGGTCGAGAGCACTAGAAGGCCTTGTGTCCTTCCTCTCCGCAGTTGAAGCATCGCCAGGGATTGCCCGCGCAATCCTTTCCCCTGTGGCTTTTGTTGCATCTCGGGCTAGGGAAGCTTCTCGGATTAGCTTCGTTGTTTCCCAGGGGCGGTCTTTGGTTGGTCGGGTTGTTCGTCCTTGTGCCGGTGTCGTTTCTCGTTCTTTTCACTGGCGGTGCCCCACTTCCGGTGTTTCTTCTTCGTATTTGTTCCTGAACTCCGCGTTGGAGTAGTTGGATTCGGTAGAGATTCGCGGCACTGGAGTAAGCTTCGTTGAGGGTCCGAGGTCTGCTTACCACTAGCGCCTTCCGAGCTTCGAAGTTGAGGCCCGACACGAATCTCTCTATCTTGGTTACCTCGGTGGGGACTAGCTCTGGTGCGAAGCGTGCCAGCTCGAGGAATCGTTTATGGTATTCTACGACGGTGGCCGTTCCTTGTTTTAGATGAAGGAACTCTTCGTACATGGATGCCTTTACGTGGGTTGGGTAGAATCTCTCTCGTAGTCGTGTCTTGAGGTTCTCCCAATTGAACCCCGATTCTTGTTGATAAGTGGGTCCCTCGTGGATCCACCAGAGATCGGCCTCGTGCCCGAAGTAGAACGAGGCTATCTCTACGCGGCGTTCCTCCGGGCATTCTACTACCCCAAAAATCTTGTCAAGGGTTCGGATCCATTCTTCTAGGACCGCGGGATCCTCTTCTCCCGAAAACGTGGGTGGTCGGTGATTTGAAACTTGTCGGGCGACGTCTGAGTTTGCGTTTGATGGAGGTGGTGGGGGCCTGTTGTTGCGAAGGGTCGCGTCACTTAGTGCTTGTGCGACTTGTGTCAGCTGTCGTAGGGTTTGGGTCAAGGGGTCGTCTGTGGCGGGCTCTGGAGTTCTTGATTGCCTTCTGTTCGGTGCCATGCTATCGTCTTTCTGGTCAGTGTTTATAAGAACGTTAAATTAGAGTCTGACGCACTTCTTATGAAGTGATAAGTGGGGAAGGGTTTTAGATTGAGGAAGGGTAAAGTGTAGAGAAGTTATGTGTAGGTTTCACAATCTCACCGCGCGTCCTAAGATTCCTGAGTCCTATGTTCCTAGGTATCTAGAGTTCAAGCCTAATGTCCTAAAGTCCGGTCTTAAGAGTCTTTTCCTAGGGTCAAACTTAGGCTCTGATACCAACTGTAATACCCCAGATTTTTAAGATATTTTAAGCTTATATAATAAAGGTAATATCTCATTACATCCCAAAGTATATCATAAGTGTACGGGGTGCTATGCCACACCTGGGCTAGAGAACCCAGATGCACAGGCTGTCTAACTAATATCCATTGAAACATAATGCATAATATGGCGCGCAAGCCGAAAAGGGAAACTAATCTACTTCTACGTTCCAGTTCTAGCGCGCTCCAGTGCTCTAGTCCTCTGTGCTTGAAAGCCAAATATATCTGTTCAGCGAGAGATGCTGGTAACCCACTCCAACGCGTTGAAATACAATACATATAGAGGTATATATAGGTATACGAAAACCATTTTGAGCATGAAGATATATCCTACGAACTCTAGCTTTAAAACCGGGAATGACTCGACAGATAAGGCCAGACACAAGCAACAGTCATAACGAGCATATGCAGTTCACAACAGATGAGGCAAATAGGGCAAAGCATGACGATAATCACAACCCAATATAAACAATCCCCAACATAAATCCCATGGTCACATCCCCCAAGACACTTGTAATCACAACTCGTCCATGTCACAACACATAACACACTTTGTTGGCACCACAGGACCAATCGCATGCCCATACATGTGGGTCAGCGCATATAGCTCTAACAGGGCCCCGCAGCACCCTGCCCCGTATCGCAACACGGAGGGGTCGATCGCAACCGACCGATGAACCGCAGCTCATCATAGTGTTTGATCGCAACCAAACAGTGGACCGCAGCCCAAAAGAATGTCATCTGACCGCAGCCAGGAAAAAGGACGAACCGCAGCTCGTATAGAAACGTTTGATCGCAACCAAATGGTGGACCGCAGCCCAAGAGTATCAATCTGACCGCAGCCAGCTTCTGAACCGCAGCTCAGGATAACCAATCCGATCGCAACCGAATTGGGGTAACACACACATAACACATAGCAAGCACATGCAACCCACATTACACATTAGGAAGGGGGAGAAAACGTATAACAAAACCTATGTGTGATCCATCACATACCAAGAATAGTCCTAAGGGGTTCATACTCCTTCCACCTAGGTCAACGGGATATCAATTCAACTAGCATGCAATACAATGGACTCATAAACCTACGAACGGTATCCGAAACATCAAACTAGACATAGGCACGATAAACGGAGTCCGTTGGGACACCACGGGGAACGGGGGAACATCAAACGGGGAAGCCAGGACCTCAGGTGGGATGAATTTCCAACGGGTAGCCGGTGGGTGGGGCCCACCCGCCGGCTGCCCGCCGGATAATACTGTTCCGGGCAGCGGGTCGCCGGCGGGCAGCTGCCCGCCCGCCGGCCACCCGCTGCTGGGCGGTGTTTCACGGCCGTGGGTAGGTGGCGGGTCCCCTACCCCCCACTGACTCTTTTCACACACTTTACGCCCCGGGAACGGTTGTGGTACCCGAAACCATGCTTGGACACTTTACAACGCAATTAATGACAACACGTAGACAATTAACGAATCAAATACAAGAAACGAACAGCACATAACCTATCATGCTTTTCTAAATATAATCAACACCCAACCATGCGATTTCCCCACCCGATAATCCAAGAATAAGATCATACGATACAACCTAGGGTTCTAATCACTTTTATATCAACAAGAATACGGTTCGTCTTCTAATTGCAAGGTTCGGTAAGAATAACACCTAAACATCAAGAGCATCATGTAATTATCAAGAACAACACATAATCATCAAGAACTCTATATAATCATCAAGAATTCTCTAATCATCAAGAATCTCCCAATATCAAGATCATCAAGATCCCTCATGGGATCATCACATCAAACATCAATAATAATCATCATATCTCGCCAATACACAATAATATGGGGGAAACCCAAGGGGGAACCATAGCTATGAAAATAGGTTTTGTTGAGACATGGGTTACCTCTTAGCCTTAATTAATTCCTTGGCTATGAAGGGTCTTTCTTTAAGCTTTCTTGCTTTCTTGATTTCTTCTAAGGGGATTCTTGGAGCACTTTGGGGTGGTGGAACGTTTATTGTGGTGGGTTCTAGGTGCCTCTTAAGTCCCCTATTTATATATTTAGGAGTCCTAATTAGGAACTAATATTATAGGCTTGCTAATTCTATTCCTTTTGGAACTAAGGATTGGGTTTAGGGGTTGGGTTTATACATGAGGGCCCATGGACTATGGTGGGCCTCTTTCCCAAATTAATCATTATAATTTATTCTTTCTCTTGGGCTATTGATTAATTAATTAAATGGTTTTAGGGGTCGTAACACGGGGTGTTACATGATTCCCGAGCTCCGTCCTGATAGGTCCTTGAGAAGAAGATGGCACAAACTTGGCCGGGAAGCTCGGTCTTGACTTCTTGATGGTAGAAGAACTTCTGCCCTCAAATCTCTTCCTAGCTTGCTCAAGCGAACCCCTTTGAAGCTGCTGCACGCGATACAGATCTGCGGCACAGACGTAAGCGTCCTTAAGAGTACTTGGCCTACTCACAGTCAAAGCTTTTCGCGCCTCATAGTTCAGACCGGCCATGAATTTCTCGACTTTAGCGAGTTCTGTAGGCACAAGCATCCTCGCAAAACGTGCCATCTCCAAGAACCTCTTGTGGTACCCAACCACAGACATGGACCCTTGCTGCAGGTGAAGGAACTCTTGGTACATGGCCACGCGCACATGTGCAGGGTAGAACCTTTCACGCATCCGGTCCTTGAGCGCTGTCCAGTCGAACTCTGGTTCCTCGAGAAGAGCCGGGCCTTAATGAACCCACCACAGGTCCGCTTCTTGGCAAAAGTAGAACGTTGCCAGTTCTACTCTTCTTTCTTCAGGGCAGCCCACCACGGTGAAGATCTTATCAAACACCCGTAGCCACTCTTCTAAGACTACAGGGTCTTCTTCGCCAGCGAAGGTTGGCGGCCGATGACCCGATACTAAACGTCCTACGTCACGGTGCCCAGCAGGGGGAGGAGGCGGCACAGCGTGATTGTTGTTCAACAGAGCTTCACTGAACGTCTGCATGGTCTGGGTCAGCTGATGAAGGTTCTGAGCAAGCTGCTCATTGGTCGGGGTCTCCGGGGTGCGTGCGTGAGGACGAGGAGGCATCGCACTTCTACAACAACAACACGATAAGTGAAGCAACAAACAAGGAACAGAAAACAACATACCACTCACCGCGCAACCTAGCGTCCTAAGCCTAACACTTAGCTTCTTAAGGTCGCTTAGAGGTCTCAAAACACACTTAACCACTTAGAAAGTCTAGACTTAACTCTTCCTAGGTTCAAAACCTAGGCTCTGATACCAACTGTAACACTCCCCAAACATGACCTATATAAAAGGCCTTAACACCTGCAGATCATACACGAAACTAGCACAGCGGAAGAAGATAAAACGAAAACTGGATAAAAGAAATCCGAACGGGGTGTTATGCCACGTCTACCAAACACGGTAAACGCTACGGCAATCAATTTGCAAGTGTATACATCTATCCCAAAAAGGTAACAGTCAAACACTACAACGGCACACAGGCCACAAAACAGAGGTAAAGATACTAGACTAACGGCCACTAACATCGCGCTCGTCTAGACATCACCTGAAAGACACAAAGATAAACATTGGGACGACACCCGGTCAGCGATAATGTTGGTAACCCACCAATACCTGTTAAGTGTCATACATAGGTATGGTATATATACAAAAATCATTTCGAAACGGAATACATATATATAAGTGTAAAACCGAGGGTAAACACCAACTCAAGACTCAACACTCATCAATAAACACCACGGGAACACATCCCAAGACAACAACGGATAACGACACCACAAGGATAAAGACATGACAAACGGCAACACATGCCCTTGTGACTACACATGTCACAAGATAAGAATACACAACCACGGCTACACAAGACCTCGTGACATCACCCGCCTCGAGTTGATATGCCTTCCTTATGCCCTGTTCCAACCTTATGGCTACCCCCAACCTTATATCTAGTTCCAACCTTTACCTCCAGGACCCCTGTACATACAGTCCAACCTTATTCCCCCCGGGAATCGTCATTCCCCCTCCAACAGTTCTCCAACACAAACCACCGATTCATAATACACGAGGTACTGATCACGCACATGGCACACATGCCCGGATAACACATGTTATCCCCCAAAAATGTGAACCTTACACAAAGGCCACAGCTCCATAATCACGCCATGACCGCCACGAGGACCGCTGCAATACCTTGGTGACTAGTGTCCCATACCACTAGTCGTGCAATCCTGCTAAAGCCACACACGCACCACAACTCAACAAGAGTCAAACAACGGATCACAACGAAGGTATGAAACATACTCAATCAAGGAACGGGTCACAGCCCAACAACAACAACGATGAATAACACAAGTTATCATCAACCACACAAAAGGTACAAACAACACACACGCTAGCATTTAAACAACAAACTAGCATGCTTATCAACGGGGAAACTCAAAATAGTTCCGAGGAACACACAAGACACCTCACGGTCCAACGAAACACAATGTTGAACACTTAGCACGATTCAAGACACCAAAGTCCTACATGTATACCTACCATATAGTTCTAGACATACGAAACATCAAGAAGACGCTCAAATAGTTCAACAAAAGAACAACGGGAAGTCAAAAAACCAAATACCGAGTCAAACGGATCACGGGGAACAAATCCCATCACAACACCAACAATGTACCCGTGGGTAGACCCACAGGTAGTTCCCCACCCGTGGTTCCGCCCGCGGGAACATCATCCCACAAGGCCGTGTACCTGCGGGCAGGCCGGCGGGTGGTGCCCCGCCCGCCGTTCCGCCCGCGGGTGCACTCCTGTACCACAACAAATCCCTTCGGGGATTTTCTTCTCCAAACACAAATTCAAGTCCAAAACATGCCAAATCTCACCCAATACAACAAAATGACTTGAACCATGGAAAATGCCAAGCAATGGCACAAAGGAACCCTAAACACAAGCTCTAGATATGCATTTTCACATGACAAATGCATAAACCCTCACATTTCATAGCAAAACACAAGTAGAATCCAAGAAATCACATATAGGTAAGCAAAATAGGTTTTAGTAGAGCATGGGTTACCTCTTGTAGACCATAAGACTTCACTTAACACCTCACAAGCTCCCCACAAGGCTTACTTTCCAAACCCACTTCAAGATCAAACCAAAAGATCATAAAGATCCTACCTTTAAGAAAAAGACAACTAAGATGGAACCAAAAACACAAGATGGACTTAGATCTTACCCTCAAAGATACCCAAATAGGTGAAAGGTTGAATCTTGGAAGCAAAACTTGGAATCTTGACAAGGGTCTCAACTTAGCTTGGAGAATAAGTTACACCTCTTTTCTAGAGAGAATGTGGAGCTAATTTCTAAGAATTGTAAGGAATGAAATGAAGAAGTCATCTAGGTTAGGTTACAATACTAAATCTTGGTGAAAAGTTTAGAATACCCTTACTAAGCTTTAGAAAGTGTAAGGAACAAGGAAACTCCCCTCAAACCACAAGGTACAAGACAACTTAAAGGTTGACAAGTCAAATACTAGTCCTTGAGTATTAAAAATCAGGATTTTAGGAATTAATTCCTCAAATGAAATAGGATTAATTACTCAATTAATCCGTGGCTTGAATGTGGATTTTTGGGGTGTCATAAATGGCACAAATGAACCCTAAATACAAGCTCTAGATATGGATTTTCACAAGATCATGCATCAACACTCACATTTCATAGCAAAAACACAAGTATAATCCAAGAAATCACACATAGGTAAGCAAAATAGATTTTGTAGAGCATGGGTTACCTCTTGTAGACTAAAGACTTCACTTTACACCTCAACAAGCTCCTCACAAGGCTCACCTTCCAAAGCCTCTTCAAGAACATACCAAAAGATCATAAAGATCCTATCTTTAAGAAAAGACACCTTAGATAAAATCAAAAACACAAGATGAACTTAGATCTTACCCTCCTAGATGCCCAAATATTAGAAAGGTTGAATCTTGGAAGCAACTCTTGAAGTTTTGGCAAGGTTCCAACTTGGCTTGGAAGAAAAGCTACTCACCTTTTAGAGAGAGGGGGTGGAGCTAGATTTTTAGAAAAGTGTAAGGAGAGAATGAAGGTGGTCTACTAGGTTAGGTTACAATACTAACACCAAGTGAAAGGTCAAGAATACCCTTACTAACACAAGGAAATGTAAGGAACAAGGGAACTCCTTACAAAGCTCAATGTACAACTTTGACTTTGGGGTTGACTAGTCAATTACTAGTCCCCAACTATTAAATTTCTGGAATTTAAGGAATTAAATTACAAATTGAAATAGGATTAATTACTCAATTAATCCGTTTATTGAATTTGGATTTTGGGGTGTCACATCCTCTCCCCCTTCAAAGAAGCTTCGTCCCCGAAGCTTGGGTACGACGAATTAAAAGCAAACGGTGATAGGAAACAACATTGTGACAAGAGGTTCAAGAACAAGCTCTTTTGGTCAAAACTCAAAAGATTTCACAAGAGTTTCAAAACAAGAAAGAATTAAAAACATGGATTGGCAAGAATTAAACAAACGGATATATTGAGCATTACGAACTCTAACTTCAACACAAACACCGACTTCTAGCAAACCACTAAGAACTAAACAACCAACACAAAGCACCAACTACTACTAAGCTAACAAAACAACAAGGCACAAGCAAAGCAAACACAAAAGCAACAACAAACAACCAACAAACGGCAACAACGGCTAAGGAGACCCAACTACTAAGGAAAGGCGAACAAGATAGCCACAGCTTCACTCTAGAAGGACTCGCTCTCCGACTCCTTGAACTCTTCATCATCTTCTCCTTTACGGCTTGAACTGTCTTCAATCTGGTCCAGCCTGTGGTGCACGACGACGAACTGCGTCTTCATGAAAGCAAAGCAACTAAACCAACTACTCAAACTACAAGCTAACAACCATGGCAAACAAGAGAGAACGACTAAATGCACAACTGAGCAAACAGCTACCAACGAACCTACTAACAAAACAAGCAAGGGACGCCACAAGGTTCCACAACGAAAATGGTCGGCTTGCGAAAGAGATGACAAAGCTTGAGAGATGGGTTGCAAACGACATTTTAAGCAACAAAGGTGTTCGCCACTAACCAACGTTAGAGAAAACAAGGGTTTAAAGCAAGGTATTAAGATTGATAGGCTGGGTCACAACGAAGTTCAACACCAAAACCATTGGTTAACAAAACGAGAGACAAGACTTAGAGATAGGTTGAGGGTTCACAAAGGTAAGACAAGAAAGAAAGATAAGGTGATAGATAAAAGATTTATCGGAAAGGAAAGCTAACTTCACACTGAGCCTAACTCCTGTTCAAAACTAGCCAACGATCTACTCAAAACGAGACGGCTCAGCTAAGGAACAAGCCACAAACAGAAACTGACACCACAAGAACCCTAAACTAGATCACTCGGGACCACAGAACCAGGGTTGCATCTTAACTGATCTCTGCTGACTTCTTCAACCAAAGGAAACAAGGTACTCCCACTACGTAACTTGAGCTCGGCATTTGCTTGAACTTGATTCGACACTTCCGACAAGGCTACAACTACTAGATCCAAAATACGGGTTGGATGTCATTCTCTCTGGCTCTATGGTGAACTTGATGTAGGCTACCGACTTAACACTTGCATTAGCACTCCACTTCCAACTCTCTACAAAGCAACGCTTGAAACTTCAAAACTCTGGTCTGGATGAAAGGATCAAACAGGAACGATAACAAAGGAGAAAGGTAACTTAGGGGAAAGAAGGCTTACAAGAAGAGATTCGGTTCAACGGAAAAGATTAGAGCGAAGGGTTTTAAGGTTCAAAAACTCAAGGACCACGTTACGTAGGAATAGGATCAAAGTCATCAAAGTTGCAACTTCGGAAATAAGGTTGCCACCTTGCACAGAATCGTTAGAAGCTGGGAATACAAGAACGAGGTTTGATTCGAATGGACGATCAAGGTAAGACTTTAGGTTCAACAACTCCAGGACCACGTTGATTAAGAAGAAGAGAATTGTAAACAAGGAGTAAGGAATAAAAATGGGGTTTAAAGAAGTTGAAAAGAATTTCCCCACGGAGGGTATCCGATTTAAACTCAAGGGTAGTGCTGATGAAGAAAGAAATCAAGGTTTTTTTTTTTTAAAGTCACAACTTAGGAAAAATGAGGTCGTAACCTTGGACAGAGTCAAATCAAGAGACGAACAAGAACGAGGTTTGAAAGAATTGAAAGGATTTCCTAATGAAGGGTACTAGATTTAGGCTCAAGAATAATGTAGGTTAAGAAGGAAATCAAGATTTTCAAGATTACAACTTAGGAAAACGAGGTTTTCATCTTGTATAGAATCAAATTAAGAAGGAAACGAGAACGACGCTCGAAGAGATAGGAAATATTTCTTGGAAAGAGACAATTGGTTGGACAAGAAGATGATAGAAAGACGGCTTAAAGAAGGTTAAGGATTCTCGACTTCAGGATACTTCTTCGATCACTGCACTTTTGACGAACTGAAGGCTCTCTACCTCGACTCGGACGCGGCTTAACTCTTAGACCTTGCCGGATTTCTTCATAAGCTGATGACACCGCCGCCTTGCACAAGATGGTTTGGAAGGAAAACAAGGACAAGGTTCGAAAGAAAAGAATCACTTGGCAAAAAGGGTGATAGGGTTTGTCTAAGGGAAAGAAAAGATTAACGAGGGTCAAGGGCAACACTCAAACAAGCTAACGCTCAAAGCTGACAAGCAAGGAAAGGCACAAAGACGAAGGGAGGTGCAACGAAAAGGGTACAAAACTTACTTCCACGGTTCCCACTTGCATCTGTCTCACAACTGTCAATCTTGCCTTGTCGAGGTTGTTGTTGAGTCCGTTGAATTCTTCCTTTTAGCACTACACTCAAAGGACCGGTGACCATTCTTGCCACAAACAAAGCACTCTAACGGTTTCCCAAGACAGACGACACCGGGATGGTCACTTCCACACTTCTTGCAAACGAAGCGCCTTCCCTTAGCTTTAATCTTCCGGATTGGCTGGGGAGCCTTACCTCTCTTAGAGTCATCTCTTTGCAGGCTTCTTGTTGATCCAACACTAGTTTCCATCAAACTCCTAACCACAGGTGAAACGCTTTCGTCAAGCTTCCTCTTATGGCTCTCCCGGATTCCTTTCTGAACTTGTACTCGAAAAAGGTCAACGACACAACGGTAGGCTTCCTTGGCTTGAGCAGGATAGAACCGCTCGCGTAACATAACCTTCAAGTCTTCCCAACTGAACTTCGAATCTTGTCTACAAGCTGGTCTTTCAAGCATCCACCACGAGTCTGCTTCTTGCCGAAGGTAGAACGTAGCCAACTCCACCTTGCGATTCTCCGGGCATACCACAACTTCGAAGACCTTGTCAACATCCGGATCCACTCGTCTAGCACTGCGGAATCTTCTTCACCGGCAAAGATCGGGGGACGGAGACTTGTGACTTGGCGTACTATGTCACGATTCCCATTCTGAAGAGGGTGGTTGTTGAGGAGGGCATTGCTCAGCGTCTGGGTGATCTGCGTCAGTTGATGAAGACTTTGAGCTAACTGTTCACTGGTGACTGCTTCTGAAAACCTTGCACGACGTCTCGATGATGCCATCCTCGACTTCTACAGCAACAGCACGATAACTGGGGAAACTTAGGGCCCGCACCCTTACCTGGTGCCTTAACTAAAGAGAACCAAAGCTAAAAGAGAAACAAAGCACAGAAAACACAACAGAAAATGACACAAGAACTCACAACCTCACCGCGCATCCAAAAGTCCTAAGTCCTAAACACTTAGATACTTAAGGTCGCTTAGGGTCTCAACCACACTTAACCACTTATAAAGTCTAGACTTAACTCTTCCTGGGCTCAAACCTAGGCTCTGATACCAACTGTAACACCCCCTAAAAACATGTTATAAAACGCCTTAAAACATGCAGATAAAGGAACTAAACAATCGACACAGCGGAAGTCTGAACGATAGATAGATAGGTAAAGTCTGAAACACAGGGTGTTATGCCACGTTCACCATAAGGCTGAACGCACAAGCAATATCTGCAATGTTCACAACTAATCCCATAAGATCAAAGTTCTACATCTACACTGGCTCACAGGCCACAAAACGAGAGGGGAAATCTATTCTAGCAAGTACTAGACCGCGCGCTCGCCTAGACATCAACTGAAAGAACACAATAAAACATGCGACGATGCTCGGTCAGCGAATAATGCCGGTAACCCACCAATACAATGTGAAATAACATACATAAGTAAGATATAAGTTGTAAAGCCATTTTCGAAATGGAATACATATATATAAGTACAAAACCAAGAGTAATAGCCAACATAAGACTCAACACTCTCAACAACAACACGGGAACACATCCCAAGACCACAAAGAACAACATGACTCACAAGAAGAGTCAAGGCATGATTTATCATCACTCAATAGATCAAAACCCGACAAGCACAACGCAAAGGAATAAGACTCACTCAACGGCAACACATGCCTTTGTGACTACACACGTCACAAGAGAAGAACTCAGCACAATGGCTACACAAGCCCTCGTGACATCACCCATCACGAATTGATATGCCTTCCTTATGCCCGGTTCCAACCTTATGGCTACCCCCAACCTTATTTCTTCTTCCAACCATTACCTCCAAGACCCCTGTACAACCAAATCCAACCTTTTCCCTCCGAGGACCGTCGTCCCCATCCGCCGACAAACCGCCAACAAAACCACCAATTTCATAGTACATGAGGGTACCGATCACACACACGGCAACACACGCCTTCCCAAGAAAATGCGTGAACCTGACACACAGGTCACACAAGGCTCACCTTGGTGACTAGTGTCCCATACCACTAATCGTGCAATCTAGGTAAAGCCACACACACACATCACACCTCAACAGGAATCAATCAACGGATCACAACGAAGATATGAAATCATACTCAATCAAGGAATGGGTCCCAGTCCAACATCAACAACGATGAATAACACAAGTTATCATCAACCAAAGGATGGTACAAACAACACACACACTAGCATTTAAACACCGAACTAGCATGCCTATCAAACGGGTAGGCCAAAGGTAGTTCTGAGGAACACACAAGACTCATCACGGTTCAACGAAACACAATGTTGAACACTTAGCACGATTCAAGACACCAAAGACCTACATGGATACCTACCATATAGTTCTAGACATACGAAACATCAAGAAGACGCTCAAATAGTTCCACAAAAGAACATCGGGAAGTCAAAAGACCAAATACCGAGTCAAAAGAATCACGGGGAACAAATCCCTGCCATCACCACAATAAGTACCCGCAGGTAGGCCCACGGGTAGGCCTCTACCCGCGGGTACAGGCTACCCAACCAGTGTACCCCTCAGGTGGGCGACGGGTTGGACCCCTACCCGCCGTTCCGCCCATGGGTACAACCCTGTACCTCAAAATATCCCTTCGGGGATTTTCAACTCCAAGCTCAAATTCAAGTCCAAAACATGCCAAATCTCACCCAATACAACAAAATGACTTGAATCATAGGAAATGCCAAGCAATGGCACAAATGAACCCTAAATACAAGCTCTAGATATGCATTTTCACAAGATCATGCATCAACACTCACATTTCATAGCAAAAACACAAGTAGAATCCAAGAAATCACATATAGGTAAGCAAAATAGATATTGTAGAGCATGGGTTACCTCTTGTAGACCAAAGACTTCACTTTACACCTCAACAAGCTCCTCACAAGGCTCACCTTCCAAACCCACTTCAAGAACAAACCAAAAGATCATAAAGATCCTATCTTTAAGAAAAGACACCTTAGATAAAACCAAAAACACAAGATGAACTTAGATCTTACTCTCCTAGATGCCCAAATATAAGAAAGGTTGAATCTTGGAAGCAACTCTTGAAGTTTTGGCAAGGTTCCAACTTGGCTTGGAAGAAAAGCTACTCACCTTTTAGAGAGAGGGTGGAGCTAGATTTTTAGAAAAGTGTAAGGAGAGAATGAAGGTGGTCTACTAGGTTAGGTTACAATACTAACACCAAGTTAAAGGTCAAGAATACCCTTACTAACACAAGGAAATGTAAGGAACAAGGGAACTCCTTACAAAGCTCAATGTACAACTTTGACTTTGGGGTTGACTGGTCAATTACTAGTCCCCAACTATTAAATTTCAGGAATTTAAGAAATTAAATTACAAATTGAAATAGGATTAATTACTCAATTAATCCGATAATTGAATTTGGATTTTGGGGTGTCACACCATAGCCCATTGCACCATTCGACCGGAGGAAGTTGGGCTCCTCAAGATGCCGGTGAGTGGTTGGTCTGTGAGCACCTCTATGGGGTGGGCTTGGAAGTATGGGACTAACTTTCATACTGTGGTGATTAGAGAGTAGACCATCTTCTCTAGGGGTGTATATCGGGTTTCTTCCCCTCTTAGTAATTTGCTGATATAATATATTGGATGTTGCAGCTTCTCTTCTTCCCGTACCAAAACAGAGCTCACTGCCTGCTCTGATACCGCCATGTAAAGGTATAAGGTTTCACCGTCTTTGGGTTTGGCTAGTAGGGGTGGGGATAACAGATATTTCTTTAACTCCTCGAACGATGTTTGACATTCAGGGGTCCATTCGAACCCCTCTCTTCTTTTGATCACTTCGAAAAATGGTAGAGAGAGCTCTGCCGATTTAGAGAGGAAACGGCTAAGGGCTTCCAATCGTCCCGTCAGTTTTTGGATTTCCAGTAGGTTGGTGGGCGGTTGCATGTCCAGTATGGCTTATATTTTCTTGGGGTTTGGTTCTATCTGTGACACCCCGACATCCAAATTCAATAAAGGGATTAATTGAGTAATTAATCCTATTTCAATTTGTAATTTAATTCCTTAAATTCCTGAAATTTAATAGTTGGGGACTAGTAATTGACTAGTCAACACCAAAGTCAAAGTTGTACATTGAGCTTTGTAAGGAGTTCCCTTGTTCCTTACACTTCCTTATGTTAGTAAGGGCATTCTTGACCTTTCACTTGTTGTTGGTAATGTAACATAACCTAGTAGACCACCTTCATTATGTCCTTACACTTTTCTAAAAATCTAGCTCCACCCTCTCTCTAAAAGGTGAGTAGCTTTTCTTCCAAGCCAAGTTGGAACCTTGCCAAAACTTCAAGAGTTGCTTCCTAGATTCAACCTTTCTTATATTTGGGCATCTAGGAGGGTAAGATCTAAGTCCATCTTGTGTTTTTTGTTCTATCTAAGGTGTCTTTTCTTAAAGTTCGGATCTTTATGATCTTTTGGTTTGTTCTTGAAGTGGGTTTGGAAGGTGAGCCTAGTGAGGAGCTTGTTGAGGTGTAAAGTTCTTTAGTCTACAAGAGGTAACCCATGCTCTATAAAATCTATTTTGCTTACCTATATGTGATTTATTGGATTCTACAGGTGTTTTGCTATGAAATGTGAGTGTTGATGCATGATCTTGTGAAATTGCATATCTAGAGCTTGTGTTTAGGGTTCTTGTGTGCCAATGCTTGGCATTTCCTTTGATTCAAGTCATTTTGTTGTATTTGGTGAGATTTGGCATGTTTTGGACTTGAATTTGAGTTTGACGATGAAAATCCGTGAAGTGTATTATTGTGGTACAGGGATGTACCCGCGGGCGGAACGGCGGGTAGGCGTCCAACCCGCCGCCCACCCGCGGGGTACATTGGTCGGGCAGCCTGTACCCCCGGGCGTAACCGCGGGTAGAGGCCTACCCATGGGCCTACCCGCGGGTACAGTGTTGGTGTTGTTTGGGGATTTGTTCCCCGTGATTCTTTTGACTCGGTATTTGGTCTTTTGACTTCCCGATGTTCTTTTGTGGAACTATTTGAGTGTCTACTTGATGTTTCGTATGTCTAGAACTATATGGTAGGTATCCATGTAGGTTTTGGTGTCTGGAATCGTGCTAAGTGTTCAACATTGTGGTTCATTGAACCGTGATGAGTCTTGTGAGTTCTTCGGAACTACCTTTGGTTTACCCGTTTGATGAGCATGCTAGTTCGGTGTTTAAATGCTAGCATGTGTGTTGTTTGTACCTTCCTATTGGTTGATGATAACTTGTGTTATTCATCGTTGTTGTTGTTGGACTGTGATCCATTCCTTGATTGAGTATGGTTTCATATCTTCGTTGTGATCCGTTGAGTGATTCCTGTTGAGGTGTGATGTGTGTGTGGCTTTACCTGGATTGCACGATTAGTGGTATGTGACACTAGTCACCAAGGTATTGCAGCGGTCCTCGTGGTGGCTGTGACGTGATTATAGAGTTGTGACCTTTGTGTAAGGTTCACGTGATTCTTGGGTGGCATGTGTTGCCGTGTGTGTGATCGGTACCCTCGTGTACTATGAAATCGGTGGTTATGTTGGAGATCTGTTGGAGAGGGGACGACGGTCCTCGGAGGGAAAAGGTTGGACTTAGTGTACAGGGGTCCTGGAGGTAAAGGTTGGAACTAGACATAAGGTTGGGGGTAGCGATAAGGTTGGAACCGGGCATAAGGAAGGCATATCAACTCGTGATGAGTGATGTCACGAGGGCTTGTGTTGCCGATGTGGTGAGTTCTCTTCTTATGACGTGTGTAGTCACAAAGGCATGTGTTGCCATTAGTTTTGTCTTTATCCTTGTGTTGTGGTATCCTTTGTGGTTTGGGATGTGTTCCCGTGTCCTTGTTGAGAGTGTTGAGTCTTGTGTTGACTATTGCTCTTGGTATTGTACTTATATACTTATGTATTCCGTTTCGAAAATAGCTTTACAACTTATATCTATCTATGTATGATATTTCACATGTATTGGTGGGTTACTAGCATTATTCGCTGATGGTGACACCCCAAAAATCCACATTCAATCCATGGATTAATTGAGTAATTAATCCTATTTTATTTGAGGAATTAATTCCTAAAATCCTGATTTTTAATACTCAAGGACTAGTATTTGACTAGTCAACCTTTAAATTGTGTTGTACCTTGACCTTTGAGGGTAGTTCCATTGTTCCTTACACTTTCTAAGGGTTAGTAAGGGTATTCTTGACTTTTCACCAAGAGTTAGTATTGTAACCTAACCTAGAAGACTTCTTCATTTCATTCCTTACAATTCCTAGAAAATTTCTCTATCTTCTCTCTAGAAAAGAGGTGTAGCTTATTCTCCAAGCTAAGTTGAGACCCTTGACAAGATTTCAAGTTTTGCTTCCAAGATTCAACCTTTCACCTATTTGGGCATCTAGGAGGGTAAGATCTAAGTTCATCTTGTCTTTTTGGATCCATCTTAAAGGTAGGATCTTTATGATCCTTTGGTTTGATCTTGAAGTGGGTTTGGAAAGTACGCGTTGTAAGAAGCTTGTTGAGGGTAAAGTGAAGTCTTTTGGTCTACAAGAGGTAACACATGCTCAACTAAAACCTATTTTGCGTACCTATATGTGATTTCTTGGATTCTACTTGTGTTTTGCTATGAAATGTGAGGGTTTATGCATTTGTCTTGTGATATTGCGTATCTAGAGCTTGTGTTTTGGGTTCCTTTGTGCCATTGCTTGGCATTTTCCATGGTTCAAGTCATTTTGTTGTGTTGGGTGAGATTTTGCATGTTTTGGACTTGAATTTGTGTTTGGAGAAGAAAATCCCTGAAGGGATTTGTTGTGGAACAGGAGTGTTCCCGCGGGCGGAACGGCGGGCGGGGCACCACCTGCCGGCCTACCCGCGGGTACATAGTTGTTGTTGTGAAGGGATTTGTTCCCCGTGATTCGTTGGACTCGATATTTGGTCTTTTTTACTTCCCAATGTTCTTTTGTGGAACTATTTGAGCGTCTTCTTGATGTTTCGCATGTCTAGAACTATATGGTAGGTATCCATGTAGGACTTTGGTGTCTTGAATCGTGCTAAGTGTTCAACATTGAGTTTCGTTGGACCGTGAGGTGTCTTGTGTGTTCCTCGAAACTATATTGAGTTTCTCCGTTGTTAAGCATGCTAGTTTATTGTCTTAATGCTAGCGTGTGTGTGGTTTGTACCTTCCGTTTGGTTGATGATAACTTGCGTTATTCATCGTTGTTGTTGTTGGGCTGTGACCCATTCCTTGATCGAGTATGTTTCATACCTTTGCTGTAATCTATTGTTTGACTCTTGTGGGGTTGTGGTGCGTGTGTGGCTTTACCTGGATTACACGATTAGTGGTATGGGACACTGGTCACCAAGGTATTGCAGCGGTCCTCGTGGTGGTCGTGACGTGATTATGGAGCTGTGGCCTTTGTGTAAGGTTCACGTTTTTGGGGGATAACAGGTGTTATCCAGGCATGTGTGCCATGTGCGTGATAGTGACGCGGGTACTATGAATCGGTGGTTTTTGTTGGAGGTATGTCGGAGGGGGAGTGACGATTCCCGGGGGAATAAGGTTGGACTGTATGTACAGGGGTCCTAGAGGTAAAGGTTGGAACTAGATATAAGGCTGGGGGGTAGCCATAAGGTTGGAACAGGGCATAAGGAAGGCATATCAACTCGTGGTGGGTGATGTCACGAGGGCTTGGGTAGCCGTGGTTGTGTGTTCTTATCTTGTGACGTGTGTAGTCACAAGGGCATGTGTTGCCGTTTGTTGTGTCTTTATTCTTGTGGTGTCGTTATCCGTTGTGGTCTTGAGATGTGTTCCCGTGGTGTTTGTTGATGAGTGTTGAGTCTTGAGTTGGTGTTTACTCTCGGTTTTTCACTTATATATATGTATTCCGTTTAAAAATGATTTTTGTATATATCCTACCTATGTATGATACTTAACAGGTATTGGTGGGTTACCAGCATTATCGTTGACCGGGCGTCGTCCCAATGTTTATCTTTGTATCTTTCAGGTGATGTCTAGACGAGCGCGATGTTTAGAAGCCGGTAGTCTAGTACCTTTATCCTTGTTTTGTGGCCTGTGTGCCGTTGTAGTGTTAGACTGTATCTTTTTGGGATAGATGTATACACTTGCAGATTGGCTGCCGTTGCGTTTACCGGGTTTGGTAGACGTGTTATAACACCCCGTTGGATTTCTTTTTATCCAGTTTCCGTTTTATCTTCCGTTGTGCTAGTTTTGTGTATGATCTACAGGTGTTAAGGCCTTTTCATATAGGTCGTGTTTGGGGGGTGTTACAGTTGGTATCAGAGCCTAAGTTTTGAGCCTAGGAAGAGTTAAGTCTAGACTTTCTATGTGGTTAAGTGTGTTTTGAGACCTCTAAGCGACCTTAAGAAGCTAAGTGCTAAGCTTAAGACTCTAGGTTGCGTGGTGAGCTGTGTTTTGTTTCTGTTCTTTGTTTGTTGCTTCTCTTATCGTGTTGTTGTTGTAGAAGCCGCGATGTCTCCTCGTCCTCGTGCACGCACCCCAGAGACCCCGACCAACGAGCAGCTTGCTCAGAACCTTCATCAGCTGACTCAGACCATGCAGACGCTCTGTGAAGCTCTGTTGAACAACAATCACGCTGTGCCTCCTCCTCCTCCTGCTGCGCACCGTGACGTAGGACGTTTAGTGTCGGGTCATCGGCCGCCAACCTTCGCTGGCGAGGAAGACCCTGTAGTCCTAGAAGAGTGGCTACGGGTGTTTGATAAGATCTTCACCGTGGTGGGCTGCCCCGAAGAGAGGAGAGTAGAACTGGCAACGTTCTACTTCTGCCAAGAACCGGACTTGTGGTGGGTTCACGAAGGCCAGGCTCTTCTTGAAGAACCAGAGTTCGGTTGGACAGCTCTCAAGGACCGGTTGCGTGAAAGGTTTTATCCTGCACATGTGCGCGCGGCCATGTACAAAGAGTTCCTTCACCTGCAGCAAGGATCCAAGTCTATGGTTGAGTACCACAAGAGGTTCTTGGAGCTGGCACGTTTTGCTAGGATGCTTATGCCTACGGAGCTCACCAAAGTTGAGAAATTCATGGCCGGTCTGAACTATGAGGCGCGAAATGCTTTGACTATGAGTAGGCCGAGTACTCTCAAGGACGCATATGTGTGTGCCGCTGATCTTTATTGCGTGCAGCAGCTTCAGAGGGGTTCATTTGAGCAAGCTAGGAAGAGATCTGAGGGCGGAAGTTCTTCTACCTTCAAGAAGTCAAGACCGAGTTTCCCGGCCAGGAATGTGTCATCTTCTTCTCAAGGACCTGTCAGGACAGAGCTCGGGAACCAAGCTAAGGCATCTCTTTGTCAGCGTTGTGGGAAGATGCGTGTGGGTCAGAGTTGCAACGGCTTTGAGTTCAGGTGTTTTCGTTGCGGAGATCGTGGCCACAAGATCACGGAGTGTCCCCTGTTAGCTGGTCAGAGAGCATTACCACCACACTGCCGACGCCACAGCCGGACCCGCCACCGCTGTCGCCGATCTGCTGTTGCCGCGTCGCCGAGAGCAGCGCGAGAGAGAGAGAGGTAGTGTGGGTGTGAAGAAGAAGTTGTGGGCTTTGTTTGTTGAGTTTTGGATCATCTCCTACCATGCCTAGAAGATCAAGTTTGGCTAGGAAAGCGGAATGGGTGGATGCCCACTACCTTGTGCTTGAAGGTAAAGCTTTTGATCCGGAATCTTTTTCTAGTTCCTTGTTGGATTTGCTTAGGTATCAAGGTTTGTTGGGTGGGTTTCTCGCCATAAGGGCCGATACATACCCGAGTTTGGTGAAAGAGTTTTACCGTCACATGGTTGTGACGAAGGAAGGTGGAAAGCTTCAAATCACCTCTAAGGTGAGAGGTGTAAAGGTTGTGCTTTCTGATAAGAGGTTGGCTTAGTTGTTGAGTTTGTCTGCTACCGGAGTGGCTCAGTACAGTTGTCATTCTTGGATTAGTACGAATACCATGGGGTACCGTGACTACTTGAGCTACTTGCTAGGCCGTACGAGTGGTTTCACTCAAGCCTCTAGGCCGGAAAAGAAGTAGTTGTCTGCGGAGCAAAGGATCTTGGTGATGTTGGTGTCGGACTATTTGTTGCCAAAGAATAACAAGAACAAGTTGTTGGGTAAACTGGAGTGCACTTTTGCCTTCTATCTGAAGAACATGGTTAAGTTCAACTTGCCTGCTTTGATGTTGCAACACATGGTGTTCTGTCGGGATCACAATCGGAAGAGTTTGCCTTATGGAATGGTGTTGAGCTGGATTTTGGTTAGGAAGGGCGTCAGTGTGGATGGTTGTCTTCCTAAAGCTGTGGGAAAGCTAGTGTTGGATGCCACCAACCTTCGGAGTTGTCACCTGTTTCGTTTGGATGATGGCGAGTATATCACGCTTGAAGAAGTGGCAAGGAAGGCACCTGATGAACGAGCAGAGTTGGCCGCTGTGCTTGGAATCTATGCCGGGAAGTTGAGCCTCGCTGTTCAGAGCTTGGGAGGTGATGAAGAAGCCAAGGATGAAGCCGATCTTGAGGAAGTGGCGGGAGCGCCAGAAGCCGTTGAAGCTGAGGAAAACGTCTCGGAGAGTGAAGAGGATCCACGAAGAAGGGAAGCTCGCACCAAGAGGGAGCACGACCCCACGTCGCACGAAGAGCGTGTTGTTGCTTTGCTTCGTCAGCAGAACCGCATGTTAGAGGAGGGCATTGCTTTCATGAGGACGCGGTTTGTTGCTGTGCACCATCGGCTAGACCAGATCGAAGCCAGCTCGAGTCTTAGAGGAGAAGACGAGGAAGAGTCCGAGGAGTCGGAGAGCGAGTATTTCTAGTAGTTGTGCTTTCCTTGTTCGCCTTTTTCCTTGTTGTTGCTTTTCTTTTTGCGTTGTCGCCGTTGTTTGGTTGATTGTTGTTACTTTTGTGCTTGCTTTGTTTGTAGTCTTGTGGCTTAGTTAGCTTTGTAGTGGTAGTAGTGTTTCGTGTAGGTTGTCTTGCTCTTAGTGTTTGGTAGAAGTAGATGTTGGTGTTAAGAATAGAGTTTGTGATGTTCAATCTACTCCTTTGTTATGTTCTTGACAACTCTTGATTCGTTATGCCTTTTTTCTTGTTTGAAATCCTTGTAGAACCTTTTGAGTTTTGACCAAAAGGATTTGTTCTTGAACCTCTTGTCACAATGTTGTTTCCTATCACCATTTGTTTCTAATTCATCGTACCCAAGCTTCGGGGACGAAGCTTCTTTTAAGGGGGAGAGGATGTGACACCCCAAAAATCCACATTCAATCCATGGATTAATTGAGTAATTAATCCTATTTTATTTGAGGAATGAATTCCTAAAATCCTGATTTTTAATACTCAAGGACTAGTATTTGACTAGTCAACCTTTAAGTTGTGTTGTACCTTGAGCTTTGAGGGGAGTTCCCTTGTTCCTTACACTTTCTAAGGGTTAGTAAGGGTATTCTTGACTTTTCACCAAGAGTTAGTATTGTAACCTAACCTAGAAGACTTCTTCATTTCATTCCTTACCATTCCTAGAAAATTTCTTTATCTTCTCTCTAGAAAAGAGGTGTAGCTTATTCTCCAAGCTAAGTTGAGACCCTTGCCAAGATTTCAAGTTTTGCTTCCAAGGTTCAACCTTTAACCTGTTTGGGCATCTAGGAGGGTAAGATCTAAGTTTATCTTGTCTTTTTGGTTCCATCTTAGTTGTCTTTTTCTTAAAGGTAGGATCTTTATGATCCTTTGGTTTGATCTTGAAGTGGGTTTGGAATGTAAGCCTTGTAAGAAGCTTGTTGAGGGTAAAGTGAAGTTTTTTGGTCTACAAGAGGTAACCCATGCTCTACTAAAACCTATTTTGCTTACCTATATGTGATTTCTTGGATTCTACTTGTGTTTTGCTATGAAATGTGAGGGTTTATGCATTTGTCTTGTGATATTGCATATCTAGAGCTTGTGTTTTGGGTTCCTTTGTGCCATTGCTTGGCATTTTCCATGGTTCAAGTCATTTTTTTGTGTTGGGTGAGATTTGGCATGTTTTGGACTTGAATTTGTGTTTGGAGAAGAAAATCCCCGAAGGGATTTGTTGTGGAACAGGAGTGTTCCGGCGGGCGGGGCACCACCCGCCGGCCTACCCGCGGGTACAT
Source organism: Ipomoea nil (assembly GCF_001879475.1). NCBI lineage: Eukaryota > Viridiplantae > Streptophyta > Magnoliopsida > Solanales > Convolvulaceae > Ipomoea > Ipomoea nil. The sequence continues at coordinate 453,884 of NW_017617829.1, forward strand.
AGCCTCGTGGGTAAGTGTTCCCGCGGGCGGGACCACGGGTGGGGCACTACCCGTGGGTCCACCCGCGGGTACATTGTTGTTGTTGTGAAGGGATTTGTTCCCCGTGATTCGTTGGACTCGGTATTTGGTCTTTTGACTTCCCGATGTTCTTTTGTGGAACTATTTGAGTGTCTTCTTGATGTTTCGTGTGTCTAGAACTATATGGTAGGTATCCATGTATGACTTTGGTGTCTTGAATCGTGCTAAGTGTTCAACATTGAGATTCATTGGACCGTGAGGTGTCTTGTGTGTTCCTCGGAACTATCTTGAGTTTCTCCGTTGTTAAGCATGCTAGTTTATTGTCTTAATGCTAGCGTCTGTGTGGTTTGTACCTTCCGTTTGGTTGATGATAATTTGCGTTATTCATCGTTGTTGTTGTTGGGCTGTGACCCGTTCCTTGATCGAGTATGTTTCATACCTTCGTTGTAATCCGTTGTTTGACTCTTGTGGAGTTGTGGTGCGTGTGTGGCTTTACCTAGATTGCACGATTAGTGGTATGGGACACTAGTCACCAAGGTATTGCAGCAGTCCTCGTGGTGGCCGTGGTGTGATTATGGAGCTGTGGCCTTTGTGTAAGGTTCACGTTTTTGGGGGATAACAAGTGTTATCCAGGCATGTGTGCCATGTGCGTGATAGTGCCGCGGGTACTATGAATCGGTGGTTTTTGTTGGAGGTCTGTCGGAGGGGGAATGACGATTCCCGGGGGAATAAGGTTGGACTGTATGTACAGGGGTCCTGGAGGTAAAGGTTGGAACTAGATATAAGGCTGGGGGTAGCCATAAGGTTGGAACAGGGCATAAGGAAAACATATCAACTCGTGGCGGGTGATGTCACGAGGGCATGTGTAGCCGTGGTTGTGTGTTCTTATCTTGTGATGTGTGTAGTCACAAGGGCATGTGTTGCCGTTTGTTGTGTCTTTATTCTTGTGGTGTCGTTATCCGTTGTGGTCTTGAGATGTGTTCCCGTGGTGTTTGTTGATGAGTGTTGAGTCTTGAGTTGGTGTTTAATCTCGGTTTTTCACTTATATATATGTATTCTGTTTCAAAATGATTTTTGTATATATCCTACCTATGTATGATACTTAACAGGTATCGGTGGGTTACCAGCATTATCGCTGACCGGGCGTCGTCCCAATGTTTATCTTTGTATCTTTCAGGTGATGTCTAGACGAGCGCGATGTTTAGAAGCCGGTAATTTAGTACCTTTATCCTTGTTTTGTGGCCTGTGTGCCGTTGTAATGTTAGACTGTATCTTTTTGGGATAGATGTATACACTTGCAGATTGGCTGCCGTAGCGTTTACCGGGTTTGGTAGACGTGGCATAACACCCCGTTGAAATTCTTTTTATCCAGTTTTCGTTTTATCTTCCGCTATGCTAGTTTTGTGTATGATCTGTAGGTGTTAAGGCCTTTTTATATAGGTTGTGTTTGGGGGGTGTTACACCGACCGGGCGTCGTCCCATGTTATATTGTGTTCTTTCAGGTGATGTCTAGGCGAGTGCGCAGTCTAGTGCCCGTTAGCTTAGCTTCTCCCGTTGGTTTTATTGCCTGTGTGCCGATCTATTTGTAGACTTTTGAGACTTTGGATAGTTGTAAACAATGCATATATTGCCGTAGCGTTCATCTTTGTTGGTGAATACCCCCCACTGACTCATTCATCACAATTTCATCCCGGGATCCTTTGTGGAACCCGAAACCATGCTTAGACACCTTTAAACGCAATTAACGATATCACGTAGGCAATTAACGGATCAAAAGCAAGAATCACGTAGAACTCATCCTATTACGACTTCAAAACATAAACAACACCCGAACATGAGAATTCCCACCCAAATATATATCAAGAACATCCCAACACAAATTCCCAATCCAACCTAGGGCTCTAATCCCACCCAAATGATCAAAATCATATTTTATCTTTAACATCAAGAAATATCAAGATTCGTCAAGCATCATCATATCAAAATCAAGAACTTCTTTGCAACATCAAGATTATCAAGAATACACATAAATCATCTTATCAATCATCAAGAATATATCACAAATAGCATAGGGGAATTAATCAAGACACAAGCATATAGGAGGAGGCCAAGGAAGGAGATTATAGCGAAGAAAATAGGTTTTGTTGAGACATGGGTTACCTCTTAGCCTTAATTAATCCTCCCTTGGCTATTAAGGTTCTTCCCTAAGATTTCCATCCGTTTGATCTCCCTAGGCTTGATGGTGGGGAGTCCCTTGGGAATTCTTGTGTGGTGATATCTATTGTGGTGTGACTTCTAGGTGCCTCCTCTGTCCTTATAGATATATACCTAGGAATCCTAATTAGGGTCTGAATGGTATGGGTTTACTAATTCTATTCCTTATAGGACTAAGAACTTGGTTTAAGGATAAGGGTCCATGCTCCATGGTGGACCATATTAATTAATTAAAGGGAATCCTAATCATGATCTGAATAGTAAAGGCCTACTTTCTTTATTTCTAATATATAATTAGGTCCAAGACTCCTAATTAGAATCTGATTAGTAAAAAGGTTCAATCTCTTTATTCCTAATAGACTTAAGACTCTAGTCTAGGCAAAGGTCCACGATCCATGGTGGACCACATTAATTAATTAAAGGGAATCCTAGCCAAATTAAATCCCTTTTTAATTATTATTAACGGAATTAATTAAATAATTAATCCGGGATTGAAGGCCGTAACACGGGGTGTTACACTCTCCCCTCCTTATAAGAAGCTTCGTCCCCGAAGCTTAGAAATCATTTTGGGGTAAAGAGTCCGAATTAGTATAGTAGTACATAAAGAAGATGTTATATGGGAGATATATACATATGCACATATAAATTTACTGGGTTTAAGCCTAACTATTGTACTAGCAAAATGCATCAGATAATAAGATTATGAATATGCAACACATAATATGTAAGTTTTACGGGTGACTAATACATAACATAGAAGTCTTACTCGTGGCATGTTCTTTATTTAATTATTTTATAATGATTTAACATATAGGATCACAAGTTGTACCGATCATATAATTATTTATGTACCTAAATGAGAGGCAAATACCACGCGGGTGCAGATTCGGATAGCCATATAATTATTATAAAGTATATATGCACATATATCAACATAGGCGAACCTCATTTACAAATGGATGCAGACGTTTAATTATGTAGTGTAGCGTGTTGTGAGCCTAGATGCCATATATGTAGGATCTATGTCTAATCTTTGTGCTTAGCAGATTATACCAAATATTCATAGTTACAAAATAACAAGTCTAACATGTATGATAATTAACTATTATGTTATATGCGGAACCTGCAAGTCGTCATGCCTATATGTATACAGATGTAATTATGCTAAATATGCAATTTCTTAAGTCCATAGGCATAGAGTATGAAGGCATGTGAACCTATTTCAAGTCTTAAATAATAACTAGTCTTATGGAATCGTATGTATTATTTAACATGTTAACTAGTGCATGATTAACAATTAAATTCACGTACTTAATATCGTGGCACAACCAAACTTTTGTCATATAAATTCAGGAAGGTCATAAATCATATAACAATTATTCAAATAGCGAAAATCAGATTTTGAGGAAAAGATTGTAAGTAATTAGGGGGAAGGTTTTTGCTTCTTATGGGGTAAATAAATTATGGGGAGATAATAGAATTAGGGTCTTTATTTTGCATACCATGGATAACGGTGGGTGATCACATAACAAGTATTGGCACTTATATGCAGACTGCTTGTAGTTAATAATATTGTATATATGCATAGTGGGATGCCTTATAACATACCCTTTTTGTCTAGCATGCTTTGTATATGTACATGAATGTGTGTGTGTGTGTTTTGTCATAAACATGCGAGCTATGTGATTTGACATGCAATACATATGAAAAATATAAATTTCCACCTATAAATGGGACCATGCAATTCGCATACAAATATTCTTTAATAATTATGAGTAAGATAGCCTAGGTTCACAAGTAGTAAAGGTTTTATCTTGAGAACTCTTGACGGAATTTAATCACACAAGCACTTAGGAAAATTAGCTTTATCTCGGCGGTAATTAGATTTTAGGTAGGCATAATTTTACCTCTAGAAGCTCAGAATACCCAAACAACTTAGAGTTGAAGACCCTTGATTGCTAATGCCTAAATTAATTGATGGCCTGATGATGAGGCTAAAGTTTTTAATTATTTAGGGAAGGTAGGAGTGGTAACAGGGAGGTCATGCGAGGGGGAAAAGTAGAAATAGGGCTATCTCAGGATATGTGTATGTATACATATAAGAGTGATGTAATTTGTACGGAATGATATTTCAGGGTTAGGATATGCTAAGGGCAACCTCATGGATGTATATAAGATTATCGTAACTGGGGTACATGTGTATGGTTCGGGACTGGGGACATTATTGTATATAATATGACTGTAACAATTTATATGAATACATATGAATAAGGGGGGAAGTTTCTATGGGCTCACAGGTTTATACACACACACACACACACACACACACACACACACATAATCCACGGGGTGCTATGCCACATCTGAGCTGGAGAACTCAGATGCATAGGCTAAACTAACTAAATATCCTTAATACATTATTATGGCACGCAGGCCGAAAGGAAAGACTATCTATCTAATCCACGATCTTCTAGCATGCTCTGGGATCTACTCGTCTGTGCCTTATATATCTGTTTAGCTATATATATATATATATATATATATATATATATATATATATATATATATATATATATATATATATATATATATATATATATATATATATATATATATATACGAAAGTCATTTTGAAGCAGGAAGATATATACTTAAGAGACGGTAGTTTTAAAAACCGGGAATAGACTCAGCAAATAGGGATAAGCACATCAAACAATAATATATAGTTAAGTAGAGATAACATCATAAGGAATACGCATCAAAGGTCACGGATCACTTTCCAATTCCAAAACACATTATCATTCAATCACCATTCATATCACATAATTGTTGATGGCGCCACGGGACCAATCGCATGCCCCGAACATGAGGGTTAATGCTTATAGCATTAACACGGCCCCGCAGCACCCTACCTCAGTACTGTGGTATGAGGGGAGTTGATCGCAACCAACCCTTTCAGAACCGCTGACGAACTCAATGTCGGACAACGATCCGACACACCGCTAACGCGCACAGTCGGTGGATCGCGATCCCCTTTACAAGGGGGGACTTACGACCCTACACACCGTTGATGCGTACAGTTAGTGGACCGTAGCGGATCAAGCCCGACACACCGCAGAGCTAAACTCAGTCGGTGGGCGAAGATCCTCGGAGACTACGGCCCTACACACTGTTGTCCCATCACTCGGTGGATCGCAGCCAGCCGTAGCCCTACACACCGCCTGATTACTCACATCGGAGGACTACAGCCTACCTCTGCTTATTGGCCCTACACACCGCCTGGCGCATCCAGGTCGGTGGGTCATATCACCAAGGCCCAAGTGGACCTATAGTCCTATATAATCTTTATATACCTGACCGGTCTCTACCAGCCTGGTTAACAGTTGGGATGGTTCTCAACCCATTCAACTGCCCGTATAGTGGACCTTAGCCCTTTATAATATTTATATACCTGACCGATCTTAACCGGCCTGGTTAACAGTTGGGATGGTTCTCAGCCCATTCAACTGCCCGTATAGCCCACTTGATCTCAACCAAGTTGGGGAATCATGCATCACATAACACACATTAACACGTAATAGCACATAATAGCACATTGGGAAGGGGGAGACATATAATTAAGCTTACGTGTGATCATTCACGTACTAAGAGTAGTCCAAAGGGGTTCATACGACTTTCACCTAGGTCGACGGGTTACCGATTCAACTAGCATGCAATTCCTAAGACACTTTTATCCTACGAACGGCACCCGAAACATCAAACTAGACTCAAGCACGACAAGCGGGGTCCATTGGGAAACCACGGGGAATGGGGAACATCAAACGGGGAAGACAAGGACCCGGAGTGGGTAACGGACTAGCGGGTAGCCGGTGGGTGAGGGATCACCCGCCGGCTGCACGCCGGAGATCACTGCCCGGCAGCGGGTTGCGGGCGGGCGGACGCCAGCCCGCTGCCCGACGGTGATCTTTGGGCAGCGGGTAGGTGGCGGGTACCCCTACCCCCCACTAACTCATTCATCACAATTTCATCCTGGGATCCTTTGTGGAACACGAAACCATGCTTAGACACCTTTAAACACAATTAACGACACCACGTAGGCAATTAACGTATCAAAAGCAAGAATCACGTAGAACTCATCCTATTACGACTTCTAAACATAAACAACACCCGAACATGCGAATTCCCACCCAAATATATATCAAGAACATCCCAACACAAATTCCCAATCCAACCTAGGGCTCTAATCCCACCCAAATCATCAAAATCATATTTTATCTTTAACATCAAGAAATATCAAGATTCGTCAAGAATCATCATATCAAAATCAAGAACTTGTTTTCAACATCAAGATTATCAAGAATACGCATAAATCATCTTATCAATCATCAAGAATATATCACAAATAGCATAGGGGAATTAATCAAGACACAAGCGTATAGGAGCAGGCCAAGGAAGGAGATTATAGCGAAGAAAATAGGTTTTGTTGAGACGTGGGTTACTTCATAGCCTTAATTAATCCTCCCTTGGCTATTAAGGTTCTTCCCTAAGATTTCCATCCGTTTGATCTCCCTAGGTTTTGTGGTGGGGAGTCCCTTGGGAAATCTTGTGTGGTGATATCTATTGTGGTGTGACTTCTAGGTGCCTCCTATGTCCTTATATATATATATATATATATATATATATATATATATATATATATATATATATATATATATATATATATATATATATATATATATGTATATATATATATATACCTAGGAGTCCTAATTAGGGTCTGAATGTTATGGGTTTACTAATTCTATTTCTTATAGGACTAAGAGCTTGGTTTAGGGATAAAGGTCCATGGTCCATGGTAGACCATATTAATTAATTAAAGGGAATCCTAATCATGATCTGAATAGTAAAGGCCTACTTTCTTTATTTCTAATAGATAATTAGGTCTAAGACTCCTAATTAGAATCTGATTAGTAAAAAGGTTCACTCTTTTTATTCCTAATAGACTTAAGACTCTAGTCTAGGCAAGGGTCCACGATCCATGGTGGACCACATTAATTAATTAAAGGGAATCCTAGCCAAATTAAATCCCTTTTTAATTATTATTAACGGAATTAATTAAATAATTAATCCGGGATTGAAGGTCGTAACACGGGCTGTTACAAGTTCAGTTTATTTTACTTTATTTTATGTGGTTAGACTTTGTCTGGCTCTGTTAGAGTTAGTTTCCATATTATTAGCGTTAGACTTATTCTCCACATTATTAGCTTAAGAGCTGGTGTACTCAGGCTATTTAAAGCCCTCTTCCTTTTCATAATATCATGTTCGCTTACTCTCTATATATGGTATACATGAAACAACCACCAGGATTTTTTGATCCTGAACGTCCAAAGCATGTGTGCCGTCTGCAAAAGGCGTTGTATGGTTTAAAGCAGGCTCCTCGAGCATGGAATATGGAGTTGTCATCCTTTCTTATTTCTTTCGGTTTTCGAAAATCTCAGGCGGATTACTCTTTATTTATCTATCAAGGTGATGATGTTGTTGCATATTTCATGGTGTATGTGGATGATGTGGTTCTAATAGGGAATTCACAGAGTTTCTTGGATTGGTTTGTTACTACTCTGGCAGCACGGTTTGCACTCAAGGACTTAGGGTTGTTGCATCATTTCCTTGGTGTGGAGGTGATATCGACTAAGACTGGTATTTTCCTTTCTCAGGCTCAATACATTACAAACATCCTTAAAGAGTTTAATATGCAAGATGCCAAGCCCATTTCTACACCGGGGTCTGCGATTTAACTGCATGGTGCTGACGGTGCGTCTCATGCTGATAGCACCTTGTACCGTCGCGTGGTTGGACGTTTACAATATCTGTCCATTACTCGACCAGATGTGAGTTTTGTTGTTAATCGGTTGTCTCAGTTTTTTGAATTCTCCTTCAGTACTACACTGGCAAGGGGTGAAACGGGTGCTGCGTTATCTTAAAGGTACGCTGTGTCATGGTTTATTTTTATGTCGTGGTGTGCAGCTCCATCTCACTGCTTTTTCGGATGCGAGCCGGGGTAGTGTCCATGACGATGGGCGGTCAACTACGGGCTATGTTGTATACTTGGGCTCAAATGTTATCTCTTGGCGGTCTGTTCGACAGAAGGTGGTGGCTCGTTCATCCACTGAAGCAGAATATAGAGTCCTGGAAAATGTTGCGGCAGAAGTTGTGTGGTTACAGAATTTACTACTCGATCTTGGGGTACGGCTCTCCAGGCCACCAGTATTGCGTTGTGACAATATTGGTGCCACTTATGTTTACAAAAACCTGGTGTATCACTCCAGAATGAAGCATCTAGCCTTAGATTATTTGTTTGTGCGTGATCTTGTTAGTAATGGTACATTGTCAGTTAGCTATATTCGTACACAAGATCAGATTGCCGATTTGCTTACAAAATCGCTATTGCGTCGGTCATTTGAAGTCTTCCGTTCCAAGCTGGGTGTCTCCGATGGATCCACCATCTTGTGGGGGCGTGTAAAGAAGTAGTATATTAGTTCAGTTTATTTTACTTTATTTTATGTGGTTAGACTTTGTCTGGCTCTGTTAGAGTTAGTTTCCATATTATTAGCGTTAGACTTATTCTCCACATTATTAGCTTAAGAGCTGGTGTACTCAGGCTATTTAAAGCCCTCTTCCTTTTCATAATATCATGTTCGCTTACTCTCTCTATAATATGTACCCGCAGGTGGGGCCACGGGTGGACCCTCAACCGTGGTTCCGCCCGCGGGAACCAAGTTCCTACACACTCGTACCCCGCAGGTGGGGCGGCGGGTAGGCCACTGCCCGCCGTTCTGCCCGCGGGTACCATGCCCTGTACAAAAACCTCCCTTCAAGGATTTTCAACACCAAGCTGATATTCAAGTCCAAAACATGCCAAATCTCACCAAATACAACAAAATGACTTGAATCAAAGGAATAGCCAAGCAATGGCATACATGAACCCTAATAACAAGCTCTAGATATGCATTTTCACAAGACAATGCATCAACACTCACATTTCATAGCAAAATCACACGTAGAATCCAATAAATCATCATATAGGTAAGCAAAATAGATTTTGAAGAGCATAGGTTACCTCTTGAAGACAAAAACCTTCACACTTTTCAAAGCCCCTAACAAGGTTCACCTTCCACACCCACTTCAAGAACACACCAAAAGATCATAAAGATTTCGTCTTTAGGAAAAGATACCTTAGAAAACACTAAAAACACAAAAGGAACATAGATCTTACCCTCCTAGATGCTCAAGAGTAGGAAAGGTGGAATCTTGGAGACAAACTTTGAAGATCGTGGAAAGTCTAAACTTAACTTGGAGAGAAAGCTAGTTAGGTTTTTAGAGAGAAGGAAGAGCTTTTGATTTCAAAGTGTTAGGAGAGAAATGAAAGATGTCTTCAGTCTTCTAGGTTAGCTTGGCATACAATCATAAGGGAAATGTCTTCTTTTCCCTTACTAAGATGACAAGTGTAAGGGAACAAGGGAACTATTCACAAAGCTTTAGGTACAACATCTTGACTTGAGTTGACTAGTCAATTACTAGTCCCCGACTATTAAATTTTCAGGAATTTAAAGAATTAAATTACCAATTGGATTAGGATTAATTACTTAATTAATCCCTAAATAGAATCCGGATTTACGGGGTGTCACACGGGGACCCCAGTCACTACCCCGTTGCCATCCCTAATTATAAAAGTAAAATATACTCCAAAATATAATATTGAAAACTAATTGATAGTAGCTACACTATATAAACAAATTAGGTGCACAAAATATATAGAAGCACAACACACTGAGATTCCTAAAGTAATTTCATTATTCGAATGCATGTAAACAAAACAAAAAGATTATTCGGATCAAGTAAACAAAACAAAAAGAAATCTAAATTTCATTGCGAGTGAATAGTGCATGTAAATATTTGCATATCAGAAGAAAATAGAACAAATTCTCATTACCTTTAGGAGCAGTAGTAACAAGTGAATCAACTAGGTTGTTTTCCCCATCATCGCTATCGCTAGTAATACTTTTGTATTTAGGGGTATCGGTTCTTCTTCTGCCTCCGCCTTCTATTAACCTTTTTCCTCCTTGCTGCAACTCCCCTTTTCATACACCACATTGGGTTCCACCGCCTCCATCTCCTCATACTTCCCCTTCTTGCTACAACTCCCGTCTTCATTCCCCAGTTTAGTTTCTACCTCCTCCACCTTCCTTTTCCCACCCAACATCTCATCATTAACGTTGGCCTTTCTTTTCCCCTCAATACTTCTTTTCTTTTCCTACTTGTTGCTATTTCATCCACCACTCAATCCAATTTATAGTGCTCATCTACATATCTCACCCATGCTTCATCCTCAATTTCCACCATTGTTATTATTTCATTTATTTATTTATTTATTTATTATTATTATTATTATTATTATTATTATTAATTATTATTATTCATTTTTCCTTTTGAAGTTCTTATGTATGTTGAAATCTAAGGATTAATCCTTAATTATTAATATAATTAATGTATTTCATTTCTATAAAAATATATTAATAGGAAAAAAAATTACCCATTTCCAAAATGACACACATAACCTTAATAGGAAAAAAATTCAGAACAAAATATTACAATAATTCTAAATTTGGGTAGTTCCCACCTCCTTACTACTTTACCGTTTATAAAAAAAAAATAAAATATTCTTTTATTGCTATAAATGAAATGGTAAACATTTTAAAATAATTTAACTAAAATAGAATTATTATAATTTTTATTTTAGATTTTTTTTCTTTTTTACATGTAACAATTTGAATTAGAATAATTAATATTTGTGCCTTAAATATAAAAAGAAAGACATTATTACTTTACTTTTTTTCTTAAAAAATAAAAATATATTATATTATGTTACCCCTAATTTCACAAGATATTAGTGTTGAAGTTAAAATTAAAAATAAAAAACAAAAAAAAAATTAATATCTTGAATTTTACAACATCATGATGTGGTTGAATTGTAATGATAAAAAAATTAATGTAATTAACATTTTCATTACAATTAAGGATTAGTGGTTCACTTATTACCATGGAAAAATGATTAAATTAATTAATAATTAATAAAATAATGGCGGTAGGAAACGTGGGATAAATCATAAATGGCAAATATGTGAATGACATTATAAATTGACAAGCATATATATATATATATATATATATATATATATATATATATATATAATCCTTAGCGTAAAAAACTAAACATAATGTCTTTTTTCTTTTAGGAAAAAAAAAAGTAATAATGTCTTTCTTTTATTTCGTCAAAATATTTCAAAAAGTTCAAATTTTAATTATCCTAATACATATCATCAAGTACAAAAAAAAAAAAGAAGATAAATATTACAATAATTTTAATTTGTCAATTTCCTTTTTAATGTTTACCATTTAAAGCAATAAAAGAACAAAAATTATCCCTTAGGGTTGGGGTTCAGCCTTTTGGAAGAAAAGAAAAAAAAATTATGTTACTGCTATAAAAAGTAAATTAATAAAGAAGAATTGGACAAATTCGTAATTATTATAACATTTTATCTTAATTTTTTTCCTTTTAAGGTTGTTGTGTTTATCATTTTGAATTAGGGTAAAGTTTTGTTATATTGAAAAAGAAAAACACATTAAATTCGATCATAACCACATATGCATACTAACTAAATAATAATAATAATAATGGTGAAAATAGGTGATAAACGTAACCGTGAAAGATATGTAGATCAACCCTATAAATTGAAAATAGTGGAGATGGAGACAACAACAAGAGAATAGAAGAAAAATGCTGGGAAATTAGATGTTGGGTGGGTAAAAGGTGGAAGCCAAAGTGGAATATGAAGACGGAAGTTGCAATAAGAAGGGGGAGCATGTGGATCAAGCCAAGATATTCGATCACAAAACAGTGCTCAAAACTTGCAATCCCGGCCTCAATTTGACCTGTGGATCAAATTAAACATCTTTAATTGCCAATTCAACCACTTTTAGTGATTAGATAAAAAATGTTAGGGTTTCAACACTCTTAAAAAATGATGATAAACCTAAGAGCATTGTGTGATAAGAAATTCATATATGTAAGAAATTAAATATTATTACAAATTTTTAAAAAAAAAAAATATTATTACAAATATAATATTTTCATAAAAGCAATAGAATGCCTGTTAAATTAAAAACTATTATATAAGTGAGATCTATATATCCCACATGAGAATTTTTAATCAATAATGACATGCATATATATAGGTATAATATAGTAATAGTGTTTGAGTAGATTTTGGACGTGAAAACGATATATATATACCTGGATGTGGTTTGATTATGCGTGAATAGAGATCTGGTTGGGTTGATAGCCGGCTGGGCGGACATGGATTGATCTGATCTGAGATCTCGCTACTTCTTCCTCTTATCGTACCAACTACCCTATCTATAGCAACTACGAGCATCCCCTATGTCCATATACTGCACAGCTGCAACTAACTCAGCGTAGAGATCACAGTTTTTTTTTTTCTTTTTTTTATTTAATCCGTTTTTTTTATATGTATTAATCAATGTAAAATATATAATTATCCTATAGGGTTTAGAGTTGAGACATTCAAACTTCTAGAACCCTAGCTAGCGCCAAGCGGCGGAACTTTTATTTTTTGTTTTTTAATTGATCCGTTTAAAAAAAAAAAGAAAAAATAAATAAAAATCTCCTGCTTTTGCGTACCTTCAGAAGTCAGAACAATAATTATAATAAATTATATTTAAAATAATTATAAATATGATTAATAAATAAAATAAAATAAAAAATTGGTTGAAACTATGGTACAAAATACTGGATTCTCATCATATTGTGAATGCTCCAAGTATTCTATTTTAATTTGTCTCTTATTGTGTAATTGACAAATTATTATTATTATTATTATTATTATTATTATTATTATTATTATTATTATTATTATTATTATTATTTACACCCGTGCGATGCACGGAATACATTTGTTATATTATATTAATGATAATTATATTAAATCGATATATAAATAATTCAATGAAATTAAATATCATATTATGGTGCACGGTAATACCATATATACATATATGCATATATATATATATATATATATATATATATATATATATATATATATATATATATGTTAATTGTAGTCGTTATCTAACAAATTTCATTGCAAAAGGAAAAGAGTCATTGTTAAAATCATTGATAATAACCATATCAGGATTGTATTGTAGTTAATGATTTATTATTGATTATAAAATCATTTCCAAATTTATTATCGATTACAAAATTATTTTTACGGATAATACAATATTATGGTACACGGGTTAGACACTAACCATATGAGGATTGCATCGCAAAAGGAAATGAATAATGATTTTATAATGCAGTTTCCGTGATTTTATCATTACAGTGAAATAATGATTTTATAATTTCTAAATTTATTATTGATTATAAAATCATTTCCAAATTTATTATTTATTATTGATTATAAAATTATTTTTACAATTTTATTATTGATTATAAAAATAATTATTAAATTAAAAATGATTAAATTGTTAAATTATACTTAAGGTAAATATTAGGGATTATTTACTTATAGAATTGTCTTATTAAATTAATTATTGAAATATTTTATTAAATTAATTTATTATAAATAGCGAAAAATTAGTTAAATAAATTAGTGAATTAGTTATAAGTTATATAAATTAAAATTGGCAAAATCGGAACTATATTGTTAAAATTATATTTTTAAATTATTAAGTAAACTAAGTAGCGGAAAATTTGTTAAATAAATTAGTGAATTAGTTATAAGTTATATAAATTAAAATTGGAAAAATCGGAAAATTATTGTTAAAATTGTATTTTTAAATTATTAAGTAAACTATATAAATTAAATTGTTTAATTATTCTTAGCAAAAATGCAAGTACCGGACGTAAATTAGGAAATTTGATTTTAATTCATAAGAGGATGATCTGAATTCGCAAATTAAGAATAAATTTTTGTTTGAATACTACTGACTCTATTACATTGTAGAGTTAATACCGCCTCCACTAAAGCTTGGTCTCATGACCTTCCATATGGGAGAATCACTAAATGCCATCTAAACACAAGGTACTTGACAAATTAAGAATAGATTAAGAAGTGACAAATAACAATAACGAATAACATAACAAAAGCATGATTTTAATAGATTTAATTGTTGACATATTCCTCATTATTCATCTCAAAATAGACTCCTCATTATTTGAATCCCCTTCTTTGGTAGAATACAAATATCCAATCGAAGGTTCAGGCACCTATCTATCCAGAGAATCGTGAAAGTTAGGAAAATTTAAATACCTAATTAAAGTTATACAAAAAGCACAATTTTGTAAGTAAGCAATAGACGACCTCTTCAAAAAAATCATAATCTTCTCTGTCATAAACATGTGATGGGAAATCTGCATCTTTCAATATTCCCACAGTAGTTATGTCACAAAACTTCAGCATATACCTGTTATTAGTAGTTTCGTTCCCTGAAATTGTAAAAAAACCATATGCATAGACTAAAATTTTAGAAATACGGAGTACAAAATATTAAGATTAAGATTATAGTAAAAAAAAAAAATCCTCTACATCATGTGCTACACACTCTATACAATTTATGGTTTCAGGACCTCTTATCTCTGAAAGACGAACGACACGGAGAACTCTAAACCTGATGTTATTCCACTAGAGTCTAGGATGAAGTTGACTACCAATAATCTCGCTATGAAGTTCAGTTGCCATTAAGAATCGGTGTAAATAGGAGAGTACAAATGCAGAAATACATTGGAAGCTTACAGCTTTGGATTTAGCACAATGATGGGTTTAAATAGCAAATTGTTATGTTATTACTTTAATTAATTATTACGTTTTATTCTATATTATTACGTTGTTTATTCTTCTTTAATTACCATAATATAGTGTTATTTATTCTTTGGATTTAGAATAAACTTTTATTCTACGTTAATATTACCGATCAAATTAACCATAATTAATTATACAATGATTTTCTACGTTAATATTACCGATTTATTTGTTAATATTCTTACGTTTTTTATTCTAATTATAATTAAGGACAACACAATATTACCAAATATTACAGTGCAATATTACCAATTTCCATGCATCATTTTCTTACCAAATAAAAATTACCGTTACTTTGACCAGTAAAATAAGTTTGGGCGAAAAACACTAGAAGGGATTTTACTTATATATATATATATATATATATATATATATATATATATATATATATATATATATAATAATTCAAGTAGTTGTTCATTTCAACTTCACCAAATTATATCAAGATCTCATGAACCCGCTTCAAGGCGACAAGACCTAGCTTATCATTTGAAAGAAGTTATTTAAATGAAACTTCACATCTGACTTCACCGGACTATATCTAGATCTCATGAACCTGCTTCAAGACGACAAGGCCTACCTCATCACTAAAAGAAGATCTTTAAATGAAATTTCACATCCAACTTCACCGGACTATATCTATATTTCATGAATCCGCTTCAAGGCAACAAGGCCAACCTTATCACTAAAAGAAGATCTTTATGAATTTTTACATCCGACTTCATCGCATTATGTCTAAATATCATGAACCCGCTTCAAGGCGACAATGTCTACCTTATCACTAAAATAAAAATTTTAAATGAAATTTCACATCATTCAACTAAGTCAGATTTTTATATACTATACGTGTACGTGTGTGGGTGTGTGAGTTAAATGTGTTTGTGCACGTAATGCGTCTGTGTGTATATATAATTATCCATATATCCCATGCAAATACGCACATATTTATGCGTAAATATGTAATGTGCATCCATGCAAATACCCACAAACAGTTCTTGTAGCTGTATTCAAGCAATGTAGGTAGTGTATACATATGCCAATTCCTATATAGGTTATATATATTTTTACTTTGTTGCATGAAGGAAAATGTAAAGTTAACTATCCTGACATCTATAAATTAATTCAACAATAACTAATTAAAGACAACTCAACAAATTAATAAATTTTAAAAAGTTAATAAATTAAAAACGAGTGCAAAGTTTGAATATGAGATTATTCATAGATAATAAGTTAAGATAGACTGAGATTGTTTAATTTAATTTTACAAATTAATTATCTCAACAATATTTATTTTGGGTTATTTTCCTTCCCGATCTAGAAGGTTAAAAATTTGTTTAAATAACATGTGATCAAATTCTTTTGTTATTAATATCGAACATTCATGGCTTGGTTTCATGGTCTAGTGGTTAGGACATTGGACTCTGAATCCAGTAACCTGAGTTCAAATCTCGGTGGGACCTTTCAAATTTGTAATATATTAACTTGGGGGACTATTTTAAGTGGCAAATATGCTCTTTTTGTAGAGAAGAATTCGGGTTTAACCTAGGTTCGATTCCCCTAGGCCAGCTTCCATGGCCTTCAGAAGCGAATGGGGAGGACCACCTTGTGGTTTACACTAAAAAAATATCTAACATTCATGATTATGAGATTGTTTGATTTTTTATCACTTCACCTCTTTACCACGCAGTGTTATTGTATAAGTTCCTATCTTCTAACATTCATGAATATGAGATTGTTTGATTTTTTCACTTGTCCTCTTTACTAACCAGTGTTATTGTATAAGTTCCTATCTTCTAACATTCATGAATATGAGATTGTTTGATTTTTTCACTTGTCCTTTTTACTACTCAGTGTTATTGTATAAGGTCCTATCTTTAAGTTTGGTGCACGGTTGTAGAGGTCATTATGTTCGTTATTCACATCTAGATTTTTAGGAAATTAACTATTTATGATGTGGAACACAAAACTACGTTGTGGGGTAACCAATGCTCTAAAAGAGAATTCACTATCCTTTAATGTTTACCCATCGATCTATGCAACCATGCACCTAGAAAGTATCATAGAGGATAAGTGAGACGGATGAGAACAATAGTTCTAGGAATGATCTTAATTCCTTTGTCTCATTTTATCTGTCTTACTTATTATTCATTGATCAATCTAATTCTTTCTTCTTTGTTTATTTTCTTTAGTATTTTTTACATAGTTTTAAATTTTGATTTTTTGTATTTAATAGTACTTTTAGTGTAGTTTGTAAATATATAAATTTTGTATACTAATACTAAAGTTAATATTATGAAAAATTGAATTAAAAATAACTACAGTCAAGGCTCGTAACTGAACCAGACACATAAATGGGACGAAGGGAGTATTATATTATTACTGATCAATCCATTGTATTTAAAGTACAAGATGATATGTATTTATAAAGATACAAAGAGTCCTAGACAAGAGATGGATGGTAAATGATATATATATATATATATATAATAGAGGTAGAGGAAGAAGGAATTCTAGGGCCCATTTACCTACTGAAAATTTTCTCTAGTTTTCTGAAAATCTGAAAATTTATACAATAGAAAACAACAAACATGTTTACTAGCATAGTTTTTCATTTTAAAAACTGGAAATAATTTTCCA
Source organism: Ipomoea nil (assembly GCF_001879475.1). Classification (NCBI taxonomy): domain Eukaryota; kingdom Viridiplantae; phylum Streptophyta; class Magnoliopsida; order Solanales; family Convolvulaceae; genus Ipomoea; species Ipomoea nil. The sequence continues at coordinate 471,697 of NW_017617829.1, forward strand.
ATTTTGTAGAAATCTGGAAAACTTTTAAAATTTGATTTCTAAATTGAAAACAAAATCATCTATAATCTATTTGATTATATATCACTATAACCACATTTTCACAATTATGCGTAGTCACATATTTATTAATTACTATGCGTAGTCACATATTTATTAATTAACTATCATCTTCTTGTACTTATCACAATCTTCTATCTTTTCTACTCAAATTATTTATATCACTACTACAAAACAAAGCTACTACGGTGATTTTTTTTACACATACACGACGATTTTTGATGTTTCAAGTAAGTGACTGACGTCGTAAATAAATACTTTCTATGATGGTTTTTTGAAACCGCCGTGTATGTTACATATATACAGCGATTAAACAATAGTCGTAAAATCATAAACATATGCGCCGTGTGGATGATTTTTTTAAACAAATTACATACTTTATACGGTGATTGCAATGAGAAGTAGGCACGAAATTTGGGCTTTTGGAAGGGGAAAAAAGAAAGCACATTGCAACATAGGGCTATGCAGACTCTGACCGACCTGATTTACTCGACCTACCCGCCGCCCGAATCAGGAATATACGAACCTATCCGAACCCAAGATCACATATCTGATCTGCGACTTTATACGGTGTCGATTAATGTGGTTCAGGTGGGGTAGGATAAATTTATATCTGACCCGCCCGAATATTGGAAATTCCCTAGGGTTAGGATTAGCTTATTATGAATCGTCGTCGTATTAGCTATATATATATATATATATATATATATATATATATATATATATATATATATAATGAAGATTAAGTCTTCATTTTTCATTAGCGTAGTCGATCTTAGGGTTTTGTTGTCTTTGTTTTCTCTGAGAATCCAACTCCACTAGTTCTGTCCTTCGAGTTCTTCGTGACTACGCTCTGATTTCTCTGTGAGATTCTGAGTTCTCTACTCCTCTCCGATTCTCTGATTCTGTAATCTGTAATTCTGTAGTCCCTGTTCTGTCATCTATGATCTATGTTCTCTGAGTCTGAGACATCCAGATAGTCATCTACTCGTCTGAGGCGTCTCTGATTCTCCGGTGGAAGCCCAACTCGTGGACTCGTGGTGACTGATGCACGGAAAATTATGTTGTGCATCCGTATGCATCATGCATGGTGCATACGGATGCAAAAACGACGTCGTTTTAATAAAACGCACGTCTCCCCTTTAAAAAAAAATCAAGTTCGATTCCCAGCAACAACATATGAACTAAAATTCCATAATCGATGAACTATAGTTCCATAATCGATGAACTATAATTCCATAATCTAATCTATGAACTAAAAATTCCAGAATGAATGAACTAAAATTCCATAATCTATAAACTAAAATTTCAGAATCGATGAACTACAATTCCATAATCGATGAACTATAATTCCATAATCAATGAACTATAATTCCATAATCTATGAACTAAAATTTCAGAATGAATGAACAATATAATGTTGTTGTTGGGAATCGAACCTGAATTTTTTTTAAAGGGGAAACGCGCGTTTTTTAATAAAACGACATCGTTTTGGCATCCGTATGCACCATGTGCACCATGCATGGTGCATACGGATGCACAGCATAACGACTACTTCACATCAGGCTTTTAACGTCGGCTATTTAGACCCTTTAACGTCGAGTAAAAAGCGACGTTGTATAGAAATCATACGACGTCGGCTAATTAAATAGCCGACGTTATATATATTTTTATATTTAATTATTAAATACCTACAACGTCGGCTATTAATAAATAGCCGACGTTGTAGGTATTTTTTAAAAAAAATATACATACAAAGTCGGCTATTACTAAATAGCCGACGTTTTAATGTATTTTTTTTAAATATACATACAACATCGGCTTTTACCATATAGCCGATGTTGTATGTTTTTTTTTTAAATATATCGTTTATTTATCCATTTATACCCAAAACCTGCTCAAATTACTCACAACAACATCCAAAACCTGCTCAATTATTGCATCGCAACCACATCAAAATATGTAGAATCTAATATTTAAAAGCTCACAAGTAATAAAAGTAATAAATCTCACTATTTGATACTAATTAATAATACAAGTTAAAATTATCAACCTAAGATCAATTATATTACTTCACATATTTAACAATACAGCAACTAAGAAGTCGACCCATACGTCTCTAACTTGATCAATCTCTTGTTGACTGTTGCTCAATCCACCAACTCTCTCAACGATCTACAAAGTTGAAAATTAATAAATAATTAGTAAGCTAGCATTTTTAAAATTAGAATGAGAAAGGTATTTTATTAAATTATTACATGCCTTATTCATTCCTCCGCATGCTTCTTTGGAAAGAATTTCAAGGATGTATTTCATAACATAATATCCACATTCGGTACTTCCAACTTGTTGGGCACACTACATTTGAATTGATTTACATTTAAAATTTTATTTAATAAAAAACAATAAAATAAATGTAGTTTTACAAATGTTTAAAATACTTACAAAAACATTAATCCATTTTGGTGAACGAGTTGATGTCTTGCATCTCAACAACTTTGTTGATTGCACACACCTAAAATTATAAGAGATTAGTATGCATAAATACTTTATTACATCATACTTTATTATTAATAACTATTAATACTTATAAGTTCACATACGTTTCAACTATATCTTTAATGTCATCACGTGGTTCGCCTCCAATGGAATCAAACAAATATATTTCATTAACTTGAGGACAAATTGCCATCAACATCCAATGGTCACAACAAATAAATAATGTATTAGTTGTAAGTAAATATAATATATAATAGATGTATATTATAATAAGTTATTTTATTTGAAACAATTAAAACTTACTTTAAAACATATGGGGCTAAATAACATTGTTTCTGTCCATATTGCATGGTGATGTTTATATACCATGTCCGTTCATCTATAGTATCCGATACTGGTTTAATATAATATGGATCTAAGAAGCCATATGTGGTCTTTGATGCCAATTCAAATTTTTCATAAGGACCCCTATTCAAAAATACAAGCAATCATATATATTAGTAATATAATAGATGAAATGAAAGATACTATAAACAAATAATAGTAAAGAACTTAATTATTACCTTATAAAGAACTGCAATATGGAAATATCTAACGTCTCCATTCTTAAGAAACACATAATCTCCAACGGCTCCAAATATAAAGTATATTCAACATCGCCCACAATACCTCGACACATATTTATCACAATATTTTGATCGAGTTTGCGAACAATTTTATATGCCTTTAGACATAGAGGACTCAAAGAAGTCGGATCAGCTTAGTCAAATCAACAGAAGGTTGTTGCACACCGGATTCATAAGTCATTTTGGACTTTCTTTTTAACTGTTCAATATAAGTAACAATTACTATTTTTAAAAATTAAATTAAATAGTATTTTAAAATCCAAAAATTTAAAAAATACATACCTCATCAGCTTGGGTATATAACTCAACCAACTTCTTTGCCCAAATAATAAAGTTATTCATTGCATCCCCTAAAAGCTGAACCTCATCGGTAGGGAAGGGTACCTTTACCCTTGAAACAAAAATTTCATCCACGCTTACCTTCACTTGATCTACATGTACTTGTATCCCGTGAACCCTTTCGACTTGTAAACAGTCCCACGTGCCACTTTACGTCTAATGGGATCTTCCAAATATAACTCGCATTGTGCTCATAACTGCATGAATTCATATTTAAAAATAGCTAAGATGTTTTAAATAAATAATAATAATATTAGCTATAAATAATTACTTACGGCCGGTAAATCAACAAAAGGGTCTAGAGAACTAGCTTTTTCACTATGACAGTGTGGTTCGACATCTACACACATGTCACCCTCCCGCCTTGATTGTACAGGTTGAGCCGTTGGAGCCTTCATACTACTAAATTCATTCCTCATCGCTTGGATGGTTGCATGCGTGGTTGCTTGCATGGATGCTTGTAATTCCTCTTTTTGAATTGCTAACGCCTCTTGCACTTTCATCTCTTAATTGGCTAACACCTCAGCAACTGCAACCTTAATAATTTCGTTAACTTCTGGTGTAGGCATCTGGCTTTGACGCCGTTTTACATTACCAAAGTAGCTTTTTAAGCCATGTCCTCTACCCATGGCTCTAACATGTCCACCAGTACCTATGGCATTAGACCATATATCTTGTTTACCAGACTCAACAAATTCTCCTTGAGAACAAATTCTCCTTGAGAAGCTTGCAATGCGAGAGAATCCTAACATATAAGGTGGCACCCATCTTCTTAGCTTTGGTATTAGTACCTTGGGTGGTACTATCAATAGTGGGATCATTTGATGAATCCATATGCCTGTTTAGCAAAGAAATTATTAGTGAATGACAAAAGAATAATATACATAAATATAAATGTAAATATTTAGATATAGTAAACACAAGAAGAAGTTAAAACATTACAAGTAATAATCAATTCTCCTATAACCCTTCATGATGATCATCCTGTGATGCATGCACTTCATCTATCTCATTACATATAATAACTGTCAATAAACTTGAAGAAAAAGGTGGTATTTCTTCAATATCAAAACTAACATCTTCATTCCCATCACCAGTAATTTGTCTCTTTCCATGAAGAACAACTTACCATTTTTTTATCACAAGGATCAGTAACATAAAATACTTGTTTTGCTTGAGATGCCATTATGAATTGCCCATTTTTGTGACCTTCCCTGTTCAAATCTACAAGTGTAAACCCTAACTCATCATCTTCATTTGCTTCGGTGTCAACATACATGTTAGATGTACTAGTCCATCCTCCTCCTTCACCGTGCCATATCCATTTTGTATAATTTGGATTAATTCCATCACAAATTAGATGATCATATATGTCCCTTGCACTTAATGTTTTTATATTACAACACTTCTTACGAGGACAAAATAACATTGCATCATTATTTGGAAGATGACGTTTTACAATGTCTATAAATTCTCTAACTCCGGCTGCATATTCCGTACTCAACCGAACTTCTCTTATCAAATTGTAAGAACTTTGCATCTTATTTTTGCAATTAAGGCAATGGATTGTTCCAATTGTTTTCCCATTCACACCCTTAAAATTTGAAAGTTTCAAGTTTAACTTTGAAATAAGAAATTAAGTAGTATGTCTCAATAATCGCAAAGCATCGCATTAAGTATTATGTCTCAAGAACTTCCTTTGATTTGTCCAATATATGTTAATTAAACCACACTACATATGACCCTTACAAGAAAGCCTTTAGTTTCTCATTCCAACTCAAAATAATTCAAAAAATTATAAAAAGAAATTAAAGAATCATGCTAGTCTCTCCTTCATCGAAATAATTCAAAACAAATCCGAAAAATACATTAATAAATCAATACATCAATAAATTTATTACTTGGGTCACTTGAAAATACATCAATAATTCAAAATAAACCATAAAATACAAATATATCAACATTATTTATTAAAATTCAATCTAAATTAAAATTAAATTTGAAATAAATTAATAATAATTAAAAAAATAAAAAACTAAAAATAAAAACTTACCTGCAGTGCGGCGAAAGCAGAAGGCGGTGCAGTGCGGCCCTTTGTCGACGGTGCAGTGCGTCCCTTTGTCGGCGGTGCGGTGCGGCTCGTCTGCTGCTTGTCTGTGTGTGGCGGAGTAGCGGCGGAGACCTCGGAAAGAAGGGTGTGGCGCTGGGTGATGGCGGAGCGACGTCAACATCGTCGGTGGCTGTGCGTCGGCGGTGGGGAGAAGGGAGAAGGACATCGTTGGGTGGGAGAAGCTAAGGGAGAAGGGCGTCGTTGGATGGGAGAACGGATGAAAATGAACGCTGAGATCTGTTTTTAAAAACTATATAACGTTGGCTATTAAGATATAGCCGACGTTATATATGGAATATTAAAAAAAAAAAAAGTAACAAAATAATCTATGACGTCGGCTAAATAGATAGCTGACGTCGTAGTATACTTAATTTTTTAAATTTTTTTATTAAATATTTATAACGTCGGCTATTTTCTAATTGCCGACGTTACATGTTTTATAAAAATACAAAAAATACAAAAAGGCTTTGACGTTGGCTATCTATATAGTCGACGTTAAATGCCCGACGTTATATGTGAATTCTGTAGTAGTGGTGACTAGTGATTACTAGAAGCTCTTGTTCCCTGGGGATTTTTTGGGAGAAATCAAGTAAATCGTAAACCCTAGGTTTATATACTTTGTTTTATGAAATGTGTTGTGATATTTTGTGATATGTGATCAATATTTGCTGATATATTGCAATATATTATGACATTAGGGTGGAAGTAGGGTTAAATCATAAACCCTAGTTTTATATACTTTGTTTTATGAAATGTGTTGTGATATTTTGTGATATGTGGTCAATATTTGCTGATATATTGCAATATATTATGCCATTAGGGTGGAAGCAGTGTTAAATCGTAAACCCTAGGTTTATATACTTTGTTTTATGAAATGTGTTGTGATATTTCGTGATATGTGGTCAATATTTGCTGATATATTGCAATATATTATGCCATTAGGGTTTAAGCAGTGTTAAATCGTAAACCCTAGTTTTATATACTCTGTTTTATGAAATGTGTTGTGATATTTTGTGATATGTGGTCAATATTTGCTGATATATTGCAATATATTATGTGTGACACCCCGTATTTTCTAAAAATAAATTATAGTCCTGATATTAAGTATTTTAATAAAAATATTTATATAGTTATTTATTTTAAAACGGGCTCGGGTCTACCTATTATGGTGAACCAATATTTTTGTACAAAATATGCCTAGACCCAAAATGGTTTTAATTTTCTAAAAGCCTAGTAATTGTTCTTGAGCCCAAATATATGTGTAACCTATGAGTGAGTAATTTTGGACCCATCATCTACACCAAGCCTTAATATATATATATATATATATATATATATATATATGTGTGTGTGTGTGTGTGTGTGTGTGTGTGTGTGTGTGTGTGTGTGTGTTATTTTGTGAGCCCAAAGTGTTTAAACCCAACCTATGATACCCAACCCAAGCTTTTGACCCAAGTCTAACTTAGCCCACTCATTGAGTAACCCTACTACCTATAGTGTGTATGTTTGTATTGTATCATCTCATCTTAGAACTTCTACCCTCAGCAGCCAAACACCCCCCAGCTTTCGCTGTTTCCCCTCTTCTTCTGCATGGCCGAAGAGTTCAAGCTCCATCTCCGATCCGGTGACATCACGTGAAACGCAGGTGAGCTGGTTGGACTTCCGGTGGTGTCCGACACGGCAATGGATTAGCAGCCTCGGCATTCTCCTCCCTCAAACAGAGCTATGTAGAACAACGCCTGGTGGTCCTATCTCGTCTACGGAAACAGCAGAAATGGAGAACAACTCCATTGGCTTGGTCCTCTTCCGGTGGAGTTTCGACGGACGGTGGTCAAAGGCAATGTCTCTCTCGCTCTCTCCCTTCGCTCCCTATTTCCGGCAAAGGAGAACGATGGCACGTAGCATCTTTTCTTCATCAGCATCAAGCTCTCCGGCGAACCTTCTCCAGCAGCGGCATAGTGTTTTCCTTCTCGGCGGGTTCGACAGAGCTCCGTGTGGTGGCTGTGATCCTTCTACGGCGACGTGGTTGCGCAGATGGTACCCGCGGGCAGAGGATGGGGTTGTGGTGTGCCCGCCGCACCACCCGCGGCTCGGTTGCATAAAGAAGGCGAAGAAGAAGCGTGGTGAGCTTTGGCTGTGGTTGTTGTTGTTTAATTAGCTTAATTAGTTTGTTGTTTAGTAAAGTTACTAATAGGTTGCTTAGTCTAGTGGTAAGGGTGTGTGTTGGTTATGGGGAAGGTATGTGTTTGAATTTTTACCTTTAGCATGTGTTTAGTTTTGGATAGTTGTTAATCAGCAAGTAATTATGTTGCTTAGTACCATATCGTTAAAATAGGATTAGTGTAACAAAGAGAAGCTTAGTTTATATGGTAAGCTTGTGGGTAATTTATGGTTGAACTAGAGTTCAAATCCCTTTATGAGCATAATTAGTTTTATTAGTACTTTTGTTAATAGTTGAGATCCGGTTTAATTCTCAGGTTTCCGTTTGGCTTATGAGTTGAGCCTAGCCTAAGTTGGCGTTGTTTTTGGATGTTAAGCGAAAGAGGTAACCCATGCTCTACAAAATCTATTTTGCTTACCTATGTGATGATTTCTTGGATTCTACATGTGTTTTGCAATGAAATGTGAGTGTTTATGCATTGTCTTGTGAAAATGCATATCTAGAGCTTGTGTTTAGGGTTCATGTATGCCATTGCCTGGCTATTCCTTTGATTCAAGTCATTTTGTTGTATTTGGTGAGATTTGGCATGTTTTGGACTTGAATTTGAGCTTGGATTTGGAAATCCCCGAAGGGATTATTTTGGTGTACAGGTACGTACCCGCGGGTGGAACAGCAGGCAGTGGCCTACACACTGCCCACCCGCGGGGTACAAGTTGGTCGTGGGTGTGTACCCACGGGCGGAACCACGGGTGGGGGCCTACTCGTGGGCCCACCCGCGGGGAACATGCTGGTGTTGTTGAGGGATTTGTTCCCCGTGATTCTTTTGACTCGGTATTTGGTCTTTTGACTTCCCAATGTTCTTTTGTGGAACTATTTGAGCGTCTTCTTGATGTTTCGTATGTCTAGAACTATGTGGTAGGTATCCATGTAGGTTTTGGTGTCTTGAATCGTGCTAAGTGTTCAACATTGTGATTCGTTGAACCGTGATGAGTCTTGTGTGTTCTTCGGAACTACGTTTGGTTTACCCGTTTGATAAGCATGCTAGTTCGGTGTTTAAATGCTAGCGTGTGTGTTGGTTGTACCTTCCTATTGTTGATGATAACTTGTGTTATTCATCGTTGTTGTTAGACTGTGATCCATTCCTTGATTGAGTATGGTTTCATATCTTCGTTGTGATCTGTTGCTTAATTCTTGTTGAGGTGTGGTGTGTGTGGCTGTACCTGGATTGCACGATTAGTGGTCCTCGTGGTGGCCATGACGTGATTATGGAGTGTGTGGCCTTTGTGTAAGGTTCACGTATTTCTTGGGTGGCATGTGTTGCCGTGTGTGTGATCGGTACCCTTGTGTACTATGAAATCAGTGGTTCTGTTGGAGGGACTGTTGGAGGGGGAACGATGATTCCCGGGGGAATAAGGTTGGACTTGGTATACAGGGGTCCTAGAGATAACAGTTGGAACTAGACATAAGGTTAGGGGTTAGCCATAAGGTTGGAACCGGACATAAGGAAGGCATATCAATTCGTGATGAGTGATGTCACGAAGGCTTGTGTAGCTGTTGTTGTGAGCTCTCTTCTTGTGACGTGTGTAGTCACAAAGGCATGTGTTGCCATTGGTTGTGTCCTTATTCTTTTGAGTTATGCATGTCGAGTGTTAATCTACTGTGTGATGGTAGATTATACCTTGAGCCGTCCTTGTGAGTCGTTGTTGTTCTTTGGGGTCTTAGGATGTGTTCCCTTATCTTCGTTGTGAGTGCTTAGAGTCTTGTGTTGACTTCTGCTCTTGGTTTTGAACTTATATATATATATATATATATATATATATATATATATATATATATATATATATATATATATATATATATATATATATATATATATATATATATATATATATTCCGTTTCGCAAATGATTTTATATACGTATATCCTATCTATGTATGATATTTCACATGTATTGGTGGGTTACCAGCATTATTCGCTGACCGGGCGTCGTCCTATTTCTATTTGTTGCTTTACAGGTTGGGTAGCTTTGGAGAGCATGCTAGTGGCCTGTAGATAGATTTTATCTCTTCCTTTATTGGTTGTTGAGGCCTGTGAGCCTAAGTAGTTGATTTGTTAGACTGCTGTAGTTGTAGTATCTGCCTGTACACCTATGTTTGTTATAGGTGTGGCATAGCACCTTCCGGTTTGTTTAGTTAGCTTCCGCCTTGTTTAATCTTAATGAGTAGACTTTATCCCTTTTCTAAGCTTTAATTGGTTTTAAAAGTTTTTGAAAATCGGGGGTGTTACATTATGCCATTAGGGTGGAAGCAGTCTTAAATCGTAAATCCTATTTTATATACTTTGTTTTATAAAATGTGTTGTGATATTTTGTGATATGTTGTCAATATTTGTTGATATATTGCAATATATTATGCCATTAGGGTGGAAGAAGTGTTAAATCGTAAATCTTAGTTTTATTTACTTTGTTTTATGAAATGTGTTGTGATATTTTGTGATATGTGGTCAATATGTGCTGATATATTGTAATATATTATGCCATTAGGGTGGAAGCAGTGTTAAATCATAAACCCTAGTTTTATATACTATGTTTTATGAAATGTGTTATGATATTTGGTCAATATTTGTTGTCATATTTCAATATATTATGCCAATATGCCATTACGGTGGAAGTAGTGTTAAAGAGTTTGAGAAACCGATTTGTGATTTTTGATTTCTGCCTTGTGAATCTTGTGAATACTGTGCATATTTTGAAATGTCACTTAAAGATTTAAAGGCTTGAAAAATGTTGAAATTTCCATTTATTGGTGGAAGTCCTTAACTGAAATCCAGATAATGATGAACTGAGTACGATTCCTGAAACTGGGTTTCTTTGTAATGTAAATATGTAATATGTAATATGTTTATGGATGTACGACCCTTAAATGCCCTTAACTGTTTGTAATATAAATATGAAATCTTGATAAATGATAACACAAACAAGTTGTAACACCCCCGATTTTTGGCATAATTTAAAACATTTTAAGCTTAATACATACGATAAGATCTAATCATTGATACCAAAATAATGCGGAAGCAAAACATAATATTCGCGGATGTTATGCCACACCTAAGCTAAGAACTTAGATGCACAGGCTACTAAACAACAAAACATAATCCAAAGGTAACATCTGCTTAACATAGTGGCTCACAGGCCGTCATACTAAAGCTAGTACTAACTAAAACTAGGAACCACGGCTCCGTTTAGCGCGCTCTCGAATCAACTAGTCTGTACCTGAAAAACATATGGTGTAGCAATCGTTAGCGAATAATTCCAAGTAACCCACTCCCACGCGTTGAGTACATTAAGTATAGATATAAGAAAATCATTTCGAGACTTGGGAATACATAGATATAGTCTTAACAACTCTAGCTTTAAAATCAGAATATAGACTCATTGGGGAATACACTCATCAGCATAACCAAATTCATGACATACCAATAAACTTGACACGATAAGACAACAATAGGATACAAGGATAACAAACAGTGACCACATTACACATTCCATGCTCCAACCTTATGCCAAGTTCCAACCTTATAACACTGCTCCATCCTTATATCTGTTCTAACATGTACCTCCGAGACCACCCTGTACACCAGTCCAACCTTATCCCTCCAGAGCAATGCTCCTTGCCTGCTTTTCATAATCATAATCGTAATTGCACGCAACGCAATAACATAAGCACAGCCAGTGCATCATCATAGGCACCGCAGCGCCATAACATAAGTACCGAAGTACATCATTGTAAGCACCGCAGTGCATCATCCGCCAATCATTCTGAGCACGCATCTCATTACCACCAATCTTAACACATTCATCATACATGGACATTATCATAACATTCAAGATGATCATATTACTCATAAGAAACATCATAGACTTTACTTTAATCCAACGACTCAGGTTCAATCTTATTATTTTTAGCCCGTTTAGTAAGAAGTCTCTTAGAAAATTTAGAAGCCATAACATACATGAATTCCTCAAGCACTTCCACTCTAACACCCCTGATTTTGAGCATAATTTAAAACCGTAAAAGCTTATGAAATAAAGGCAAGATTATTACTAATACCCAATAAGAGCGGAAGCTAAACATCAGAGTCGGGGTGGTATGCCACATCTAAGCTAAAGAACCTATATGCACAGGCTAAACTAACTAAACAAAGTATAATCTATAGTCATTATCCGAATACAAGCACGGCTCACAGGCCGACTAACTAAACTAATACTAACTAAGCCAGGAACCGCAGTGTTACAAACCATGCGTCAGCAGAGGAACATGCACGTGGCAAGAGATGCATAAGACCTCCTAGCAAACTAAAAGACTATATTTGTTCCTAATATGTCTAGTGCTGACAGATTCTTATTTCTGTTTTTCATTTTTATTATTTTACATGTGGTTAAGCAATAATGTAGGCTTCTTGGTAGGAATTCATTTGTTGTGAGTACGGTATAAATGGTGTATCCCGCATCAAAGAGAGCATGAAAGAAATGTATTAACTTCCTTCCCTTAAACTCTGGTTCTCTCTTCTCCCACTAAGCTTTTTCTTGTCTAGAGGCCTTCCACCCTCGAAAGTGGAAAAACCTTTGCAACTTATATCCATCAACCTCACAGTTTACATCCACCACCTAACAATTTGGTGCTCTCATTGAGAATCATTATGGCTCATGATGGAGTACAGACTCGATATCGGTTATAAGAAGAACAAGTCCAACAAATGCGTGAAACCCATCAGCAAACCACAGAAGAATTACGCCAAGCATTGGCAGAACAAACCTAGGCCACCAAAGACATCCAAACTGCCATGAAAGAACTGACAGTTTGTGTCACAAAACAGCACATTGGTCCAGCTGCTTCTTCCTCATCCCCACTAGTACCAACAACGCCAATCCGTTCAGGACCACTTGTGGTAAACCAGCCTAGTAGTATGCAATGTTCTCGATCGCTCAGGTGCGACATAACTTCCTTTGATGGAACCAATTTATTAGATTGGGTATTTCAAGCAGAGAAATACATTAGCTTCTGGGAGATAGCAGACGAACAACGAATCGACATTGTCGGATTCTACATGGTGGGGCAGGCACTATCATGGTTCCAATGGATGCACAAGAACTAACAAGCTCCTCTTGGAGAGCATTTACGACTGCTCTAGAACAACGATTCGGGCCGTCGACCTACGTCAACCACCGCGCCTCGCTTTTCAAACTAACTCAAAGAACAACATTGGAGGCTTACCAATCTGAGTTTGAGATGAAAAGCAACCGGGTTATCGATCTTCATCCAGATGCCTTATTGGATTGTTTCATCTTCGGCTTAAAACCTACAATCCAGAATCAGTTAGCTATCCTCAAACCCACGACCTTGTCAGACGCCATAGCCTTGGCGAAGTTAGTTGAGGAAAAGCTTCTTGATACAAGGCCTCTACATCCACGTCCCAACACTTGGAGATCGCTTAGTTCTAAGACTGGCCATTCTCCCGCCCATCAGCCAGTTGATCCGACTCAATTATTGCTGAAAAAGCACGTGAGTCTTGAATGCAAGATTTAGCTTAAGAGATTAATTTTATTTCAATTATAAAGCTGGACTAGATGCAACCCTACTCCAGGTATGATAAAGAACATAAAATAGATAGCAGTAAAAGAAAGCATGCACCAAGAAATGTTCACGTAGTTCAGAACCTCACTCCTACGTCTGCGGGGCCACTCACATCAACCCAAATCCACTATGATAAAAGGAGTACAAGAGGAGAGTTAATTACACACTAAAGTATAACCTATAACTACTCCAGAGCCTACTACAGTGGATCCGATGTGCAGGCGATCTTCATTGCTTCATAATCTGATTACGGGCATTTCTTCACACTCAATAGTACAGAATATACTTGGAATAGATGAACCAAGAATTTCAGAGTAAAATCATGTGAAAGCGTGTGTGGAAAATGCTAACCAAAGTAGCATTTTATATAGGTAGTAAAGGATCCTTCAATCCACAAATCAAGCACTCTTTCTATCCTTGATTTCGGCTGCTCCAATTTATTTAGATTTCCTCCATGATAGGGTCTTGACTGAAAAATAGATTTGAAGAAGTTTCATACCTCCTGGATTACTTTCTTACGCTGATCCAGTCAACTACACCAGACTTTATGACCAATCCAGCTACTAATCCAGAACTACTGTGGCAACTAATCTAAGCCAATAATAAGAGGTTTAAACGTGCAATATTTTTACACTTACAATCTCCCCCTTTGGCTATTTGTTGACAAAACTACCAAAAGGATCTCAACGGCTTTAAAAACAAAACAATTACCAGATGATAAAAACGATATAATTTTGAAAAGCGGATTAGTCACTAGTCAGGAGTAGCTAGACACACACCCTTCTTAGACTTAACCAATGATGTGCCAGAGAATTCAAACACACTTAGAGCATACAAGCACATAGAGAATTAAAACATAAAACACATATATTTCACATAGGGTAACCTCTTAGCATTTATCACAGAGTCAAAGCAAGACATGCAAAAACTTATGAAGTAACTACACATTACTAGAAGAGAGAGCAGATAACACACCACATTTATTCACTAACAAATAGCACACCACATTTATTCACTGGCACTCATGGTAAGTTCACAAAAAACAACACTCCCTGTAACACCCCAGATTTTCAAGACTTTTTAAAACTTATAATAAAGGTAGAACCTCATTAAATCCCAAGAAATAAATACAAGCGTACGGGGTGCTATGCCACACCTGGGCTGGAGAACCCAAATGCACAGGCTAACTAACTAATATCCTCAAAGCGAAATTACGTCAACGTGGCACGCAGGCCAAAAGGGAAAACTATCTACTTCTATACTCCAAGTTCTAGCGCGCTCCAGTGACTTAATCTTCTGTGCCTGAAAGCCAAATATATCTGTTCAGCGAGAGATGCTGGTAACCCACTCCAACGCGTTGAAATACAATACATATAGAGATATATATAGATATACGAAAACCATTTTGAGCATGAAGATATATCCTACGAACTCTAGCTTTAAAACCGGGAATGACTCGACAGATAAGGCCAGACACAAGCAACAGTTATAACGAGCATATGCAGTTCACAACAGATAAGGCAGATAAGGCAAAGCATAAACAATGATCATAACCCAACATGAACAATCCCCAATATAAATCCCATAGTCACATCCCCCAAGACACTCGTAATCACAACTCGTCCATGTCACAACACATAACACACTTTGTTGGCGCCACAGGACCAATCGCATGCCCATACATGAGGGTCAGCGCATATAGCTCTGACATGGCCCCGCAGCACCCTGCCCCGTATCGCAACACGGAGGGGTCGATCGCAACCGACCGATGAACCGCAGCTCATCATAGTGTTTGATCGCAACCAAACAGTGGACCGCAGCCCAAGAGAATGTCATCTGACCGCAGCCAGGAAAAAGGACGAACCGCAGCTCGTATAGAAACGTTTGATCGCAACCAAACGGTGGACCGCAGCCCAAGAGTATCAATCTGACCGCAGCCAGCTTCTGAACCGCAGCTCAGGATAACCAATCCGATCGCAACCGAATTGGGGTAACACACACATAACACATAGCAAGCACATGCAACCCACATTACACATTAGGAAGGGGGAGAAAACGTATAACAAAACCTATGTGTGATCCATCACATACTAAGAATAGTCCTAAGGGGTTCATACTCCTTCCGCCTAGGTCAACGGGATACCAATTCAACTAGCATGCAATACAATGGACTCATAAACCTACGAACGGTACCCGAAATATCAAACTAGACATAGGCACGATAAACGGAGTCCGTTGGGACACCACGGGGAACGGGGGAACATCAAACGGGGAAGCCGGGACCCCGGGTGGGATGAATTTCCAGCGGGTAGCCGGTGGGTGGGGGCCACCCGCCGGATAATACTGTTCCGGGCAGCAGGTCGCCGGCAGGCAGCTGCCCGCCCGCCGGCCACCCGCTGCCGGGCGGTGTTTCACGGCCGTGGGTAGGTGGCGGGTCTCCTACCCCCCACCTACCCCCCACTGACTCTTTTCACACACTTTACGCCCCGGGAACCGTTGTGGAACCTGAAACCATGCTTGGACACTTTACAACGCAATTAATGACAACACGTAGACAATTAACGAATCAAATATAAGAAACGAACGGCACATAACCTATCATGCTTTTCTAAATATAATCAACACCCAACCATGCGATTTCCCCACCCGATAATCCAAGAATAAGATCATACGATACAACCTAGGGTTCTAATCACTTTTATATCAACAAGAATACGGTTCGTCTTCTAATTGCAAGGTTCGGTAAGAATAACACCTAAACATCAAGAGCATCACGTAATTATCAAGAACCACACATAATCATCAAGAACTCTATATAATCATCCAGAATTCTATCATCATCAAGAATCTCCCAATATCAAGATCATCAAGATCCCTCATGGGATCATCACATCAAACATCAATAATAATCATCATATCTCGCCAATACACAATAATATGGGGGAAACCCTAAGGGGGAATCATAGCTATGAAAATAGGTTTTGTTGAGTCATGGGTTACCTCTTAGCCTTAATTAATTCCTTGGCTATGAAGGATCTTTCTTTAAGCTTCCTTGCTTTCTTGATTTCTCCTAAGGGGATTCTTGGAGCTCTTTTGGGGTGGTGGGGCGTTATTCTTGTGGGAGGAGTTCTAGGTGCTTCCTAAGTTCCCTATTTATAGATCTAGGGATCTTATTTAGGGTCTAATCCTATTGGGATTAGGGGTTGGGTTTATATAGGAGGGCCCATGGGCTACGGTGGGCCTTTTTCCCTAATTAATCATTATAATTTATTCTTTCTCTTGGGCTATTTATTAATTAATTAATTGGTTTTAGGACTCGTAACACGGGGTGTTACACTCCCCCTTACTACGTGCACTCCCCTTTTTTGGCAAGCTAATGGACAAAGAGCACCATCAGGACTGGGAGGAGGAGGAAGATGTCTCTAAGGCTTCATCATCACCAGCAGGAGTAGTAGGAGAGACATTCTCAAGGGAGGCAATGTGACGATTGGTGCGGAGCAGTTGAACCTCAGCGGTAGAGATGGAGGATTGAATGGCAAGAGAGGCATCCTTCATGGTAGCAATATGAGAGTTGAGAAGGGTGACCTGCTGTCTAAGCACAGCCAGTGTCGAAGCAGAGCTAGTAGCAGAAGCAGTCGAGGTAGATTCTACGCCTGTAGTTGGTGGATCAGCTGGAGCAAGAGCAGGTGGAATCGATGAGAGAGTGGCCCAATCATCATAATGCGAGAGTCCCTAGATGTCTTGTGAGTAATGTGGCAGAGATCTTCGCTTGAATAGAGTTGTAGACCTTGTTGTTGTAAAATCCCCCGGTGATCAGACATGGAAACGGGAGATGAATCTTGGATTCCTTCTTTTTAGCAAAACTCATAATATGATGATAAATAAGATGACAAAGATCAATGGGTAATTGATGCCTGGCTTTGTATAACAGAGAAGCTATCTTCTTAGTGACGGTATGCACAGAGACATTCAGAATCCAGTTACTTGATGCTAAATGGAACAGAACAGAGTAAACAGCCATAAGAATTTTAGAAGGAAGACCATCTTTGGGCCAGACGGTAACTTCATTGTGGGTAAGGTGCGATGCAAGAAAATCCCCAGCAGGCTCAAACAGATCATCACAAGCATCACGCTGAAAGTAAGCATTTATAATAGAGGGATTGAAGTCATACAAAACATCCCTCAAGAAAACCTGATGATAGTGCGGAGAAGCCGGTACGAGAGAATCAGATTGTAGATTCGCATTGAATTTCGAGATTAGCCAGGCACAGTAAGCACCCACATTCTGTATAGTCTGAAGAAGATCCTGGGCACGAAGAAGAGGAATGATGTTGCAAGTGCGGATAAGATACTCAATGCTAAAGTTCTTCTCAACAAGGATGTCACGACTGGAATGTTGTTGCCATATTGCTTCCAGGGCAGGAGAGAGCAAGATTGGTCTGAAAAGTGTCTCCTTGGATACCTTAGAGGCCCTGGTCTTAGACGAAGTGGCTGGCTTTGGAGCAGGAGCAGAAGCTGGAGGAGGAGCTGGAGTAGACATGCCAGTCCTAGATCTAGTACGCAGAGCAAGGCCAGTCAGACGATGTTCAGAGCGTTTACTTAGGCGAGTTTCAGACACAAATTCAATATCTTCAGACAAATTTAACTGGAGCTGGGACAGGAGCAACCGGAGGTTCAACTGGATCAGTGATTTTAGCCTTCCCTTTGGCCTTAGATGATGCAAACGACATAGTGATCACTGGGATAGCCTTTTGTGCACGGATAGTGTTGGGCATATTTGCAATAATATCTTACATAATGGCTGCTTGAACGTAGGGATCCTCATGCTCAGAAACTATGTCATGAATGGAAACCCCTACATCCTCTAGAACAGAGCCTAGAGCAGAGGCTGGATCAGCAGCTGGAGTAGCGGCTTGAACAGAGGTTGGATTAGGCGAATGCTCAGGCATTGTGGGGATGACCTCTTCTGAGCGGTGTGGTAGAGAACCCGTGAATGCAATTGTAGACAAAGGCACAAGAGATAAACCGGCAGAGGGATCCTAAGACAAAAATGCATAGCAACAACACATAGCAACTAAACACAGCCGAAGAGATAAAAGCAAATTAGAACAAAAGGAATGGATGCATGCCTAGAAAAAAGCAAGAAGTGACTGCTTCCTAAGAGGATAAAGAAATCAAACCGTAGATTGAGCCCGTATCTGTCGAGCCCGAAGCTCTGCTTGAAGATCCCCTTCGTCGAACACCTCATCAAGAGGCCAGGGATCATCTGTGATGCCCGAAGCCCTGGCAAAGATCTCCTTTGAGTCTCTCACAGACAATTCTTCCATTAGAGATGGACGTCGAAGCAGTGTCGCAAGAACACGGTGAGAGGAGAGATTAGAAATCGGAGCTGTGCCTCGAAGGATTTGGCGATAAAGATCGAACCGCTCGTCCTCAGTCAGGTAAAAAGGAAAGGATTGAGATCAGAATGGCCAGCCATATGAGAGATAACGAGTAAATTTGATGGAAGATTTTGTCAAGGATTAGAATTTTAGAAGGCAAATTTGAGAAGAATTAAAGGAAGATGGAAGAGATCTTAGGGATTTGATTCGAAAAAATGGGGAAGGAGACGGTGGTGTATAACAGCCAAGAGAGAGAAAACAATAATAATAAAAAACAAGGTGACACTTTTAGTGCGGTCAGATGACTCATTATACGGTCTGGAGTACTGACTGGAGCAGAGAGCAGATCTGGAGGATTTTCTAGATTATATCTGCAAAGAAATAAAACAACACAAAAACAAAAAACAAAAACACCAAAAACTTTATTTTTTCAAAGAGAGAAAAGAAATTAGATGGAAAACCTGCACACTCCAAGAGCAGCCCGGAGTAACTCAAATCTTGTGTTATCAAGAGGTTTTGTGAATAGGTCAGCTAGATTTCTCTCTGTTGAAATGTACTCCAGGTTGATCTCTTTGTCTTCTACCAATTCTCTTATGAAGTGATGTCTTATGTCAATATGTTTAGTGCAGGAATGCTAAACTGGGTTCTTGGAGATATTGATAGCACTCGTATTGTCGCAATACAGTGTCATGCACTATTGATGTAGACCATAATCAAGATGGAACATGCACGTGGCAAGAGATGCATAAGACCACCTAGCAAACTAAAAGACTATATTTGTTCCTAATATGTCTAGTGCTGACAGATTCTTATTTCTATTTTCATTTTTATTAATTTATATGTGGTTAAGCAATAATGTAGGCTTCTTAGTAGGAATTCATTTGTTGTGAGTACGGTATAAATGGTGTATCACGCATCAAAGAGAGAATGAAAGAAATTTATTAACTTCCTTCCCTTAAACTCTGGTTCTCTCTTCTCCCACTAAACTTTTTCTTGTCTGGAGGCCTTCCACCCTCGAAAGTGGAAAAACCTTTGCAACTTATATCCATCAACCTCATAGTTTACATCCACCACTTAACACGCAGCTCCTTCTAGCGCGCTCTCGATCAACTAATTAGTACCTGAAAAACATGCGGTATTACAATCGTTAGCAAATAATGCTAAGCAACCCACTCTCCATTGAGTAAAATACATATAGATATAAGAAATCATTTTGAGACTTGGGAATACATAGTATAGTCCTAAACGACTCTAGCTTCAAAACCAGGAATCAGACTCAAGGCACATCAATAGACTCAAAACTGCAATACACATAAAGACACAGCATGCAACTAAGACCACAAAACAAGACAACAACAGTAACAGTTCCAACCTGTACCTCCAGGCCACCCTACACACCACACCCTTATTCATCCGGAGCACTGCATGCTCCCCTCCAACAAAACCTCCATCAATCCACCAACAAAACAGCACTCGTAGTGCCTATACAAGTTTGACCTATGCCCATAGCACAATGATAAAGTGGTCTGAGCCTATAGCACAGTAACCGAGCAATCGCAATGCCAAACATAACCTGATCTAGCATATAGCACAGTAATCAGGCGACCTGTGCCTATAGCACAATGATCAATACACTCGCATTGTGTCAAACCACTAACAATCTTTTCCACCAATTCCATATCTTCTCAACACCATGGGCAATAGCACGACAATCAATACTCAACAACAATTACATCACGGGGTTGTTGGGAAAGGGCACAACATACTATGACAGCACGGGATATCAACTACAACATAAAAGCTATGGGAAATAGCCTAAACCACATAATACAAGTTTAGACCACATGCTTAGACACGACTCACAAATCACGTTACGGTACCTACAACCTCCCGCCGGCGGAACCACGTCGTTCCAGTGAGTGTACAAGCAGGTGGCCGTCCACCCACCGGCGGCAGTGTACTGTTCCAGTGGGTGGACCGGCGGGTGGCCGTCCACCTGCCTGTCCCCCCCGCTGGAACAAGTTCCCGTTCCGGCGGGTGGTAAGGTGGGGGTTCGTCCCCCCCACCGACTACCCGCTGGAACATGCTTCTTGGCCAATTTCCCCAACCCGGGAATTCATCCAATTCACGATCAAGTCCAAACACTTCCCGATCCATCACAACAACAATAGGGACTTGATCATCAAGAATAGGCCAAGAAACAACACAGTTAAATCCCAAACGCAAGCACTAATCATGCTAAGACCCAAGAATAAACACACAACGGCTCAAGAACATCAAGAACCTCAAGATCCTCAAGAAACCAATCAAGTAAAGCCCTAACGACAAGCCCTAAATCTTGAATAACACCCGGGCATGCATAAACCTACCCAAGAATGCCAAGAACGTTACCAATAACAAGATTCACTACATAAATCCTAAGGACAAGTTCTAAACACAATTAAATACAAAATCATGCAATTAATCCCACAAGTTCATCAAGAACATCAAGAATAACAATAATCCATATCATAAATCCTAAATACAAGCTCTAACAAGGTCTAAACACGAAACCACACATTCAATCATTCCACAGAGCCAATCAATAAACAATAGCAAGGAAAATGGGTTTTGTAGGACATGGGTTACGAGGTAGCTTTAATTAAACTTATTACGACTCCTAGGGTCTTTTCTCAAGGTGTTCTTCCTATTAGCCCTTCCCAAGCTTGGTGATGGGGAATTCCTTATCTGGTCTCATGGAGGGGGATTTTCGAGTATGTGAGAGGGGAATGGGTTCTAAAGCTTTCTAATTCCTTTTATATAGATCTTGGACTCCTAATTAGAATCTGATTAATACTAGGCCCAACTTCTTTATCCTAACAGGTTTAAAGGCTTTAATATGGGCAAGGGTCCACGGTCCACCGTGGACCACACTACTCAATTAAAGGCCATAGCTTACTTAAATTCCTTTTTAATTACCCTTTAACGTAATTAATTAAAAAATTAATATGGATTTAAAGGGCGTAACACGGGATGTTACATCCACCACCGGCTTAGGAAGGTCCTAGAAAACATTACATTTAATCTCAAACATAACAGCAATGTAAGTATCGTACCGAGTTTCGAACCATCATTAATCTGGATAGCTGAACACTAGGTAACGCCTTTTCCATGCCGCCTATTTTGATCAGCAACCACAGCTTTCACAAATGAAGGGGGCTTCTCATCATATATCATTATCCTACTACGGCCTTGGAAGTAACAAAGAATGCACATCCAATAATCAGATCAAAATCATCTAGCGGCATCACAGTGAAGCTAATGGAGCCCTCCCTGTCTCCGACTTTTAAGGTTACTTCTACTTGGCCAATCACTCATCTGGTGACAACATTCACCTTCTTGATCTTAGACATGTTTAGTTCCAAATTCAGCTTCAGATAGGATACCAGCTGTAACGCCCTACTTTTCTAAAATCTAATTCCCAATTACTTTAACGTAAACAAGATAGATAAGTAAGATTAATTAACTTAAAAACCAACCTATCCAAAAGATACGGGTGTCACCGCCACAGTCACCACCCACGTTGACTGCACAGGCTACAAACGATAACTAGCTAGAGTCAAGCTCATCAAAAACAACATCAATACTTGGGGAACAAACACCGGTGTCCTAGCACCAACAAAAGATCAAACAACAGTATCTAAACATCAATGTCCAAAGTAGAATCTAATCTAGAATCTACTAATCATAACTACGCACTAATCTAACTCATGCGCTCTCAAACACTGGGCCCACCTGAAAGGGGTTATAAAAACAAGTAGAAAATAAACCCGTCATCAAATTAATGCTAAGTATAAACCCACTCAACCTTGTAAAGTACTATACTTCTCATCATACTCTAAATGCAAATCATGCAAGTCATGTAACAAGATATAACATGATACTATAAGTATAAATATATACTCTCGCTCTTATGTAAAAAGAAATACTTTTTCTGTGGAGATTTCTATTGAGTCTCTTGACTCACTTCTCTCTTCTTTCTTTCTTTCTTTCTTTCTTATTTTCTATTGAGTCACTTGACTCGTTTTTCCCTTCTTTCTTTCTTTCTTACTTTTTGTTGAGTCACTTGGCTCGCTTTTCTCTTCTTTCTTTCTTTCTTTCTCACTTTCTGTTGAGTCACTTGACTCACTTTTCTCTTCCTTCTTATTTGCTTTCTTTCCTCTTTCTCAAACCTTCTCATGATTCTCTTTTCTCTTCTTTGTGCGAGGCAGGTACTCCGTCGTAGCGAAGCCCTAGCGAGTGGTGCAACTCTTGCAGCCACCACATCCGTATCAACGGAACCTCTAACTCGTGGGGGAGGTAGAACCTTCACGAATCGTGAATGGACCTACACGGGCTCGGCAATCTAGCCTGCTTAATACTCAACTCGCCCACTGAACCGGTACTGGGGGTTCTTTAATCTTTCTTTCTTTCTTTGTTTCTTTCTCTGTGGAATTTGCTATCGTAATTTCAATGTGCACACCCCCTAACTAGGATTCCAAGCCCGGCGGATAGTATCCAACCTAGTTACTCGGGAATATCGACCTCGTTACTTCTAAATATCTGTGTCGGTCTTCTTTGACCATTTCTTTCTTTTCTCAAACTTTCATTCAATCTCTTTTCTTCCGAAAGGACATAGTCCTAATGGTCGTCCAAAATACGATTTTCCTCACAAATAGATAGAATATAGATATATCTCATGCAATTTCTCTTCTCATGCAACAACCTTTACTTATGCAAACCTTGCTATGCACATAAATCTCAAAAACTTCTCTTTCTCACATTTTGGAAATCAAATATCATGCAATCTTCTAAATGAAATTCCGTTTCTTTTGCTATCTATGTTGAGTATATTTTAATTGTTAAAGTTTCTTAGAACTTTTTGTAAACTCAACTATTTGGCTGTTTTGTATTAAAATTCTTTTAAAGGATATCCTTCAGTCTCATAGTAACAAGAGTATAGGTTTCGGCATCATCAAAAAGGGGGAAATTGGCAGGAACAAGTTTAATTAGATTTTGATGATACCAAACTTGCTAGGATTGTCGACCCCTATTTTTCATTTTGTTTTAGATCTTTCGTTGCAAACGAAAAGCCATTGTAACTCGACATATGATTCGCACTATGTAGTAAACGAATCTTGATTGAGAATAGCATGATAGGTCTACTTGAAGACATGAAGGCAAAGAGAAGAACGAGAGATCAACTCAGACCGAAAGATGGAAGTATCTAACTCTCGGACAATCATCAAATGAAAAGGAAGATCATTATTCTAAAGAAAGATCGAAAGATAAGGTCAATCTTTTGAGTAACCTTTCCAAGACAACAAGTCTAAGTCAGATTTGTAAAGATAACTTTTATTGAGTGAAGCAAGAAGAATGTTGTCAATGTCTCACAGTTGGGCAATCACCCTAGACAAAAGGTGTCCTAGGAATGATATTCAAAAAACCAATGAGCATTAAATGATTGGTAGCATCTTGTCAGTGAAAAGGACAAAAAGCCATGGTGCTTTTTATCATCAACGGCTACACAGTACAACCAAATTAAATGCTCTATGCCCACTGGTCCTTACCCGTTGTTTAAAAGGTTCAAAATCTCATCTCCCTCCAACGGATGAATTTATCCTCACCTATAAATACCTCTCTTCTCCACTAAAGAAGGTGTTGATTGTTCAACATATTTTATCCTTAGAAAAGCTCTTTAAACAAGCTCATTCATAAGCTTTGGCGTGGTACGTTTGTGAAGTTTTCAAAGAGGTTCATCATAAATCTACACTTCAAAAACTTGAAGAAGGCTTGCATCTTTTCTCACGTGAAGATTCCTCCAGTCAACAAGACAAGACTTCAACCTGTTGGAGAAACACAACATTATCTTTCCAACACTCAACTCTGAGGAAAAAGTTGATAGCGGCGGAGTAAACTCGAGGAGTTGAAAAACCTACCAAGTAGCTATTCGGCTTAGTGGTCAAGGAAGCTAGCTTGAAGTAGTTTGTACTAGGAGTGATAGTGCAAACCCTTTCACAAGTTGTGGAAAACGAGTGGAGTAGGCTTTGTTTACAGCTGAACCACTATAAAAATCTCTCTCTCCAACTCTCTTTACTTTCAGTTGATTATCTTTCAAGCATTGCATTTCATATTCACCCAATGATAATTCTTCATAACGAAACTGTGCAAAGTTCAAATTAAAACAAATAAATTATTCCGCTGTGCATCACTCCAAAAGTAGTTGCTTTGAAAAATCGAATAGATTCTATTAACACCCCCCCCCCGCCCCCCCCCCCTCCCTATCTAGACTCTCCTTTCGACCCTACCGGGACCAACACAATATATATATATATATATATATATATATATATATATATATATATATATATATATATATATATATATATATATATATATATTGTTTAATTATTCGTAGCAAAAATGCCAGTACCGGACCTACATTAGGAAATTTGATTTTAATTCATAATAGGATGATCTTACTTTGCAAATTAAAAATAGAATTTTTTTGAATATTATTGACTCTATTACATTGTAGAGTTAATACCGCCTCCATTAAGGCTCAATCTCATGACCTTCCATATGGGAGAATCACTAAATTCCATCCAAACACAAGGTTCTTGGCAAATTTAGAATAGATTAAGAAGTGACAAATAACAATAACGAATAACATAACAAAAGCATGATTTTAATAGATTTAATTGCTGACATATTCCTCATTATTCATCTCTAAATAGACTCCTCAGTATTTGAATCCCCTTCTTCGGTAGAATCCAAATTTCCAATCGGAGGTTCAGGCACCTATCTATCCAGAGAATCGTGAAAGTTAGGAAAATTTAAATACCTAATTAAAGTTGTACAAAAAGCACAAATTTGTAAGTAAGCAATAGACGACCTCTTTAGAAAAATCATAATCTTCTCTGTCATAAACATGTGTTGGGAAATCTGCATCTTTCAATATTCCCACAGTAGTTCTGTCACAAAACTTCAGAATATATACCTGTTATTAGTAGTTTTGTTTCTATACTCATTATAAACCACCACAAATCTATGAAGTCGATAAACTTTGCATTTTTAAAATTTGTTGAGCCACTTTTCAACATACATTCAAGGAATATGCATATGTATAAAAGTTCCCTTAAATTGTAAAAAAACCATATGCATAGACTAAAATTTCAGAAATATGGAGTACATAATATTAAGATTAAGATTATAGTAAAAAAAAAAAAAAATCCTCTACATCATGTGCTACACACTCTATACAATTTATGGTTTCAGAACCTCTTCTCTCTGGAAGACGAACGACACGGAGCACTCTAAACCTGATGTTATTCCACTGGAGTCTAGGATGAAGTGGACTACCAATAATCTCGCTGTGAAGTTTAATTGCCATTGAGAATCGATGTAAATAGGAGAGTACAAATGCATAAATACGTTGGAAGCTTACAGCTTTGGATTTAGCACAATGATGGTGTAACACCCCCGATTTTTACCACATTTTTAAAACTTAAAAGCATAGGAAAACATCTAAACATCAAGACATAACGCAATGGAAGCTATATAAAACAAGGGTATGTTATGCCACACCTATCTTAGATATAGGTCCACAGGCCGGAAAACTAATCAATTTAAACAAGTCATAAAGTATCTAGGCACACATATTGCTAAAACAGGCTCACTGGCCAGCAAAACAAAGCGTATACACCTGACAACTAATCTAACTAGCGATCCATGTCTAGCGCTCTCGGGCATCTACTCATAACCTATAGAACAAGGGAAACATAACAAGGGGATAACACCCCGTTAACGAATATTGCTGGTAACCCATCAATACGCGTTAAATAGCATATATAGATAAGTATAAATCAAAAGCATTTTGAAACGGAATACAGTATATATCATTTCAAAAGCCATAGAGAAATGTCAACTTCAAGGACTCATTAAACACTCTCAAAAGGAAAAGGGATCACCATCCTTACAACAACAAGACAAGAAACATGAATGACGCTACAACTCAAGATCCATTCTACTGATCACAACGTAGAATACATCAAGACATGCTTATAAGCAAGGAATACACAGTCACACAACGGCAACTACATGCCACAGTGACAACTACGTGTCACAAGTATCATAATTCCAACCTTATGCCATGTTCCAACCTTATGGCTACCCCCGGCCTTATTTCGGTTCCAACCATTACCTCCTAGTGCCACCCTATACTTCTGAGTCCAACCTTATGCCTCCGAGGACCGTCGTCCCCCCTCCGACTCTCCTATTCACCGCCGAACTCTCAGTACACGAGGGTACCATTAATGTCATTCACATAGCCTCCAACATATGAGTCAAGGTCAGGTAACACACCACCAATTTCAATCATAGTCACACAAGATCATCATCATTACCAAGAGGACTAAGGTTCCACAATAACCTTAATCGAGTATCAATCAAAAGGTACAACGATTACATACGTTCATATCATAGGAATCAATCAAAGATCACAACAAAGACATGAGACCATACTCAACAACAAAAGATCACAATCCAACACCAAATGATTGTCAACACAAGTTGCCAATCCCAATAGGAAGGAACAAACCACACACACTAGCATTTCAACATCAAACTAGCATGCTTATCAAACGGGTAAACCAAAAGTAGTTCCAAGGAACATTGAAGACTCACATTAGCCCAACGAATCACAAAGTTGGACCCTTAGCACGATTCAAGACACCAAATCCTACATGGATTCCTAACATACCGTTCTAGACATACGAAACATAAAGAAGACTCACAAATAGCCCAATAAAACAACATTGAGAGGTCAAAACATCAATACCGAGTCAAAAGAATCACGGGGAACAAATCCCCGCCAACAATCAACAACGTTCCCCGCGGGTGGGGCCACGGGTGGACAACCACCCGCGGGTACATAGGCCACGAGTCACCTGTTCCCCGCGGGTGGGGCGGCGGGCAAGCCATTGCCCGCCGTTCCGCCCGCGGGTACCACCCTGTACACAAAAACATCCCTTTGGGGATTTTCAACAAGTCGAAATTCATGTCCAAGCAATGGCATTCAAGAACCCTAAGAACAAGCTCTAGACATGCATTACCACAAGACAATGCATCAAATCTCACATTTCCACACAAGAATCACAAGTAGAAGCCAAGAATCATCATATAAGTAAGAAAATAGGTTTTGTAAAGCACGGGTTACCTTTGTAGCCTAAGAACTTCCTCTTATCACCCTTAGAAAGCCCTTCCTAAAGCTCCTCTTCCACACCAACTTCATACACAAACCAAAAGACAACAAAGATTCTATCTTTAGAAAAGACACCTAAAAGGAAGTTAAAAACACCAAAAGACCAAGGATCTTACCCTCACCTATGCTTAAGATGAAGAAAGTAGGAATCTTGGAAGCCAAACTTGCAAGACTTGGATGCTCAAATCCTAGCTTGGAGAAGAAGCTAACTCTTTTTAGAGAGAGGCTAGAGGTTTTTGTGTTTAGATTGTAGGGTGAATGAAATGAAAGGGTGTTGCTAGGTTAGCTTGAATCACAAACCTTAGGTAAAAAGACATTCCTACCCTTACTAAAGTTGGAAAGACAAGGGAACAAGGGCGCAACTCAAGAAGCACAAGGTACAACCCTTTGACTTAAGTGACTAGTCAAAATCTAGTCTCTCAACTATTGAATTTCAGGATTTTAAGGAATAAATTAACAAAGAGACTATAATTAATTATCTAATTAATCCTTGATTAGAGTTTTGATTTACGGGGTGTCACATATGGGTTTAAATAGCAAATTGGCATGTTACTACTATAATTAATTATTACGTTTTATTCTATATTATTACGTTGTTTATTCTTCTTTAATTACCATAATATAGTGTTATTGATTCTTTGGACTTAGAATAAACTTTTATTCTACGTTAATATTACCGATCAAATTAACCATAATTAATTATACCATGATTTTCTACGTTAATATTACCAATTTATTAGTTAATATTCTTACATTTTTTATTCTAATCATAATTAAGGACAACACAATATTACCAAATATTACAGTGCAATATTACAAATTTTCATGCATCATTTTCTTACCAAATAAAAATTGTCAATACTTTGACCAGTAAAATAAGTTTGGGCAGGAAAACACTAGAAGGGATTTTACGTGTGTATATATATATATATATATATATATACTAGTATTTTCCCGGGCGATGCACGGACATAATTTTATAAGTATTGTTTTAATGTGAAGATATAGTTTTATTACATGTTTAGTACTCAGATCTAAGATACATGAAAAATCTTCATGAAAAACTTAACGTTGAAGTCAATCTTTTTATTTAATCCAAAGGCTATTTTAATAATTATTTATACACGAGTTCTAAAACTAACATAAATACATAATTGAAGTATATTTGACATAAAAATAGTTATCACCTAAGTAAATTTGGTAATCAAAAAACAACTCATGATTTTCTGATATGACAGTAGTGAAAAATGGTAAATGATTAGTACCACTTGGACCTGCAGCCTGCAGGAGTTCCCTTACCAGCATTCCCACCATTATTTGGAGGAAATATTTGCAGATTTGCATCAGGAGTTGTAGAAGAGCATCCAAATAAGTAAATATTTATAAGGAATTACTAAGCAGATGGAAATTCATTTCAAGCACACCCTCACGATTAGTGTTGTTCTTTTCCTCTATGACAACAGCCTGTAAAAGCATTTAAATAATTCTTCAACATGGTAACAGCAACCATTAACCAAGCAGCTTTAAAAATGAATCTTAGGAAATTTATTAAATTGAAATTCACTTCAATTTGAGATAAAACTCATTCTCTTCAACTTGGCAACACGAGCCATTAACCAAGTAGCTTTAAAAATAACAGGATCCTCCCTACCTCAGGATTCTCGCTTGGTAGTATTTGACTAAATTTTACTCTATAGCTTGCAAAATTATATTTGTCTTATTAACACCAACCATTTCAGGGATGCAACGAATTTATCATCAAAAGGAGCCGTGAATAAGAATATTTTCTCTACTGATATTCTGGTAATATATCACTTGTACAACATAAACTGGCAGAGGACTGGAAACCAAAAATTTCAACTGATCCAAGCATACCATCTATTCTAATACAAAGAAACAATAATTAATATCAAAATTCTACTAATTAATGGAAAAAACGAAATCTAATAACACCCACATCCAAGGCAATCAAAGTATGCTTGAGCTTAGATTAATACCCTTGGGCAGTTCAGTCAAGAAATGACAAAAAAAAACCTTCATTAAAAGTAAGATGAACTCAGAATGTAAAAGAAAAAACGTGATCAAGTGTGTATAATCTCACTTCGTATTTTGTTGACTTCATCCTCTGGCCTGCAACCTTGTTGGCGCCGAAGCTCCAGCCGCAGACTGTCAGCCCCTATATTTCGTCATCAATATGCATTCTCAATCTCTCCTTCACTCTGACCAACGGCTACAGCCCCAACTATAGCCTCAGTCCCAATGATTCATTCTATGGTCGCGACAGAATCGCTTCTTATAAATCACTGAAGAACTCGAAGTTTTCTCCATCATCTTTTGCATATCTTCACCTCACCAGCTTTTATAAGAAAAATATATTAGAATACATATATACATATACATATATATATATTGTTAGACATAAGTATGTGGCTCAAATTAAACATGGACCATTTATCCGATGTTGGCGTCATGTGTGTACATATTCCTACACATTCTTGCGCCTTTTGCTCTCATCCTCAAAATGCCGCTTAATTAGCTTCATTTTGAATTGTATAAATAGAGTAGGCTTTTTTCTTTTTAATGCACCTCTTACATCATTCATTCAATTGATTCTTTCAATTTCCTCTCTTCTCACGTTCTTATATATATATATATATATTTTTTTCCTTTCTAATTCTCTTTATAGACCTTTCTAATTCTCTTTATAGAGATTAATATATATATATATATATATATATATATATATATATATATATATATATATATTTATATTTTCCCATCCTTATTAATTCGTATGTCATTTATATAATTTTCCCTATTTCTATTATTTAACTTCTATAATTCTTAATTTTCGATTCTTCGCTTCCGCATTATTCCGCTATATTCCTAACAAGTGATATCAAAGCGGTTTATTTGAGAATTATTTTAAAAGATGTCGACTGTCACCAAGTTCGATATCGAGAAGTTCGACGGAAAAATTAGTTTTTCTATCTGGAAGGTTCAGATGGAAGCCGTTCTAACCCAGAACGGTTTGAAGAAAGCGCTAGCTGGGAAGAAGAAGAAACCGGCTGCAATGACAGATGAAGATTGGGAAGATTTGGATGACAAGGCACGTTCAACCATCCAATTGTGCCTGTCTAAAGAGGTTCTATGTGAGGTGGTGAGTGAGAAGACTACGTCAGATTTATGGTCTGAGCTAGAGTCGCTTTATATGGCCAAATCTCTGGCGAACAAGCTGCGCCTGTACACAATCCGTATGACGGAATGTACTTCGATTAAATCTCACTTGGATGAATTTAATTCTATTTTATTGGATTTGGAGAATATTGATGTTGTTATTGAAGGTGAGGATCGTGCTGTTTTATTGCTTGTCTCTCTCCCTAAATCGTACAAGCATTTCAAAGAAATTATGTTGTATGGAAATAGTAGTAGTGATACCCTTACTTTTGACAATGTTAAGTCAAACCTATTGTCCAAAGAAAAGTTTGACTTTGAAATTAAGTCTGAGGACAAAGGTGAAGGCTTGACTGTAAGGGGTCGTTCACTTGAAACAGAGAGTAGCAATAAAAAATCTAGATCCAAGTCCAAAGGACGTAAGTCCAACAAATCCTGTAAGTACTGCAAGAAGCAAGGTCACGATGTGACTGAATGCTTCAAGTTGAAAAACAAGCAAGAGAGAGAAAAGAAGTCTGTTGAAGCTAGTGTTGTTGAAAGTGATTCAGAAGGCGATGTTATGTTATCTGTTAGCTCCGGTGACAAACGGAGCAAGACTGAGTGGATTTTGGACTCTGGTTGTACATTCCACATGTGTCCTCACAAAGACTGGTTCGTCTCTCTGGAACCGGTTGATGGTGGAGTTGTCTTGATGGGTAATGATACCCAATGCAAGGTTAGTGGAATTGGAAGTGTTCAGATTAAAACTCATGATAATGTTGTCAGGACTCTTACCAATGTTCGGTATATTCCTAATTTGAAACGCAATCTAATATCATTGGGCACCTTGGAATCTCTGGGGTGCAAGTACATAGCTGAAGGTGGAGTTCTAAAAGTCATAAAAGGCTCTCTTGTTCTCATGAAAGCTTCTCGATCTGGAAGCTTGTACGTGTTGCATGGCAGTACTGTGACAGGTTCAGTAGCGGTATCCTCATCGATATCTGATGCAGATCTCACTCAACTATGGCATATGTGTCTGGGGCATATGAGTGAGAAAGGCATGCATCTCCTGAGCAAGAAATGTCTCCTTGGTGATTCAGGTACGGGTAAATTACAATTCTGTGAGCATTGTGTTTTTGGGAAACAAAAGAGGGTTAGTTTCTCTACTGCTACACACCATACTAAAGATGTATTGGAATATATACATTTCGATTTATGGGGACCGACTAAATTCCAGTCTATGGGAGGCTGTAGATGTTTCATGTCTATTATTGATGACTTTTCTCGTAAGTTCTGGGTCTATTTCTTGAAACACAAAAATCAGGGTTTTCCTATTTTCAAAAAGTGGAAAATACTTGTTGAGACTCAGACAGGGAAAAAGGTCAAGAAGCTCAAGACAGACAATGGCTTAGAATTCTGTGAGTCAGATTTCAATGACTTCTGTGCGGCAAATGGAATCGCCAGGCACAAGACCTTGCCTGGTAAACCCCAGCAAAATGGTGTTGCCGAACGTCTAAACAGGACATTATTGGAAAGAGCTCGTTATATGCTCTCTAATGCTGGGTTATGGAAACGGCGTGATTTTTGGGCCGAGGCCGTTTCTACTGCTTGCTATTTGGTGAATAGATCTCCACATTCATCCCTTGACTTCAAAATTCCAGAGGAAGTTTGGTCAGGTAATCCTGTTGACTACTTTATCTTAAGAGTTTTTGGATGTCCTGCTTATGCTCATTCCAGTACGGGTAAATTAAACCCGAGAGCTGTCAAATGCATTTTCCTCGGTTATGCCTCTGAGTCAAAAGCGTATCGTCTATGGTCTCCTGATTCTCAGAAAATCATTCTGAGTCGAGATATCACTTTTGACGAAAATGCACTACTTTCTTCTGGAAAAGATTCCAGTACAGGTGAGACGCAGAGTACTAGTGATAAGGTGGAGTTTGAGTTCAGGCCTAATGATAGTATTACTACCACTAATGGTAATACTAAAGATGATGCATCTACAAGTACCGCACCTCTCGTCTAGCCACAGCGAGAGTACTCTATTGCCCAAGATCGACCTAGGAGGACAATTAAAAAACCTGCTAGGTACGCTAGTGACGATGAAACCCACTTGGTTGCTTATGCTCTTTCAGTTGCACAGGAGGTTGATGGTGATCCATCCTGCTATTCTGAAGCTATTTCCTGTGCCAACTCGTCCAAGTGGTTGGTTGCTATGCACGAAGAGATGGAAAGTCTCCATAAGAATGAGACTTGGGAGCTGGTAGAATTGCTGAAAGGTAAACGCTCATTGAGCTGTAAATGGATTTACAAAAAGAAAGAAGGCATTCTTGGGGTTGAGAAAGCACGGTGGAAGGCACGGTTAGTTGTTCGAGGTTTTGATCAACGTGAAGGTATTGACTTTAACGAGATCTTTTCTCCAGTTGTTCGTCATACGTCTATACGTGTTCTACTTGCTTTTGTTGCTCTTTTTGATTTGGAGTTGGAGCAACTTGATGTAAAGACTGCTTTCTTACATGGAGAGCTTGATGAAGAACTTTACATGTACCAACCTATGGGATTCGAAGTTCCTGGGAAGGAACATTGTGTCTGTCGTCTACAAAAGTCTCTTTATGGGCTAAAGCAAGATCCAAGGCAATGGTATAAGCGGTTTGAGGCGTGTATGTTGGGGCAAGGATTCTCAAGAAGCCAGTATGATAGCTGTGTCTATTTTAAAGAATTTTCTAATGGGTCTTTTGTCTATTTGCTGCTTTATGTTAATGATATGCTCATTGCTTCCCCTGATATGTCTCTGGTTGATGACTTGAAGTCTCAACTAAGCAATGAGTTTGAGATGAAAGGCCTTGGTGCAGCAAAGAAGATTCTTGGCATGGAGATTCACAGGGATCGTCAAGCGGGTAACCTTTATCTATCCCAGAAAAAGTATGTTGAGAAGGCTTGATCGATTCAATATGTCCAATTGTAAACCTGTGTTTACTCCACTTGGTGCACATTTTAAGGTATCCTCTGGTTCATGCCCTAAGTCTGATGTTGATGTGGCCTATATGTCAAAAGTTCCTTACTCTAGTGCTGTTGGAAGTCTTATGTATGTTATGGTATGCACTAGACCTGATTTGGCTCATGCTGTAAGTGTTTTGAGTCGCTACATGCATAACCCTGGTAAGGAACATTGGAACGCCATTAAATGGATTCTACGGTACCTAAAGGGTACTTCGTCTTTAGGCTTGGTTTTTTATCGAAATTCTTCTGCATCTACTGACATTGTGCGCTTTGTAGATTCTGATTATGGTGGTGATCTTGACAGACGTCGATCGCTTTCCAGTTATATTTTCACTCTTTGTAATTGTGCTATCAGTTGGAAAGCTACGCACGCTTCAGTCTATTGCTGCATTTTCTACGACTGAGGCGGAATATATTGCAGCCACAGAGGGTGTCAAAGAAGCTACTTGGCTACGAGGTTTGGTTATGGAACTTGGTGGTTCACAAGGTCAGACTGTTGTGTTCTCAGATAGTCAAAGTGCTATCCATCTCACCAAAAATGATACATATCATGCCAAAACCAAACACATTGATGTCAAATACCATTTTATTCGAGATGTTATAACTGCAGGAGATATAACTGTTCAGAAGATTCATACATTGGAGAATCCAGCAGATATGCTCACCAAGCCTCTACCTATTACTAAGTTCAAACAATGTTTGAATTTAGTTGGTTGTTCCGGTTGTTAATTTTCACGATAAATTTGATCCAAGGTGGAGATTGTTAGACATAAGTATGTGGCTCAAATTAAACATGGACCATTTATCCGATGTTGGCGTCATGTGTGTACATATTCCTACACATTGTTGCGCCTTTTGCTCTCATCCTCAACATGTCGCTTAATTAGCTTCACTTTGAATTGTATAAATAGAGTAGGCTTTTTTCTTTGTAATGCACCTCTTACATCATTCATTCAATTGATTCTTTCAATTTCCTCCTCACGTACTTTTATATATATATATATATATATATATATATATATATATATATATATATATATATATATATATATATATATTTTCCTTTCTAATTCTCTTTATAGAGATTAATATATATATAGAACTCTCATTGACTGTCAGGTGTGTCACTTGGGTTGATAGATTAGGGTGTGCATTTGGGTTAACTGTGTGCCATAATTTTCAGAATTAGTTTGTGTAGGAAAAGATGTTAAACATTTTGGTGTGCACTTGGATTATGCTGTGTGTGCACTTGGATGTGTCATGATGCTTAAGAAAACTGATATACGAAATACCATGTGTACTTAGGTTAACGAATATGTGCATGCACAAAAACTAGATTGATGTTAAAGACTATGGTGTGCACTTTAGTTAAACTGTGTGTGCCATAATGTAAATAATGAGTGTGTAGATGAAAAGATATAAAAACAAGTTGGTGTCCACTTGGGTTGATAGATTAGGGTGTACACTTGGGTTGACTGTGTGCACTTAGGTTACAATGTGTGTGCCATAATTTGCATAATCAGTTTGTATAGGAAAAGATGTTAATCATTTTGGTGTGCACTTGAATTGTGTTGTGTTTGCACTTAGATAAAATTGTGTGTGCACTTGAGTCAACGAGTATGTGTTATGATCCTCAAGAACAAATGTTAAGGTTATTTGGTTAACTAAGCTGCCTTGCGTGGGAGAGGGGAGAAGGGTGGAGAAATGAAGGAAAATCACTCTAAATAAAACAACAAAACATTCACACTCCAATTAATCTATATATGCTATACAACATTGCCAGCCTTCCCAATCCCCATCAGCATCCTTTCCCATCCATGCATCTGCATCCTTCCATAAACAAGCTTCCATACAACAGCCCACACCAATCATCAACCACATCCAATTAATTGGAGTGAAGTTGGCACTAACAGCTTCTAGGATGGTTATGCCCTTTGAGAATCAAAAGGTACCCCTCCTTGCCTGCCAGTATTCTTTTGTTCTGATTCTGCACAGGAATTGGGAAATAAGGAAACGGAAGAACAAAGTATCTCCTATCCACACAAGAAGTACACAATTTTCACAAAAATTACAACTTGGAATATTACAAAACGCAACTAACATCCTAGATACACACATGCATACACATTATCTATGTCTTATGAAATTAATTATATTATATGATCTGCCCCGAAAACTACACGACCACTAGGAACTTGCTTCTAGCCAAAATCATTCAAATTACAATGCACAAAAGCTCAAATATAAAGACTTGAAGATAAGAAATTCAACTCTAGCTGAATACGAACGAATTAAAATCCATTGCCCTGGCCTTTACAAGCTTTTAGCGTACTTAGATGCACATAAGCAATTCAACATATTACATTTAGTCTCTGCCTCCACATTGCTCCATTAGAATAAAATATCAAAGTTCTACATCCAATTCTTTCCAAGTTCTCTACTTTTATACATACAATTATACAAATACAATATTAATTACAAAAATATATAAAACAAAATAAGTTGAAGATTGAAATTTTAGAGAATTAGGGCATTTATAGAAGAATTAGACATTAGGGAAAACTAATTAAGAGAATAAATTTGAAGAATAATGAAGATTGGTTCGAACCTGGAGTGCCGCCAAGACGGAGTGTCGGGCGAGGGGCGACAGTGGTGATGGAGGAATTCTAATGGGCTGGGAATCTGCGGATCTTAGAGGAAGAATTGAAGAGTTCTAAGGCAGCGATGAAGAAGAGAGCAGGGACGAAGAAGAGAGTAGGGCCACAAAGAAACGTGTACAGGCAGAGAGAAATAAAATCTAAATGGCGAAAACAAAGGATGAAGGAGAGAATCCAGCGAAATCCACGGACCCACCCCACATCCAAATGTTGAAAACCCAAAACTATCCTTCTTTATCAAAATTAGTACACAACCAGCGAACAAAACCCCATTAAATATTCAAATAAATATGGACCATTAGTTAATCAAGATAAAAGGCTAAGATGAGTTCTTAAGTTCTTACGTAAAGATGAGTTCTTATATGAATGTAAATCAATATATATATATATATATATATATATATATATATATATATATATATATATATATATATTCCATCCTTATTAATTCATGTGTCATTTATATAATTTTCCCTATTTCTATTATTTAACTTCTATAATTCTCAATTTTCGATTCTTCCCTTCCGCATTATTCCGCTATATTCCTAACACACACACACACACACACACACACACACACACACACACACACACACACACACACACACACATATATATATATATATATATATATATATATATATATATATATATATATATCTGGAAAATGATACTGGACTATTTATAAACTTGCTTTGTAGAATAATGGAAACACCATTTGTATAAGACGTCAACCAAACATGCTTTCATATTTAATTTTTTTGGTCAACATGCATGTCTAGAAAATACATATTACGATATTATAATATATAAAATAGCTTATGATCGCACATCTTACATAGCTTATATACATGTTCATCATGAAATATACATTCTTTTAATTTGATTGATTCACTGCCTCTATGCTCTGCCACTTCGTAGGTTCGCACCAGGCATGCTTTAATAGCAGACGTTGTCAGATCTAGCTTGCCAAGATAAACACTGGATCCATATTCGTGTGATGTTTGTATTTTATCTAAAAACTATCTCTAGAAGTTTCGGAGGATATGAACTACCTCTGCAGCTCATCCTATTTATAATGTTTTGTATTCTATTTCAAATTTGTAGAACAGATATTATTAACCTCGTTTGTAGAAGCGATGATAATTCTCGATTAGTTAAAGCCGCCTAGGTATATTACCCATGCTTCATCGGAAGTCTAAACGACAACACGCTTAAAACCTAAAGGATGCGCCTATAGAGTTTATGAACTTGATGTTTATTAATGTAAACTCATGCAGCTATAAATAGTGTACAGAGACGGAAAGCTAGAGAAGTAGTTACAACAACTAATCTAACCTACAGAGCTAATCAACAGGAGCTAAAATAGAGAGATAAACAATGGGAGCCTCATATGTTCTTAATACGCCCACACAAGATGGAGGACCCATCGGAGACTCCAATATTGGACCGAAAGAGAAGAAACGTGGACCGACCCAAGGGTTTAGTAAGGAAGTCAGCGAGCTGATCCTTTGAAGGGATGTGCTGAACCACCAGCGAACCATTAGCAACCAAGTCATGAACAAAGAAGTAATCGAGTGCCAGATGCTTCATACGTGAATGGAACACCGGGTTCTTGCACACATATGTCGCGGTAAGATTGTCGCAGAACAGAAGCGGAGGTTTCACCAGCTGCAATCGAAGCTCACGAAGCAAACTTTTCAACTTCTGCAGCAGCATTCGCCAAAGCCCGGTATTCAGACTCCGTGGAAGAGCGCGACACAGACTTCTAGCGAGCAGACTTCCAAGATATGAAATTGGAACCAAGATACACCAAGTACGCCGTGGTGGAACGACCATCAGTAGTGCAGCCACCCCAATCAGCATCTGTATACACACTGAGTGACAAAGGTTGCCTAGCACGGAGGAACAAGCCATGACAAACCGTACCCTTCAAATAGCGCAGCAACCGTTTAGCAGCCTACCAGTGCAGTTCTGTAGGAGAGTGCATGAACTGCGAAAGACGATTGACTACATAAGATACATCTGGCCGAGTGACCAGGTACTGCAACAAGCCAAGGAGACGCCGAAACTGAGTGACGTCAACCGGCGTTGCACCAGACGGTGCAGGCAGCAACTTGTCCGAGGTAGCTAGTGGTGTTGAAACATCCTTTGCACCATCCATTTTAAATCGAATCAGAATATCAATGACATATTGACTCTGAGTCAGAAATAGACCAGCAGGTGTTGGAACCACCTCTACACCTAAGAAGTGATGTAAGGGGCCAAGATCTTTGAGAGGAAACCGGGCTGACAGAGTGCCAACAAAGAGATCAAGCCAAGCAACATCATTACCTGTTAAGATAATATCATCCACATACGCTAGGAAATAAACAATGATAGTATTAGCAGAATAGACAAACACAGAAGCATCTTCTTGTGACTTCACAAAGCCACAGCGTAACAAAAACTGTGAAAGCTCGAAGTACCAAGCTCTAGGCGCCTGCTTGAGACTGTATAGAGCTTTAGTGAGTTTACAGACATGGGACGGAAACGAAGGATCCACAAAGCCCTGTGGTTGTTCCATAAACACCTCCTCATGCAGCATCCCATGAAGGAACGCATTATTAATATCTAAATGGCGCAAAGTCCAGCGATTACTCAAGGTAATAGTCAAAACCACACGGATGGTCACTGGTTTCATAACTGGGCAATAGGTTTCAAAATAATCCCGGCCAGCAGTCTGCAAGAAACCTTTAGCAACAAGTCGTGCTTTGTACCGATCGACCGACCCATCCGGTTTACGCTTGACATGATAAACCCACTTGTAGCCAATCGGGACAGCTGCGCCGCTGGGAACCAATTGCCATGTTTTGTTACGTTGGAGCGCTTAAAACACCTCATCCATCGCCTTCCTCCACCGAACGTCTTTAAGAGCCTGGGCGACAGTAGAAGGTTCTAAAGTGGGAGGCAAGGGATGTGACGTGACTTGGTTAATGACGTAGTCAGAATACCTAGGATTAGGACGACTCTCCCGGGATGAACGACGGAGATTATTCTGTGGTTGAGAAGTTTCAGAGGTTGTGACGGGCTGGAGTCAGACACGGATTGGCCTGCATGTTGACCACTTTGTGGAACATTGGTGGTCGACGAACTGGACGCAGCTGACTGTGTTGGAACTGGAGTTGGAACTGGTGTTGGAACTGGAGTTGGAACTGGTGTTGGAACTGGTGTTGGAACTGGTGTTGAAACTGGAGTTGGAACACCCACCACAGCAAGTTGCGGGTAGTCAGCTACGTTAGACTGAGACGTACTTGGAGAATGCACAAAGGTTGGCACAGGTGATTGTGCAGCTGGGGGAACGTTCTCAACCTGTGTAGACAAAGGGGACGATTTGAACACAATATTGCGTGATTCAGAACCACGTAAAGCAGATGGTGAGTTGGTAGATACTTCCTGCAAATCTTTATAAGGAAATACATGAGGCACAAACCTAACATTCCTAGATACATAAATGTGATTGGAACTGGGATCCAGACATCTATAACCCGATTGAGTGTTGAAGTAGCCAAGAAAGATACAAGGACGCGACTTCGGTTGTAGCTTTTTGGTGTTATAAGGGCGCAACCATGGGAAACATAAACAGCCAAAAGGTTGTAACTTACTATAGTTAGGTGACTGATGAAACAGGATGTCAACCGGAGACTGATTACCCAAGACTGGTGTGGGGAGCCGATTGATGAGATAGACGGCTGCCTGAAAACTGTAGGTCCAGAACGAAGACGGCAAGGATGCGGAGTGAAGGAGGGCCATACCGGTTTCAACCACATGCCTGTGTCGTCACTCTGCGACACCATTATGCTCAGGAGTGTGTGGTGGGGTGGTGAAATGAGAGATACCATGGGTGTTCAGGAATGGTATAAGTTTTACAAATTCTCCCCCATTATTTGAGTAAATAGAGACAATCGGAAAACTAAAATATTTTTCCACTATTTTTTTGAACTGAGTAAATATTGTAAAGACACCTGACTTACGTTTCATGGGGTACATCCAAATGTATTTCGAGAAGTGGTCAACAAATATTAGATAATAGTAAAACTCATCAATAGACTTTCCTGTAGGTCCCCCATACATCAGTATAGACTAATTGTAGAGGTTTAGTGCTAACTAGAGTATTTTTGGCAAAAGGCAGCTTATGGCTTTTATGAATATTGCAGGAAGAGCAGTAGAATTTTCGCAGAGATGACATAGAAACTGGAACATTAAAGCGTTGCAACACCTTATTGGACGGATGGCCAAGCTGTTGGTGCCACTGAGACAAAGAGGACAACTGCGCAGTGTGTACTGTTGGGTGAGACGCAACAGGTCCATAGTAGACACCATTATTGTTCACTCCCTTCAGTAGCGTAGTCCTGGTTTGAAGATCCTTAACAAGAAAATGGGAACCAAAAAATTCCACAGACACACGATTAGTCTTGCACAATTGGGATATGGAAACCAAGTTAATGTGTAACTGAGGAACATGCAAGATATTTTCTAAGGTAAGGATAGAGGATGGAGTAGGGATAACAGACTGGCCAATATGTGAAATATGTAGGGAATTACCAACACCCAGGCGGACCTCATCAGGACCATTGTACTCAGAGATTGACTGCAGTGACTCGAGACTAGAAGTGGCGTGATGCGATGCACCGCTGTCAAACATCCAGGGTGGAGATACTTGCGCAGACTAGGCTGTAGGTGGCATCTGGGTGGTGAGGACGTTATGTTCTTTCAGGAACCTAGCCAGCTTGCGGCAAACTTTCGTCTCATGTCCTGCAAAGTTACAAAACTTGCATATAACAGTGGGCCGATTAGTGTCACCTTGTTGCTAAGTCGATCTGTTGGCTCTGTAATTGTTAATATTGGTACGGGCATTGCGATTGAAGTTCGACTGTCGGTTGTTCCGAGGGGACGAAATCCGCTGGGTAGCATTGGCAGTTGCTAACAACTGGCGTGAATCATCTGCATCCTTCAACTGACGTTCATGGTCAGTTAGGACATCGGCTAACTCACCCAAGGAACTAAGAGTGGTGAGTTTGATAGGAAAGTGAGTGGGAACATTTAGCTAGATGATCTCATTGGTGTTGGTGGAAGCCATTGATTAGAAAAAAAAAAAATGAATTCTTTCGTAGGAGATTTCAGGCTCTGGATACCATATAGAATTTGTGAACTTGATTTTTATTAATGTAAGCTCATGCAGCTATAAATAGTGTACAGAGGAGAAAAGCTAAAGAAGTAGTTACAACAACTAATATAACCTACAGAGCTAATCAACAGGAGCTAAAATAGAGAGATAAATAATGGGAGCCTCATATGTTCCTAATAGCGCCCGGTCATTATTAACAAAGGAACATCACACGATTGTTTGAGCGGGAAAGTTTTATCTATTTTTATTTTCCAAAATGTTTCTGCTTTATTATAGTAGAGGATATATATATATATATATATATATATATATATATATATATATATATATATATATATATAATTCAAGTAGTTGTTGATTTCAACTTCACCCAATTATATCAAGATCTCATGAACCCGCTTAAGGCGACAAGACCTAGCTTATCATTGAAAGAAGTTATTTAAATAAAACTTCACATCTGACTTCACCGGACTATACTATATCTAGATCTCATGAACCTGCTTCAAGGCGACAAGGCCTACCTCATCACTTAAAGAAGATCTTTAAATGAAATTTCACATCAACTTCACCGGACTATATCTAGATTTCATGAATCCGCTTTAAGGCGACAAGGCCAACATTATCACTAAAAGAAGATCTCTATGAATTTTCACATCCGACTTCATTGAATTATATCTCAATATCATGAACCCGCTTCAAGGCGACAAGGTCTACCTTATCACTAAAAGAAAAATTTTAAATGAAATTTCACATCATTCCACCAAGTCAGATTTGTATATACTATACGTGTACGTGTGTGGGTGTGTGGGTGTGTGAGTTAAATGTGTGTGTGCACGTAATGCATCTGTGTGTATATATAAGTATAGATATATCCCATGCAAATACTCACATGTTTATGCGTAAATATGTAATGTGCATCCATGCAAATACCCACAAACAGTTCTTCCTAGCTGTATTCAAGAAATATAGGTAGTGTATACATATGCCAATTCCTATATAGGTTATATATATTTTTACTTTGTTGCATGTTGGAAAATGTAAAGTTAACTATCCTGACATCTATAAATTAATTCAACAATAACTAAAAAAAGACAACTCAACAAATTAATTAATTTTAAAAAGTTAATAAATTAAAAACAGGTGCAAAGTTTGAATATGAGATTGTTCATAGATCATAAGTTAAGATAGACTGAGATTGTTTAATTTAATTTTACAAATTAATTATCTCAACAATATTTATTTTGGGTTATTTTCCTTCCCGATCTGGAAGGTTAAAAAATTGTTTAAATAATATGTGATCAAATTCTTTTGTTCTTAATATCTAACATTAATGGCTTAGTCCCATGGTCTAGTGGTTAGGACATTTGACTTTGAATCCAGTAACCCAAGTTCAAATCTCGCTGAGACCTTCCATTTGGTGATATATTAACTTGGGGTAGTAGTTTAAGTGGTAAATGGGCTCTTTTTGTAGAGATGAATTCGGGTTTAACCTGGGTTCGATTCTCTTAGGCCAGATTCCATGGCCTTCCGAAGCAAATGGGGAGGACCACCTTGTGGTTTACACTAAAAAAAATATCTAACATTCATGAATATGAGATTGTTTGATTTTTATCACTTCTCCTAGATTGTTTGATTTTTTTCACTTCTCCTCCTTACTACTCAGTGTTATTGTATAAGTTCCAATATTCTAACATTCATGAATATGAGATTGTTTGATTTTTTCACTTGTCCTTTTTACTACTCAGTGTTATTGTATAATGTCCTATCTTTTAGTTGGGTGCATGGTTGTAGAGATCATTTTGTTTGTTATTCACTTCTAGATTGTTAGGAAATTAACTGTTTATAATGTGGAACACAAAACTACGTTGTAGGGTAACCAATGATCTAAAAGAGAATTCACTATCCTTTAATGTTTACCCATCGATCTATGCAACCATGCACCTAGAAAGTATCATAGAGGATAAGTGAGAAGGATGAGAACAATAGTTTGAGGAATGATCTTAATTCCTTTGTCTCATTTTATCTGTCCTACTTACTATTCATATGTGTTTGTGTTATTTTGTTTAGTTACCGTAGTCTTAACTTCGTTATGACGAGCTTAGCTTCTTGTTGGTTTCTTTATGCTAGTTCCTAGTTTATTGCGATTGGATATTGCGTGTCATAACCCCCAATCCCCTGAGGACGACATTTCACACTCGTATACTCACCATCACTCATTTTTGCTACAATCAGGATCCCCCCTTCCTCTATACTCAGCTTTCACCACCTTCACTTCCTAAACTCCTGAAACAAACCACACAGACAACACTTAAGGAAGGAACCTCAAAGCTTGAAGGAAAAGAAATGGGAA
Organism: Ipomoea nil; assembly: GCF_001879475.1. NCBI lineage: Eukaryota > Viridiplantae > Streptophyta > Magnoliopsida > Solanales > Convolvulaceae > Ipomoea > Ipomoea nil. The sequence goes on from NW_017617829.1 coordinate 516,108, forward strand.
ACCTTAAGTGAGAAGATGAAATGAATGGATGGGAAAGAAATGTAAGGGATGTAATTTTATAGAGAGGCAAATGAAAGGGATCAGGGAACTTCAATGGAGTGGAGATGAATAAATATGGTGCAAAACCCTAAGTAGAATGTAAATGATTGGTTGAGGGTGAAAGTGTAATTTTTTTTTGCTTGCTTCTAAAAAGATCAGACAAGGCTTGTAGAATTCTTCAGGGTTTACCTTGTATCATGGACCAAGGTCTTAGAAATAATTTTGGATAACTTGGGGTCAAAAATAGATTTTCTGAAAATGGTTTCTAGTTAAAACACTTGGTTCAGGTTTCACAGGTTCCTCTCAAGTTTCATTTAGATAGCCTTTCAGCAACGAAATTATGGATGACAACCGTGTCCACTATTGGCAGCACAAAATAATGCCCGCTTGCCTCTCTTAGTTCCAACAATACATCCCTTCATTGCCAGTTGCTTCTCTCATTGCAACTTGCCCTTCGTCGCCGACTACTTCTCTCATCGCTAGTTACCTTTCGTCGTTAAGCAATCCAACGACAAGCAATCACGCCCGTCGTCACCAGCAATATTGTTCTCACCGGAGTCACGATTTCCCCAATTCCCTAGTTTCCTTTTTTTGTTTTTTTCTCTCTATTCCTTAATTTTATATTGTAGATTAAAATCATTTCAAAATTTCAATTATTTCTGATGTTCGTTTCTTTCTCTCTTAGCTTGATTTTCTTAAGATAATTTAATTGTGTTGGGATGAATCCCGGATTTTGTCGTTCTCAAGGGATGGCCGCTCGGATTTTGTCGTTCTCAAGAACTAAGCTTGGATCTATCAAATCTTCTCTACAAAAGTATTTCTCTCTAATTCTAAATAGCCTCCCCTTTTATTTCCTTTCGCAACCCCATCAACGCAACCTCCAAAATTGTGCAACGTGTGCTGCAACACACGTTGTGGACTCGTTGCTAGGTCCCGGCTTGTCTTCTTATCCTGCTTTCATTCCGGTTGTGCCACTTTGCCTCGTTTAAGCCCGAAACTCACCTAAAAACCTGTAAAACGTAAAGTCCGGTGGTAATTTCCAATGTAATGCAAAACATAGCTAATTGGCACAATATTGTTACACAAAGGATTACTTTTAGCCTAGAATTCACCCTAAATGGACCTTAAAAGTGTGCGTCTTTGACACTTATCAATTTCCAATCGGAAATATAGTATATTAGTATACTTTTTTTTTATTATTTTTGTTTTGAATACTTCGAAGTATAATGTAAATTTCCAGTACTTTTCCAATAAATTAAAATTGTGATAATTGCTAGCTTGTTAATTTAAATTGTTAACGTTAACTAATTTTATTTGATGATGAATTAGATGTTTTAAGATGATGGAAAAAAAAGGGGTTGGGAACCACGTGCCCGACAAATCCCCACAAAGACGAGGATGAGGTTAACTCCCAATCACGTCGGAGAACGGGGTTGAGACGGGGACCCCAGTCACTATCCCGTTGGCATCCCTAATTATAAAAGTAAAATATACTCCAAAATATAATATTGAAAATTAATTGATAGTAGCAACACTATATAAACAAATTAGGTGCACAAAATATATAGAAGCACAACACACTAAGATTGCTAAAGTAATTTCATTATTCGAATGCATGTAAACAAAACAAAAAGATTATTCAGATCAAGTAAACAAAACAAAAAGAAATCTAAATTTCATTGCGAGTGAATAATGCATGTAAATATTTGCATATCAGAAGAAAATAGAACAAATTCTCATTACCTTTAGGAGCAGTAGTAACAAGTGAATCAACCAGGTTGTTTTCCCCATCATCGCTATCGCTAGTAATACTTTTGTATTTAGGGGTATCGGTTCTTCTTCTGCCTCCGCCTTCTATTAACATTTTTCCTCCTTGCTGCAACTCCCCTTTTCATACGCCACATTGGGTTCCACCGCCTCCATCTCCTCATACTTCCCCTTCTTGCTACAACTCCCGTCTTCATTCACCAGCTTAGTTTCTACCTCATTCACCTTCCTTTTCCCACCCAACATCTCATCATTAACGTTGGCCTTTCTTTTCCCCTCAATACTTCTTTTCTTTTCCTACTTGTTGCTATTTCATCCACCACTCACTCCAATTTATAGTGCTCATCTACATATCTCACCCATGCTTCATCCTCAATTTCCACCATTGTTATTATTTCATTTATTTATTTATTATTATTATTATTATTATTAATTATTATTTATTTTTCCTTTTGAAGTTCTTATGTATGTTGAAATCTAAAGATTAATCCTTAATTATTAATATAATTAATGTATTTCATTTTTGTAAAAATATATTAATAGGGAAAAAATTACCCATTTCCAAAATGACACACATAACCTTAATAGGAAAAAAATTTCAGAACAAATTATTACAATAATTCTAAATTTGGCTAGTTCCCACCTCCTTACTACTTTACCTTTTATTGCTATAAATTAAATGGTAAACATTTTAGAATAATTTAACAAAAATATAATTATTATTATTTTTATTTTAGATTTTTTTCTTTTCTTACATGTAACAATTTGAATTAGAATAATTAATATTTGTGCTTTAAATATAAAAAGAAAGACATTATTACTTTACTTTTTATCTTAAAAAATAAAAATATATTATATTATGTTACCCCTAATTTCACAAGATATTAGTGATGAAGCTAAAATTAAAAATAAAAAACAAAACAAAAAATTAATATCTAGAATTTTACCACATCATGAAGTGGTTGAATTGTAATGATAAAAAAATTAATGTAATTAACAATTTCCTTACAATTAAGGATTAGTGGTTCACTTATTACCATGGAGAAAGGATTAAAGTAATTAATAATTAATAAATAATGGCAGTAGGAAACGTGGGATAAATCATAAATGGCAAATATGTGCATGACATTATAAATTGACAAGCATATATATATATATATATATATATATATATATATATATATATATATATATATATATATATTACAATCCCTAGCGTAAACAACTAAACATAATGTCTTTTTTCTTTTAGGAAAAAAAAGTAATAATGTCTTTCTTTTATTTCGTCCAAATATTTTAAAAAGTTCAAATTTTAATTATCCTAATCCATATCATCAAGTACAAAAAAAAAAAAAAAAAAAAAAAAAAAAAAAAAAGAGAGAGATAAATATTACAATAATTTTAATTTGTCTATTTCCTTTTTAATGTTTACCATTTAAAGCAATAAAAGAACAAAAATTATGTTACTGCTATAAAAAGTAAAATAATAAAGAAGAATTGACAAATTCGCAATTATTATAACATTTTATCTTAATTTTTTTCCTTTTAAGGTTGTTGTGTTTATCATTTTGAATTAGGGTAAAGTTTTGTTATATTGAAAAAGAAAAACACATTAAATTCGATCCTAACCACATATGCATACTAACTAAAAAATAATAATAATAATGGTGAAAATAGGTGATAAACGTAACCGTGAAAGATATGTAGATCAACACTATAAATTGAAAATAGTGGAGATGGAGACAACAACAAGAGAAGAGAAGAAAAATGGTGGGGAATTAGATATTGGGTGGGTAAAAGGTGGAAGCCAAAGTGGAATATGAAGACGGAAGTTGCAATAAGAAGGGGAAGCATGTGGTTCAAGCCAAGATATTCGATCACAAAACAGTGCTTAAAACTTGCAATCCCTCGCTTTGACCTGTGGATCAAATTAAACATATTTAATTGCCAATTCAACCACTTTTAGTGATTAGATAAAAAATCTTAGGGTTTCCAACACTCTTAAAAAATGATGATAAACCTAAGAGCATTGTGTGATAAGAAATTCATATATATATATGTATGAAATTAAATATTATTACAAATATAATATTTTCATTAAAAAAATATAATGCTTGTTAAATTAAAAAGTATTATATAAGTGAGATCTATATATCCCACATGAGAATTTTTAATCAATAATGATATGCAGATATATAGGTATAATATAGTAATAGTGTTTGAGTAGATTTTGGACGTGAAAACGATATATATATATATATACCTGGATGTGGTTTGATTATGCGTGAATGGAGATCTAGTTGGGTTGATAGCTGGCTGGGCGGACATGGATTGATCTGATCTGAGATCTCGCTAGGTCTTCCTCTTACCGAACCAACTACTCTATCTATAGCAACTACGAGCATCCCCAATGTCCATATATATTGCACAACTGCAACTAACTCAGCGTAGAGATCACTGTTCTTTTTTTTTTTCTTTTTTTTATTTAATCCGTTTTTTATATGTATTAATTAATGTAAAATATATAATTATCCTTTAAGGTTGAGAGTTGAGACATTAAAACTTCTAGAACCCTAGCTAGCGCCAAGCGGCGGAACTTTGATTTTTTGTTTTTTAATTGATCCGTTTAAAAAAAAAAAAGAAATAAAAAATAAAAATCTCCTGCTTTTGCGAACCTTCAGAAGTCAGAACAATAATTATAATAAATTATATTTAAAATAATTATAAATATGATTAATAAATAAAATAAAATAAAAAATTTATGAAACTATGGTACAAAATACTGGATTCTCATCATATTGTGAATGCTCCAAGTATTCTATTTTAATTTGTCTCTTATTGTGTTATTCACAAATTATTATTATTATTATTATTATTATTATTATTATTATTATTTACACCCGTGCAATGCACGGAATACATTTGTTATAATATATTAATGATAATTATATTAAATCGATATATAAATTATTCCATGAAATTAAATATCATATTATGGTGCACGGTAATACATACATACATACATACATACATACATACATAAATACATACATATATATATATATATATATATATATATATATATATATATATATATATATATATATATATATATATATATATATATATATATCTGTGTGTGTGTGTGTGTGTTAATTGTAGTCGTTATCTAACCAATTGCATTGCAAAAGGAAAAGAGTCATTATTAAAATCATTGATAATAACCATATCAGGATTGCATTGTAGTTAATGATTTATTATTGATTATAAAATCATTTCGAAATTTATTATCGATTATAAAATTATTTTTACGGATAATACCATATTATGGTACACGGGTTAGACACTAACCATATGAGGATTGCATCGCAAAAGGAAAAGAATAATGATTTTATAATGCATGACTTAGACATGCAGTTTTCGTGATTTTATCATTACAGTGAAATAATGATTTTATAATTTCCAAATTTATTATTGATTACAAAATCATTTCCAAATTTATTATCTATTATTGATTATAAAATTATTTTTACAATTTTATTATTGATTATAAAAAGAATAATTATTAAATTAAAAATGATTAAATTGTTAAATTATACGTAAGGTAAATATTAGGGATTATTTACTTATAGAATTGTTTTATTAAATTATTTATTGAATTATTTTATTAAATTATTTTATTATAAGTAGCGGAAATTTTGTTAAATAAATTAGTGAATTAGTTATATGTTATATAAATTAAAATTGGCAAAATCGGAACTATATTGTTAAAATTGTATTTTTAAATTATTAAATAAACTATATAAATTAAATTTGATTAAATTGTTTAATTATTCTTAGCAAAAATGCTAGTACCGGACGTACATTAGGAAATTTGAATATATTTTTTTTTAATACTACTGACTCTATTACATTGTAGAGTTAATACCGCCTCCACTAAGGCTCGATCTCATGACCTTCCATATGGGAGAGTCACTAAATGCCATCTAAACACAAGGTGCTTGGCAAATTAAGAATAGATTAAGAAGTGACAAATAACAATAACGAATAACATAACAAAAGCATAATTTTAATAGATTTAATTGTTGACATATTCCTCATTATTCATCTCGAAATAGACTCCTCATTATTTGAATCCCCTTCTTTGGTAGAATCCAAATTTCCAATCGAAGGTTCAGGCACCTATCTATCCAGAGAATCGTGAAAGTTAGGAAAATTTAAATACCTAATTAAAGTTATACAAAAAGCACAAATTTGTAAGTAAGCAATAGACGACCTCTTCAAAAAAATCATAATCTTCTCTGTCATAAGCATGTGTTGGGAAATCTGCATCTTTCAATATTCCCACAGTAGTTATGTCACAAAACTTCAGCATATACCTGTTATTAGTAGTTTTGTTTCTATACAAATTATAAACCACCACAAATCTATGAAGTCGATAAACATTGCATTTTTAAAATTTGTTGAGCCACTTTTCAACATACATTCAAGGAATATGCATATGTATAAAAGTTCCCTGAAGTTGTAAAAAAACCATATGCATAGACTAAAATTTTAGAAATACGGAGTACAAAATGTTAAGATTAAGATTATAGTTAAAAAAAAAAAAAAAATCCTCTACATCATGTGCTACACACTCTATACAGTTTATGGTTTCAGAACCTCTTATCTCTTGAAGACGAACGACACGGAGGACTCTTAACCTGATGTTATTCCACTAGAGTCTAGGATGAAGTTGACTACCAATAATCTCGCTGTGAAGTTCAGTTGCCATTGAGAATCGGTGTAAATAGGAGAGTACAAATGCAGAAATACGTAGGAAGCTTACAACTTTGGATTTAGCACAATGATGGGTTCAAATAGCAAATTGTTATGTTATTACTATAATTAATTATTACATTTTATTCTATATTTTTACATTGTTTATTCTTCTTTAATTATCATAATATAGTGTTATTTATTCTTTGGATTTAGAATAAACTTTTATTCTACGTTAGTATTACCAATCAAATTAACCATAATTAATTATACCATGATTTTCTACGTTAATATTACCGATTTATTTGTTAATATTCTTACGTTTTTTATTCTAATTATAATTAAGGACAACACAATATTACCAATTCAATTTCCATGCATCATTTTCTTACCAAATAAAAATTACCATTACTTTGACTAGTAAAATAAGTTTGGGCGGGAAAACACTACTTGAATTCAATATTATATACAAGAATAATAATAATAATAATAATAATAATAATAATAATAATAATAATTCAAGAAGTTGTTGATTTCAACTTCACCAAATTATATCAAGATCTCATGAACCCGCTTCAAGGCGACAAGACCTAGCTTATCATTGAAAGAAGTTATTTAAATGAAACTTCACATCTGACTTCACCGGACTATATCTAGATCTCATGAATCTGCTTCAAGGCGACAAGGCTTACCTCATCACTAAAGGAATATCTATAAATGAAATTTCACATCCAACTTCACCGGACTATATCTATATTTCATGAATCCGCTTCAAGGTGACAAGGCCAACCTTTTCACTAAAAGAAGATCTTTATGAATTTTTACATCCGAGTTCCTCAAAGTATATCTAAATATCATGAACACGTAGCAAGGCGACAAGGTCTACCTTATCACTAAAAGAAAATTTTTAAATGAAATTTCACATCATTCCACTAAGTCAGATTTGTAGATACTATGTCGGAATATGGATTACATTGAATGAACAAGAAGCAGAGATGGAGCAGGTTGAAGAAGAAAGGTAGTATTATCGATGATGAGAGAATTGGGGGATACACTGGTTTATATAAGGGAATAAGGGAAAAAGAATAGAAATAAAAAGGGAAGGGAGATATTACATTTTTATCCTCCAACACCCCCCGTAAGCTGGAGCGTGTAGATTCTACATGTCCAGCTTAGATACAAAAGAACGAAGAAAAAAAAAATCAATACAGCAACCAACATTATACAAAGAAGGGTCTGATGTCTGGATTTGGTCCAGCTAATCCATCAAAAGAAATGTACTTGGCATAGTTTGGTTCCTCATCAAACTTCAAATTCACAACATATTCAACAAACTGCATGCTTAAAAGGACCAGGGCAGAAGCAACAGAGCATTTCTGGAGAAGTAGACATCTTTTTCGGCAATTATACCGGTGGCTTTATTGTGTTCATCCCTGAAATATTCCTCCATTTTCTCCTTCTCAACGCCAAGTTCCTTCAGCTCCTTCCCACAATTTCTGATAGTCTCTTCTAAAGATTTCACCCTCAGTGACAGGGCCTTCATTTGGTCATGCAAATTATGAAGAGCAACTGATGATGCAGATAGTTTATCTTCAAAGAATGCTTTATTTTTCTCCGCTTCTTGAACTTGACCAGCCAAGTGTTGCAAAGTCTCAGTGAGCTGATCACACAAGGTCTTTGTTGAAGAGAATTTAGAATCCAGTCCATTCCAAAGTTTCTCATCTTCTTTTGGCTTCACTTTTAATTTGGCATTTTCATTATACGCATTTTGTAATTTTTCTTCCAGAACACCGATGTCTTCTGTCAATTTCTTCAGCTTAGAGTAAGCTAATTGAAGATCAGTTCTGGCAGAAGCTTGTTCCTTCACCAACTTCTCGGCTGTTAGCTTCAAATTCACGAAGCTTCCCGCAGAAACTGAGTCGGAATTCTCTAAATTCTGTGAGATGTTGCTCAAATTTCTCAACTCATCTCCTTTCAGTCTTGATTCAAGATTCAACTCTTCCAATTTAGACTTCAAAGTCTCCATTATCACCGCACCATTCTTCTTATTATTGCCAACAGTGCCATGGATTCAAATTCTTTGTCTAAGCAAACCTTTCTTTCCTCAGGCCTTGATGCCAGAAGAGCCTTTCTCTTCTCCACCAACAATTTCTCATACTCATCCAGAGTCATCTCCTTATCCTCAGGCTCCTTTACTTCTGGTTCATCCAATGGAGAATCCTTCTTGGCATCTCCAGCATCTTCTTGCCCATGTTGCTTCTCAAATGCATCAGTGTTCACACCATCATTAACAACTCCATTCATTGGCTCTTCAGCTTCCGGAGCAATCTCATCTGTAGGACTTCCCCAGTTTCCGCGACCAGAACCCTCACGCTTAATTTCACTCCCACGCCCTGTTCCACAACGGCGTTCATATGCCCAGATTCTGGCTTAGACACCTCCTCCCAAACGCTCTATTTTCAGCTAACTTCGATTCAGCGGCAGATTCTATTTCCGCCTGTGTCTCCGCGATGCTGATCGCTAGTTGGAGTCGTCTCTCTGCTGAAACTGCAATGGAAATAGTAATCTGAATTGTCGGTTACGAAATCCTCTTCCTGCAGATCCAAAGATCTCCAGATCTCATTCGCAACCTCTCTTGAATTTTCCGAGAAATTCACATCGATTTCATTGTTCGGCTTCCTAGCTTTACCGGACAACGAAAACCTCTCAACGCTAAAAATCGCCTTCCGCTGCGGATCGACTACGGGCATCTGCTGCTCCGAACTCAGATTCCTCTGGGGAATCATTGACGATGCTGATCTAACTGGTGATCGAGCACCGGCATCGTTGCTACGCATCCTCTGCGGATGGATCAGAATCATCCTCTGCGGATGGATCAGAATCATCCTATGCGGATTGACTAGGATTGCACAGAGACTATTCAGGTGTCGGCGTCGTTTCGCTTCATCGACTTCTCCGCCACCGGAAAATGCAGCAGCGTGGATGAGCTCCCGCCGCTCTGATACCATGTCGGAATATGGATTACATTGAATGAACAAGAAGCAGAGATGGAGCAGGTTGAAGAAGAAAGGTAGTATTATCGATGATGAGAGAATTGGGGGATACACTGGTTTATATAAGGGAATAAGGGAAAAAGAATAGAAATAAAAAGGGAAGGGAGATATTACATTTTTATCCTCCAACATACTATACGTGTACGTGTGTGGGTGTGTGAGTGAAATGTGTTTGTGCACGTAATGCGTCTGTGTGTATATATAAGTATCCATATATCCCATGCAAATACGCACATGTTTATGCGTAAATATGTAATGTACATCCATGCAAATACCCACAAACAGTTCTTCCTAGCTGTATTCAAGAAATATAGGTAGCGTATACATATGCCAATTCCTATATAGGTTATATATATTTTTACTCTGTTGCATGTTGGAAAATGTAAAGTTAACTATCCTGACATCTATAAATTAATTCAACAATAATTAATTAAAGACAACTCAACAAATTAATTAATTTTAAAATGTTAATAAATTAAAAACGGGTGCAAAGTTTGAATATGAGATTATTCATAGATCATAAGTTAAGATAGACTGAGATTGTTTAATTTAATTTTACAAATTAATTATCTCAACAATATTTATTTAGGGTTATTTTCCTTCCCGATCTGGACGGTTAAAAATTTGTTTAAATAATATGTGATCAAATTCTTTTGTTATTAATATCTAACATTCATAGCTTGGTCCAATGGTCTAGTGGTTAGGACATTGGACTCTGAATCCAGTAACCGAGTTTAAATCTCGGTGGGACCTTTCAAATTGGTAATATAATAACTTGGGGTATTAGTTTAAGTGGCAAATGGGCTCCTTTCTTAGAGAAGAATTCGGGTTTAACCTGGGCTTGATTCCCCTAGGCCAGCTTCCATGGCCTTCCGAAGCGAATGGGGAGGACCACCTTGTGGTTTACACTAAAAAAATATCTAACATTCATGATTATGAGATTGTTTGATTTTTTTCACTTCTCCTCTTTACCACGCAGTGTTATTGTATAAGTTCCTATCTTCTAACATTCATGAATATATGATTGTTTGATTTTTTCACTTGTCCTCTTTACTAATCAGTGTTATTGTATAAGTTCCTATCTTCTAACATTCATGAATATGAGATTGTTTGATTTTTTCACTTGTCCTTTTTACTACTCATTGTTATTGTATAAGGTCCTATCTTTAAGTTGGGTGCATGGTTGTAGAGATCATTATGTTCGTTATTCACTTCTAGATTGTTAGGCAATTAACTATTTATGATGTGGAACACAAAACTACATTGTGGGTTAACCAATACTCTAAAAGAGAATTCACTATCCTTTAATGTTTACCCATCGATCTATGCAACCATGCACCTAGAAAGTATCAGAGAGGATAAGTGAGAAGGATGAGAACAATAGTTCTAGGAATGATCTTAATTCCTTTGTCTCATTTTATCTGTCCTACTTACTATTCATTGGTCAAACTAATTCTTTCTTCTTTGTTTATTTTCTTTAGTATTTTTAACATAGTTTTAAATTTGATTTTTTGTATTTAATAGTACTTTTAGTGTAGTTTGTAAATATACAAATTTTGTATACTAATACTAAAGTTAATATTATGAAAAATTAAGTTAAAAATAACTACAGTCAAGACTCGTAACCGAACCAGACACATAAATGGTTCGGAGGGAGTATTATATTATTATTGATCAATCCATTGTATTTAAAGTACAAGAAGATATGTATTTATAAAGATGCAAAGAGTCCTAGACAAGAGATGGATGGTAAATGATATATATATAATAGAGGGAGAGGAAGAAGGAATTCTAGAGCCCATTTACCTACTGAAAATTTTCTCTAGTTTTCTGAAAATCTGGAAATTTATACAATAGAAAACAAAAAACATGTTTACTAGCATAGTTTTTCATTTTAAGAACTGGAAATAATTTTCCAATTTTTTAGAAATCTGGAAAACTTTAAAAATTTATTTTCTAAATTGAAAACAAAATCATCTATAATCTATTTGATTATATATCACTATAACCACATTTTCACAATTATGCGTAGTCACATATTTATTATTTACTATGAGTATATGATACATTAACTGTCATGTTCTTGTACTTATCACAATCTTCTATCTTTTCTACTCACATTATTTACATCACTACTACAAAACAAAGCTACTACGGTGATTTTTTTTTAAACATACACGACGATTTTTGATGTTTCATGTAAGTAACTGACGTCGTAAATAAATACTTTCTATGACGGTTTTTCGAAACCGCCGTGTATGTTAAATATATACAGCGATTAAACAATCATCGTATAATCATAAACATATACGCCGCGTGGATGATTTTTTTAAACAAATTACATACTTAATATGGTGATTGCAATGAGAAGTAGGGACGGAATTTGGGCTTCTGGAAGGGGAAAAAAAAAGCACATTACAACATAGGGCTATGCAGAATCCGATCGACCTGATTTACTCGACCTACCCGCCGCCCGAATCAGGAATATGCGAACCTATCTGATTCCGAGATCACATATCCGATCCGCGACTTTATACGACGTCAATTAATGTAGTTCGGGAGGGGTAGGATAAATTGATATCTGACCCGCCCGAATATTGGAAATTCCCTAGGGTTAGGATTAATCGTCGTATTAGCTATATATATATATATGTATATATGTATATATATATATATATATATATATATATATATATATATATACATTATATATATATATATATATATGTGTGTGTGTGTGTGTGTGTGTGTGTGTGTTATATATATATGTGTGTGTATATATATATATATATAACACACACACACACACACACACACACACACACATATATATATATATATATATATATACACACACACACATATATATATGTGTGTATATATATATATATATATATATATATATATATATATATATATATATATATATATATTTTACTGAGAAAAATCGGTAACATATTTCATATGAAATTATCCAGATAAGTAGTACGTAAAATTTTCAAGTCAATCCAAGGCCTAGAAGTATTTTTCCCGAAATATTTCCCAACACTGCGCCAAACAAAAATTAAACTGGCAGTACACTGCCTCAACTTTACGAAATTTTTTTGGAAAAACCGAAAAATATCTTTAACCAAAAATTTTTACAAACATCAAGTATAACAAGTCTATGTTCTCCAAAATAAATTTCAAGCAAAAATAAGTGTAGGAAGCATTTTTCACGAATTTTTCTTTCCAGTTGCGCCAGTCAGAATTTTATGAGGCAATAATCAGATTGAGTACAATTTTTCCTTTTAAATCACCATATCACATCTTTAGGGATTCCAAAACATCTAAACTCATATATTACCTACATAATATAATCAAATAACTTTACACGTTAAATATCACAAATAAATTTAAATCATGAATCACATAAACACATAGGAAAATTGATTTTTGATTTGGGGCAAAAGAAATTTTAGATGAACATAAATCTTACCTGGATTCCGAAATTAATAAAACCCCTTGAATCAAATCCTAAGATCACTCCTCTGTAACTTTCCTTGAATTAACCCATTGATGGACAGAAGGGAGAAGAACTTGATGATACGGAAAACAATTGATTCGATCGATGTAGACGAGAAACGAAGCTAACTACGGTAGAAAATTTTACAAAATTGAAGAGGAAGAGAATTCTTATAATTGAAGAGGAAGAGAATTCTTATAAACCTAGGTTTCTTTTTCATTCTTTCTTCTCTCACGTACTCACAATACAAATATACATATACTATAACTCTTAGCGTCTACGGACTAAACAGATATATATTAAAACTTTATTTCATAGAGCTTACTTAGCTTAGCCGTGCACTGATATACACATATGTACTAGAATCTCAAGTTTATTTAATACATAATTTAAATATATTAGTTTTAGGATTTAAAGATTTGTTATTAGATTATATTAATAATTATTATATCATATTAGTAATATGGTTTAGGAAGTAGTAATAACCATAAAATAATAGTTGTAAACTAGTCTCAAATAATTTCGGATCTTATAAAATAATATAATTATGGACCATATAGTAAAAATATTTTATTTACATTTATAACAAAATACTGAAATAACCGGGGTATCACACTCTACCCTCCTTAAAGGATGCTTCGTCCCGAAGCATAACCATAGGAAAATATCGGATATTACAATCTTACCCCCTTAAAAGATGCTTCGTCCCCGAAGCATAACCATAAGACAACAAGGAATAACGGAGACTCAACTCAAGAGACTCAAATTTAAGTTCAATACACCACAAGGACAAGGTATTACACTCACCACTTCTAATAAATAAAGTTACGTCCCCGTAACTTCAATGCAAGTTCTTGACTAAGCTCCAAGCGAATAAATTATCAAAATAATCCAAAAGTCACCATTACGAAAAATAAACAACAAATATGTATAGTAGCCAAATAAAATCATAGTTCCAAAATTTTTTATCAAATTAAATAGAAACTATCAAAATAATGCACCACCGTGATCAAATAATTATGCAACAAAATGCAAGGTCTCACATCTTCCCCGTGGTTTTCAACATTTTATATTCCTAACCAATTTTATTCCTATGGGCTCATAAACCTAGGTTCGATGGGTATTTGGCACAACCTAGGCTCACAAAGGTTCGTACGGCTCTAATTGTAACACCCCCCAAACAAGGCCCAAATAAAAGCCCTAACACATGCAGATTAAACAACAAAACTAGCACAACGGAAGATAAAACGAAAACTGGATAAAAAGAAATCCGAATGGGGTGTTATGCCACGTCTACCAAACCCGGTAAACGCTACGGCGAACAATCTGCAAGTGTATACATCTATCCCAAATCATAAGTCTATCTCTACATCGACACACAGGCCATAAAGCAAAAGAAAGGTGCTAAGCTACCAGGCTCTAGACATCGCTCTCGTCTAAACATCACCTGAAAGATACAAAGATAAACATTGGGACGACGTCCGGTCAGCGAATAATGCTGGTAACCCACCAATACCGTTAAGTATCATATATAGATAGATATAAGCCATATAACCATTTTCGAAACAGAATACATAAGTATATAAGTCAAAAGCCAAGATCAATAGACAACACAAGACTCATCACTCTCAAAGACAACACGGGAACACATCCCAAACCACAAAGGTTAACCACACGCAAGGGTAAAGATTCACCCAACGGCAACACATGCCAAAACAACACAAGCCTCCGTGACTACACACGTCACGAGAGAAGATCACACAACGCCGGCTTTACAAGCCCTCGCAACATCACCCATCACGAGTTGGTATGCCTTCCTTATGCCCTGTTCCAACCTTATGGCTACCCCCAACCTTGTATCTTCTTTCCAACCATTACCTCTAGGACCCCATGTACTTCTTAGTCCAACCTTTTCCCTCCTGGGACCGTCGTCCCCCACCAACAAACCACCAATTTCATAGTACACAAGGTACCGTTCACACACATGGCGACACACGCCTTACCCAAGAAATACGTGAACCTGACACACAGGTCACAACTCCATAATCACGTCACGCCCACCACGAAGACCGCTGCAATACCTTGGTGACTACTGTCCCATACCACTAATCGTGCAATCCAGGTAAAGCCACACACACCACACCTCAATAGGAATCAATCAACGGATTGCAATGAAGGTATGAAACATACTCAATCAAGGAACGGGTCACAGCCCAATCAACATCAACGATGAATAACACAAGTTATCATCAACCCAACGGAAGGAACAAACAACTCACACGCTAGCATTAAGACAACAAACTAGCATGCTTATCAACGGGGAAACTCAAGATAGTTCCGAGGAACACACAAGACACCTCTTGGTCCAACGAAACACAATGTTGAACACTTAGCACGATTCAAGACACCAAAGTCCTAAATGGATACCTACCATATAGTTCTAGACGTACAAAACATCAAGAAGACACTCAAATAGTTCCACAAATGAACAACGGGAAGCCAAAAGATCAAACACCAAGACAAACAAATCACGGGGAACAAATCCCGAACGAACACCATCGTGTTCCCCGCGGGTGGACCCACGGGTAGGCCCCTACCCGTGGTTCTTCCCGCGGGTACACTACCCACAAGCCAATGTACTTGCGGGTGGGCGGCGGGTGGGGCTCTCCCCCGTCGTTCCGCCCACGGGTACATATTCCTGGGCAAAATAATCCCTTCGGGGATTTTCTTCTCCAAACACAAATTCAAGTCCAAAACATGCCAAATCTCACCCAATACAACGAAATGACTTGAACCATGGAAAATGCCAAGCAATGGCACCAAGGAACCCTAAACACAAGCTCTAGATATGCAATATCACAAGATAGATGCATAAACCCTCACATTTCATAGCAAAGCACAAGTAGAATTCAAGAAATCACATATAGGTAAGCAAAATAGGTTTTGTAGAGCATGAGTTACCTCTTGAAGACCAAAAGACTTCACTTTACACCACAACAAGCTCTCCACTAGGCTCACTTTCCAAACCCACTTCAAGATTAAACCAAAAGATCATAAAGATCCTACCTTTAAGAAAAAGACAACTAAGATGGAACCAAAAAACACAAGATGAACTTAGATCTTACCCTCCTAGATGCCCAAATAGGTGAAAGGTTGAATCTTGGAAGCAAAACTTGGAATCTTGACAAGGGTCTCAACTTGGCTTGGAGAATAAGCTACACTTCTTTTCTAGAGAGAAGGTAGAGATATTTTTCTAGGAATTGTAAGGAATGAAATGAAGAAGTCTTATAGGTTAGGTACAATACTAACTCTTGGTGAAAAGACAAGGATACCCTTACTAACCCTTAGAAAGTGTAAGGAACAAGGGAACTCCCCTCAAAGCACAAGGAACAACACCACTTAAAGGTTAACTAGTCAAATTCTAGTCCTTGAGTATCAAAAATCAGGATTTTAGGAATCAATTCCTCAAAAGGTATAGAATTAATTACTCAATTAATTCATGCATTGAAATGTGGATTTTTGGGGTGTCACACTGATACCAACTTGTAACACCCCCATTTCTTAAACTATTGAAACGGTCAAAAAAAAGTACAATTTTTTTTATAGAAAACGTATATAATTGCGGAAGCAAAATAAAACTAAAAGAAACGGAGAGTGCTACCACCACGTTCAGGAATTTCTCTTATACCCAAACGCTAAGGCTTAAAACAGCTAACTAAAACAACTCAAGGCATGAACTAGTACATGAACAACGAACAATTCAACTCACTAACTAATAAATGATATCTTTAGGTGGTTCGCTCATTCTCATGTCCAATGCTCATGCAAGAGTTCCTGCAATAACAATTAAAGAATATAAAACAAAGAAACACACAAATTCAGCATTAAGCTTGTAAGATCTACATCACCCCGTAAAACATTTTGCGCATAGCATGTAACACATAGGAGCAGATAGTTTGAATCTAGAATGACCCCTTAAACATTTTTATTTTCATCAACAAACCAATAATCTTTAACTTTAACCATTTAAAATATATATTGAGGAAATCACACATCCAAATACAAAAATATCCATAACAACTTCTAGCAAAACGACTAAGGCATTGCCTATCCATAATCCAAAAAATCATTCAACCATTATCCTTTCCTCAAGATTCCCATATAACCTTTATCAACATTTCCATACACCCATAACCTCAAAACATTTCATAACATCCTCATTACTCAATTTCTTTAAATCAAAATCTTAAGATTCTCACCAAATTAATTTCCAATAATAACCAAATAGAGTTTCCAAACTCTCAAAATAATAACCAAAGAGAGAATTTCAATCTCTCAACATAATATCAAAATAGTATTACCAAAGAGAAGAATTCCAATATATCAATTTATCTCTTTCCAAGAGAACATCTTCTAACAATACATTTAAATTTCTCAAAAACAATCACACTGGATATATATATAAATTGCCAAGAAAAAAATGGGTACCAAATGGAGGATTTTCAAATTGTCAAAAATATATTTTCCATGAACAAGGAGTTTTTTCGGCTCCCTGTGAGTCAGCTTTTACATCACTGCTCACTCCTCAAAACAACAAAGAAGTTACTATAAAACCCCCTAGTGACTTAGTATATCTCAACTGCTCACTCCAGAAAACAGAGAGTTTTCAGGCTTCCTAGTGAGTCAGTATATTCCAACTGCTCACTCCAAAAAAACACCAAATGGCACCACTTTCCATTGACAAAATATATATACATCTATAACCTCAAAAATTCACTTCCTAAATCCAAATCTTTACTCCCAAATAGTACATTCAAGTTTACACCCGAATCTATAACCTTTGTACCAATATTTCCAAAAATGTATTTCCAAGCATCCTATTAACCTCATAGATATAACACAGATTAGCGTATTCCACACCTAATTATTATGAACACAACTCTCCATATTTATAAGAATGATAACAGTAATGATATTTCAGAAGCAAGCAACTTCTCAATATCTCAAATAAGAAACTGACAAAAATTTTCAGAAACTATTACCTGAATTGCATAATTTACTGAGAAAAATCGGTAACATATTTTCATATGAAATTCTCCAGATAAGTAGTACGTACAAAGAGTCTAGAATACACACAAAATGTTTCAAGTCAATCCAAGGCCTAGAAGTATTTTTCCCAAAATATTTCCCAACACTGCGCCAAACAGAAATTAAATTGGCAGTACACTGCCTCAACTTTACGAAATTTGTCTGGAAAAACCGAAAGATATTTTTAAACAAAAATTTTTACAAACATCAAGTATAACAAGTCTATGTTCTCGAAAATAAATTTCAAGCAAAAATAAGTGTAGGAAGCATTTTTCACAAATTTTTCTTTCCAGCTGCGCCAGTCAGAATTTTATGAGGCAATAATCAGATTGAGTAAAAATTTTTCCTTTTAAATCACCATATCACATCTTCAGGGATTCCAAAACATCTAAACTCATATATTACCCACATGATATAATCAAATAACTTTACACGTTAAATATCACAAATAAATTTAAATCATGAATCACATAAACACATAGGAAAATTGATTTTTGATTTGGGGCAAAAGAAATTTTAGATGGACATAAATCTTACCTGGATTCCGAAATTAATAAAACCCCTTGAATCAAATCTTAAGATCACTCCTCTGTAACTTTCCTTGAATTAAGCCATTGATGGACAGAAGGGAGAACTTGATGATACGAAAAACAATTGATTCGATCGACGTAGACGAGAAACGAAGCTAACTACGATGGGAAATTTTACAAAATTGAAGAGGAAGAGAATTCTTATAATTGAAGTGGAAGAGAATTCTTATAAACCTAGGTTTCTTTTTCATTCTTTCTTCTCTCACGTACTCACAATACAAATATACATATACTATAACTCTTAGCGTCTACGGACTAAACAGATATATATTAAAACTTTATTTCATAGAGCTTACTTAGCTTAGCCGTGCACTGATATACACATATGTACTAGAATCTCAAGTTTATTTAATACATAATTTAAATATATTAGTTTTAGGATTTAAAGATTAGTTATTAGATTATATTAATAATTATTATATCATATTAGTAATATGGTTTAGGAAGTAGTAATAACCATAAAATAATAGTAGTAAACTAGTCTCAAATAATTTCAGATCTCATAAAATAATATAATTATGGACCATATAGTAAAAATATTTTATTTACATTTATAACAAAATACTGAAATAACCGGGGTATCACATTCTACCCTCCTTAAAGGATGCTTCGTCCCGAAGCATAACAATAGGAAAATACCGGATATTACAATCTTACCCCCTTAAAAGATGCTTCGTCCCCGAAGCATAACCATAAGACAACAAGGAATAACGGAGACTCAACTCAAGAGACTCAAATTTAAGTTCAATACACCACAAGGACAAGGTATTACACTCACCACTCCTAATAAATAATAGTTACGTCCCTGTAACTTCAATGCAAGTTCTTGACTAAGCTCCAAGCGAATAAATTATCAAAATAATCCAAAAGTCACCATTACGAAAAATAAACAACAAATATGTATAGTAGCCAAATAAAATCACAGTTCCAAAATTTTTTTATCAAATTAAATAGCAAATATCAAAATAATGCACCACCGTGATCAAATAATTATGCAACAAAATGCAAGGTCTCACATCCTCCCCGTGGTTTTCAACATTTTATATTCCTAACCAATTTTATTCCTATGGGCTCATAAACCTAGGTTCGATGGGTCATTGGCACAACCTAGGCTCACAAAGGTTCGTACGGCTCTGATACCAACTTGTAACACTCCCATTTCTTAAACTATTGAAACGGTAAAAAATACGTACAATTTTTTTTTTTATAGAAAACGTATATAATTACGGAAGCAAAATAAAACTAAAAGAAATGGAGAGTGCTACCGCCACGTTCAGGAATTTCTCTTATACCAAAACGCTAAGGCTAAAAACAGCTAACTAAAACAACTCAAGGCATGAACTAGTACATGAACAACTAACAATTCAACTCTCTAACTAATAAATGATATCTCTAGGTGGTTCGCTCATTCTCATGTCCAATGCTCATGCAAGAGTTCCTGCAATAACAATTAAAGAATATAAAACAAAGAAACACACAAATTCAGCATTAAGCTTGTAAGATCTACATCACCCCGTAAAACATTTTGCGCATAGCATGTAACACATAGGAGCAGATAGTTTGAATCTAGAATGACCCCTTAAACATTTTTATTTTCATCAACAAACCAATAATCTTTAACTTTAACCATTTAAAATATATATTGAGGAAATCACACATCCAAATACAAAAATATCCATAACTTCTAGCAAAACGACTAAGGAATTGCCTATCCATAATCCAAAAAATCATTCAACCATTATCCTTTCCTTAAGATTCCCATATAACCTTTATCAACATTTCCATACACCCATAACCTCAAAACATTTCATAACATCCTCATTACTCAATTTCTTTAAATCAAAATCTTAAGATTCTCACCAAATTAATTTCCAATAATAACCAAATAGAGTTTCCAAACTCTCAAAATAATAACCAAAGAGAGAATTTCAATCTCTCAACATAATATCAAAATAGTATTACCAAAGAGAAGAATTCCAATATATCAATTTATCTCTTTCCAAGAGAACATCTTCTAACAATACATTTAAATTTCTCAAAAACAATCACACTGGATATATATATAAATTGCCAAGAAAAAAATGGGTACCAAATGGAGGATTTTCAAATTGTCAAAAATATATTTTCCATGAACAGGGAGTTTTTTCGGCTCCCTGTGAGTCAGCTTTTACATCACTGCTCACTCCTCAAAACAACAAAGAAGTTACTATAAAACCCCCTAGTGACTTAGTATATCTCAACTGCTCACTCCAGAAAACAGAGAGTTTTCAGGCTTCCTAGTGAGTCAGTATATTCCAACTGCTCACTCCAAAAAAACACCAAATGGCACCACTTTCCATTGACAAAATATATATACATCTATAACCTCAAAAATTCACTTCCTAAATCCAAATCTTTACTCCCAAATAGTACATTCAAGTTTACACCCGAATCTATAACCTTTGTACCAATATTTCCAAAAATGTATTTCCAAGCATCCTATTAACCTCATAGATATAACACAGATTAGCGTATTCCACACCTAATTATTATGAACACAACTCTCCATATTTATAAGAATGATAACAGTAATGATATTTCAAAAACACGCAACTTCTCAATATCTCAAATAAGAAACTGACAAAAATTTTCAGAAACTATGACCTGAATTGCATAATTTACTGAGAAAAATCGGTAACATATTTTCATATGAAATTCTCCAGATAAGTAGTACGTACAAAGAGTCTAGAATACACACAAAATGTTTCAAGTCAATCCAAGGCATAGAAGTATTTTTCCCGAAATATTTCCCAACACTGCGCCAAACAGAAATTAAATTGGCAGTACACTGCCTCAATTTTACGAAATTTGTCTGGAAAAACCGAAAGATATTTTTAAATAAAATTTTTTACAAACATCAAGTATAACAAGTCTATGTTCTCGAAAATAAATTTCAAGCAAAAATAAGTGTAGGAAGCATTTTTCACAAATTTTTCTTTCCAGCTGCGCCAGTCAGAATTTTATGAGGCAATAATCAGATTGAGTAAAAATTTTTCCTTTTAAATCACCATATCACATCTTCAGGGATTCCAAAACATCTAAACTCATATATTACCCACATGATATAATCAAATAACTTTACACGTTAAATATCACAAATAAATTTAAATCATGAATCACATAAACACATAGGAAAATTGATTTTTGATTTGGGGCAAAAGAAATTTTAGATGGACATAAATCTTACCTGGATTCCGAAATTAATAAAACCCCTTGAATCAAATCCTAAGATCACTCCTCTGTAACTTTCCTTGAATTAACCCATTGATGGACAGAAGGGAGAACTTGATGATACGAAAAACAATTGATTCGATCGACGTAGACGAGAAACGAAGCTATCTACGGTAGGAAATTTTACAAAATTGAAGAGGAAGAGAATTCTTATAATTGAAGAGGAAGAGAATTCTTATAAACCTAGGTTTCTTTTTCATTCTTTCTTCTCTCACGTACTCACAATACAAATATACATATACTATAAGTCTTAGCGTCTACGGACTAAACAGATATATATTAAAACTTTATTTCATAGAGCTTACTTAGCTTAGCCGTGCACTGATATACACATATGTACTAGAATCTCAAGTTTATTTAATACATAATTTAAATATATTAGTTTTAGGATTTAAAGATTAGTTATTAGATTATATTAATAATTATTATATCATATTAGTAATATGGTTTAGGAAGTAGTAATAACCATAAAATAATAGTAGTAAACTAGTCTCAAATAATTTCAGATCTCATAAAATAATATAATTATGGACCATATAGTAAAAATATTTTATTTACATTTATAACAAAATACTGAAATAACCGGGGTATCACATTCTACCCTTCTTAAAGGATGCTTCGTCCCGAAGCATAACAATAGGAAAATACCGGATATTACAATCTTACCCCCTTAAAAGATGCTTCGTCCCCGAAGCATAACCATAAGACAACAAGGAATAACGGAGACTCAACTCAAGAGACTCAAATTTAAGTTCAATACACCACAAGGACAAGGTATTACACTCACCACTCCTAATAAATAATAGTTACGTCCCTGTAACTTCAATGCAAGTTCTTGACTAAGCTCCAAGCGAATAAATTATCAAAATAATCCAAAAGTCACCATTACGAAAAATAAACAACAAATATGTATAGTAGCCAAATAAAATCACAGTTCCAAAATTTTTTTATCAAATTAAATAGCAAATATCAAAATAATGCACCACCGTGATCAAATAATTATGCAACAAAATGCAAGGTCTCACATCCTCCCCGTGGTTTTCAACATTTTATATTCCTAACCAATTTTATTCCTATGGGCTCATAAACCTAGGTTCGATGGGTCATTGGCACAACCTAGGCTCACAAAGGTTCGTACGGCTCTGATACCAACTTGTAACACTCCCATTTCTTAAACTATTGAAACGGTAAAAAATACGTACAATTTTTTTTTTTATAGAAAACGTATATAATTACGGAAGCAAAATAAAACTAAAAGAAATGGAGAGTGCTACCGCCACGTTCAGGAATTTCTCTTATACCAAAACGCTAAGGCTAAAAACAGCTAACTAAAACAACTCAAGGCATGAACTAGTACATGAACAACTAACAATTCAACTCTCTAACTAATAAATGATATCTCTAGGTGGTTCGCTCATTCTCATGTCCAATGCTCATGCAAGAGTTCCTGCAATAACAATTAAAGAATATAAAACAAAGAAACACACAAATTCAGCATTAAGCTTGTAAGATCTACATCACCCCGTAAAACATTTTGCGCATAGCATGTAACACATAGGAGCAGATAGTTTGAATCTAGAATGACCCCTTAAACATTTTTATTTTCATCAACAAACCAATAATCTTTAACTTTAACCATTTAAAATATATATTGAGGAAATCACACATCCAAATACAAAAATATCCATAACTTCTAGCAAAACGACTAAGGAATTGCCTATCCATAATCCAAAAAATCATTCAACCATTATCCTTTCCTTAAGATTCCCATATAACCTTTATCAACATTTCCATACACCCATAACCTCAAAACATTTCATAACATCCTCATTACTCAATTTCTTTAAATCAAAATCTTAAGATTCTCACCAAATTAATTTCCAATAATAACCAAATAGAGTTTCCAAACTCTCAAAATAATAACCAAAGAGAGAATTTCAATCTCTCAACATAATATCAAAATAGTATTACCAAAGAGAAGAATTCCAATATATCAATTTATCTCTTTCCAAGAGAACATCTTCTAACAATACATTTAAATTTCTCAAAAACAATCACACTGGATATATATATAAATTGCCAAGAAAAAAATGGGTACCAAATGGAGGATTTTCAAATTGTCAAAAATATATTTTCCATGAACAGGGAGTTTTTTCGGCTCCCTGTGAGTCAGCTTTTACATCACTGCTCACTCCTCAAAACAACAAAGAAGTTACTATAAAACCCCCTAGTGACTTAGTATATCTCAACTGCTCACTCCAGAAAACAGAGAGTTTTCAGGCTTCCTAGTGAGTCAGTATATTCCAACTGCTCACTCCAAAAAAACACCAAATGGCACCACTTTCCATTGACAAAATATATATACATCTATAACCTCAAAAATTCACTTCCTAAATCCAAATCTTTACTCCCAAATAGTACATTCAAGTTTACACCCGAATCTATAACCTTTGTACCAATATTTCCAAAAATGTATTTCCAAGCATCCTATTAACCTCATAGATATAACACAGATTAGCGTATTCCACACCTAATTATTATGAACACAACTCTCCATATTTATAAGAATGATAACAGTAATGATATTTCAAAAACACGCAACTTCTCAATATCTCAAATAAGAAACTGACAAAAATTTTCAGAAACTATGACCTGAATTGCATAATTTACTGAGAAAAATCGGTAACATATTTTCATATGAAATTCTCCAGATAAGTAGTACGTACAAAGAGTCTAGAATACACACAAAATGTTTCAAGTCAATCCAAGGCATAGAAGTATTTTTCCCGAAATATTTCCCAACACTGCGCCAAACAGAAATTAAATTGGCAGTACACTGCCTCAATTTTACGAAATTTGTCTGGAAAAACCGAAAGATATTTTTAAATAAAATTTTTTACAAACATCAAGTATAACAAGTCTATGTTCTCGAAAATAAATTTCAAGCAAAAATAAGTGTAGGAAGCATTTTTCACAAATTTTTCTTTCCAGCTGCGCCAGTCAGAATTTTATGAGGCAATAATCAGATTGAGTAAAAATTTTTCCTTTTAAATCACCATATCACATCTTCAGGGATTCCAAAACATCTAAACTCATATATTACCCACATGATATAATCAAATAACTTTACACGTTAAATATCACAAATAAATTTAAATCATGAATCACATAAACACATAGGAAAATTGATTTTTGATTTGGGGCAAAAGAAATTTTAGATGGACATAAATCTTACCTGGATTCCGAAATTAATAAAACCCCTTGAATCAAATCCTAAGATCACTCCTCTGTAACTTTCCTTGAATTAACCCATTGATGGACAGAAGGGAGAACTTGATGATACGAAAAACAATTGATTCGATCGACGTAGACGAGAAACGAAGCTATCTACGGTAGGAAATTTTACAAAATTGAAGAGGAAGAGAATTCTTATAATTGAAGAGGAAGAGAATTCTTATAAACCTAGGTTTCTTTTTCATTCTTTCTTCTCTCACGTACTCACAATACAAATATACATATACTATAAGTCTTAGCGTCTACGGACTAAACAGATATATATTAAAACTTTATTTCATAGAGCTTACTTAGCTTTGCCGTGCATTGGTATACACATATGTACTAGAATCTCAAGTTTATTTAATACATAATTTAAATATATTAGTTTTAGGATTTAAAGATTAGTTATTAGATTATATTAATAATTATTATATCATATTAGTAATATGGTTTAGGAAGTAGTAATAACCATAAAATAATAGTAGTAAACTAGTCTCAAATAATTTCAGATCTCATAAAATAATATAATTATGGACCATATAGTAAAAATATTTTATTTACATTTATAACAAAATACTGAAATAACCGGGGTATCACACTCTACCCTCCTTAAAGGATGCTTCGTCCCGAAGCATAACCATAGGAAAATATCGGATATTACAATCTTACCCCCTTAAAATATGCTTCGTCCCCGAAGCATAACCATAAGACAACAAGGAATAACGGAGACTCAACTCAAGAGACTCAAATTTAAGTTCAATACACCACAAGGACAAGGTATTACACTCACCACTCCTAATAAATAATAGTTACGTCCCCGTAACTTCAATGCAAGTTCTTGACTAAGCTCCAAGCGAATAAATTATCAAAATAATCCAAAAGTCACCATTACGAAAAATAAACAACAAATATGTATAGTAGCCAAATAAAATCACAGTTCCAAAATTTTTTTATCAAATTAAATAGCAAATATCAAAATAATGCACCACCATGATCAAATAATTATGCAACAAAATGCAAGGTCTCACATCCTCCCCGTGGTTTTCAACATTTTATATTCCTAACCAATTTTATTCCTATGGGCTCATAAACCTAGGTTCGATGGGTCATTCGCACAACCTAGGCTCACAAAGGTTCGTACGGCTCTGATACCAACTTGTAACACCCCCATTTCTTAAACTATTGAAACGGTAAAAAATACGTACAATTTTTTTTTATAGAAAACGTATATAATTACGGAAGCAAAATAAAACTAAAAGAAATGGAGAGTGCTACCGCCACGTTCAGGAATTTCTCTTATACCAAAACGCTAAGGCTAAAAACAGCTAACTAAAACAACTCAAGGCATGAACTAGTACATGAACAACTAACAATTCAACTCTCTATCTAATAAATGATATCTCTAGGTGGTTCGCTCATTCTCATGTCCAATCCTCATGCAAGAGTTCCTGCAAAAACAATTAAAGAGTATATAACAAAGAAACACACAAATTCAGCATTAAGCTTGTAAGATCTACTTCACCCCGTAAAACATTTTGCACATAGCATGTAACACATAGGAGCAGATAGTTTGAATCAAGAATAACCCCTTAAACATTTTTATTTTCATCAACAAACCAATAATCTTTAACTTTAACCATTTAAAATATATATTGAGGAAATCACACATCCAAATACAAAAATATCCATAACAACTTCTAGCAAAACGACTAAGGCATTGCCTATCCATAATCGAAAAAAATCATTCAACCATTATTCTTTCCTCAAGATTTCCATATAACCTTTATCAACATTGCCATACACCCATAACCTCAAAACATTTCATAACATCCACATTACTCAATTTCTTTAAATCATAATCATAGGATAATCACCAAATTAATTTCCAATAATAACCAAATAGAGTTTCCAAACTCTCAAAATAATAACCAACGAGGGAATTTCAATCTCTCAACATAATATCAAAATAGTATTACCAAAGAGAGAATTCTAATATCTCAATTTATCTCTTTCCAAGAGAACATCTTCAAACAATACATTTAAATTTCTCAAAAACAATCACACTGGATATATATATAAATTGCCAAGAAAAAAATGGGTACCAAATGGGGGATTTTCAAATTCTCAAAAATATATTTTCCATGAACAGGGAGTTTTCTCGGCTCCCTGTGAGTCAGCTTTTACACCACTGCTCACTCCTCAAAACAACAAAGAAGTTACTATAAAACCCCCTAGTGAGTCAGTATATCTCAACTGCTCACTCCAGAAAACAGAGAGTTTTCAGGCTCCCTATTGAGTCAGTATATTCCAACTGCTCACTCCACAAAAACACCAAATGGCAACACTTTCCATTGACAAAATATATATATATCTATAACCTCAAAAACTCACTTCCTAAATCCAAATATTTACTCCCAAATATTACATCCAAGTTTACACCTGAATCTATAACCTTTGTACCAATATTTTCAAAAATGTATTTCCAAACATCCTATTAACCTCATAGATATAACACAGATTAGTGTATTCCACACCTAATTATTATGAACACAACTCTCCATATTTATAAGAATGATAACAGTAATTATATTTCAAAAGCAAGCAACTTCTCAATATCTCAAATAAGAAACTGACAAAAATTTTCAGAAACTATGACCTGAATTGCAGAATTTGCTGAGAAAAATCGGTAACATATTTTCATATGAAATTCTCTAGATAATTAGTACGTACAAAGAGTCTAGAATACACACAAAAAGTTTCAAGTCAATCCAAGGCTTAGAAGTATTTTTCCCGAAATATTTCCCAACACTGCGCCAAACAGAAATTAAACTGGCAGTACACTGCCTCAACTTTACGAAATTTGTCTGGAAAAACCGAAACATATTTTTAAACAAAAATTTTTACAAACATCAAGTATAACAAGTCTATGTTCTCCAAAATAAATTTCAAGCAAAAATAAGTGTAGGAAGCATTTTTCACGAATTTTTCCTTCCAGCTGCGCCAGTCAGAATTTTATGAGGCAATAATCAGATTGAGTAAAAAATTTTCCTTTTAAATCACCATATCACATCTTCAGGGATTTCAAAACATCTAAACTCATATATTACCCACATGATATAATCAAATAACTTTACACGTTAAATATCACAAATAAATTTAAATCATGAATCACATAAACACATAGGAAAATTAATTTTTGATTTGGGGCAAAAGAAATTTTAGATGGACATAAATCTTACCTGGATTCCGAAATTAATAAAACCCCTTTAATCAAATCCTAAGATCACTCCTCTGTAACTTTCCTTGAATTAACCCATTGATGGACAGAAGGGAGAAGAACTTGATGATACGAAAAACAATTGATTCGATCGATGTAGACGAGAAACGAAGCTAACTACGGTAGAAAATGTTACAAAATTGAAGAGGAAGAGATTTCTTATAATTGAAGAGGAAGAGAATTCTTATAAACCTAGGTTTCTTTTTCATTCTTTCTTCTCTCACGTACTCACAATACAAATATACATATACTATAACTCTTAGCGTCTACGGACTAAACAGATATATATTAAAACTTTATTTCATAGAGCTTACTTAGCTTAGGCGTGCACTGATATACACATATGTACTAGAATCTCAAGTTTATTTAATACATAATTTAAATATATTAGTTTTAGGATTTAAAGATTAGTTATTAGATTATATTAATAATTATTATATCATATTAGTAATATGGTTTAGGAAGTAGAAATAACCATAAAATAATAGTAGTAAACTAGTCTCAAATAATTTCAGATCTCATAAAATAATATAATTATGGACCATATAGTAAAAATATTTTATTTACATTTATAACAAAATACTGAAATAACCGGGGTATCACACGCTACCCTCCTTAAAGGTTGCTTCGTCCCGAAGCATAACCATAGGAAAATACCGGATATTACAATCTTACCCCCTTAAAAGATGCTTCGTCCCCGAAGCATAACCATAAGACAACATGAATACCGGAGACTCAACTCAAGAGACTCAAATTTAAGTTCAATACACCACAAGGACAAGGTATTACACTCACCACTCCTAATAAATAAAGTTACGTCCCCATAACTTCAATACAAGTTCTTGACTAAGCTCCAAGCGAATAAATTATCAAAATAATCCAAAAGTCACCATTACGAAAATAAACAACAAATATGTATAGTAGCCAAATAAAATCACAGTTCCAAAATTTTTTATCAAATTAAAAAGCAAATATCAAAATAATGCACCACCGTGATCAAATAATTATGCAACAAAATGCAAGGTCTCACATCCTCCCCGTGGTTTTCAACATTTTATATTCCTAACCAATTTTATTCCTATGGGCTCATAAGCCTAGGTTCGATGGGTCATTGGCACAACCTATGCTCACAAAGGTTCGTACGGCTCTGATACCAACTTGTAACACCCCCATTTCTTAAACTATTGAAACGGTCAAAAATACATACAATTTTTTTATAGAAAACGTATATAATTACGGAAGCAAAATAAAACTAAAAGAAATGGAAAGTGCTACCACCACGTTCATTAATTTCTCTTATACCAAAACGCTAACTAAAACAACTCAAGGCATGAACTAGTACATGAACAACTAACAATTCAACTCTCTAACTAATAAATGATATCTCTAGGTGGTTCGCTCATTCTCATGTCCAATGCTCATGCAAGAGTTCCTGCAAAAACAATTAAAGAGTATGTAACAAAGAAACACACAAATTCAGCATTAAGCTTGTAAGATCTACTTCACCCCGTAAAATATTTTGCACATAGCATGTAACACATAGGAGCAGATAGTTTGAATCAAGAATGACCCCTTAAACATTTTTATTTTCATCAACAAACCAATAATCTTTAACTTTAACCATTTAAAATATATATTGAGGAAATCACACATCCAAATACAAAAATATCCATAACAACTTCTAGCAAAACGACTAAGGCATTGCCTATCCATAATCGAAAAAAAATCATTCAACCATTATTCTTTCCTCAAGATTTCCATATAACCTTTATCAACATTTCCATACACCCATAACCTCAAAACATTTCATAACATCCTCATTACTCAATTTCTTTAAATCATAATCATAGGATAATCACCAAATTAATTTCCAATAATAACCAAATAGAGTTTCCAAACTCTCAAAATAATAACCAAAGAGGGAATTTCAATCTCTCAACATAATATCAAAATAGTATTACCAAAGAGAGAATTCTAATATCTCAATTTATCTCTTTCCAAGAGAACATCTTCAAACAATACATTTAAATTTCTCAAAAACAATCACACTGGATATATATATAAATTGCCAAGAAAAAAATGGGTACCAAATGGGGGATTTTCAAATTCTCAAATATATATTTTCCATGAACAGGGAGTTTTCTCGACTCCCTGTGAGTCAGCTTTTACGCCACTGCTCACTCCTCAAAACAACAAAGAAGTTACTATAAAACCCCCTAGTGAGTCAGTATATCTCAACTGCTCACTCCAGAAAACAGAGAGTTTTCAGGCTCCCTATTGAGTCAGTATATTCCAACTGCTCACTCCACAAAAACACCAAATGGCACCACTTTCCATTGACAAAATATATATATATCTATAACCTCAAAAACTCACTTCCTAAATCCAAATATTTACTCCCAAATATTACATCCAAGTTTACACCTGAATCTATAACCTTTGTACCAATATTTTCAAAAATGTATTTCCAAACATCCTATTAACCTCATAGATATAACACAGATTAGCGTGTTCCACACCTAATTATTATGAACACAACTCTCCATATTTATAAGAATGATAACAGTAATTATATTTCAAAAGCAAGCAACTTCTCAATATCTCAAATAAGAAACTGACAAAAATTTTCAGAAACTATGACCTGAATTGCAGAATTTACTGAGAAAAATCGGTAACATATTTTCATATGAAATTCTCTAGATAATTAGTACGTACAAAGAGTCTAGAATACACACAAAAAGTTTCAAGTCAATCCAAGGCCTAGAAGTATTTTTCCCGAAATATTTCCCAACACTGCGCCAAACAGAAATTAAACTGGCAGTACACTGCCTAAACTTTACGAAATTTATCTGGAAAAACCGAAACATATTTTTAAACAAAAATTTTTACAAACATCAAGTATAACAAGTCTATGTTCTCCAAAATAAATTTCAAGCAAAAATAAGTGTAGGAAGCATTTTTCACGAATTTTTCTTTCCAGCTGCGCCAGTCAGAATTTTATGAGGCAATAATCAGATTGAGTAAAAATTTTTCCTTTTAAATCACCATATCACATCATCAGGGATTCCAAAACATCTAAACTCATATATTACCCACATGATATAATCAAATAACTTTACACGTTAAATATCACAAATAAATTTAAATCATGAATCACATAAACACATAGGAAAATTGATTTTTGATTTGGGGCAAAAGAAATTTTAGATGGACATAAACCTTACCTGGATTCCGAAATTAATAAAACCCCTTGAATCAAATCCTAAGATCACTCCTCTGTAACTTTCCTTGAATTAACCCATTGATGGACAGATGGGAGAACTTGATGATACGAAAAACAATTGATTCGATCGACGTAGACGAGAAACGAAGCTATCTACGGTAGGAAATTTTACAAAATTGAAGAGGAAGAGAATTCTTATAATTGAAGAGGAAGAGAATTCTTATAAACCTAGGTTTCTTTTTCATTCTTTCTTCTCTCACGTACTCACAATACAAATATACATATACTATAACTCTTAGCGTCTACGGACTAAACAGATATATATTAAAACTTTATTTCATAAAGCTTACTTAGCTTAGCCGTGCACTGATATACACATATGTACTAGAATCTCAAGTTTATTTAATACATAATTTAAATATATTAGTTTTAGGATTTAAAGATTAGTTATTAGATTATATTAATAATTATTATATCATATTAGTAATATGGTTTAGGAAGTAGTAATAACCATAAAATAATAGTAGTAAACTAGTCTCAAATAATTTTTGATCTCATAAAATAATATAATTATGGACCATATTGTAAAAGTATTTTATTTACATTTATAACAAAATACTCAAATAACCGGGGTATCACAACTGGGTGTGCTTATGTTATTGCGTTGCGGTGCATTTATGATTATGATTATGAAAAACAGGCCGAAAAGCAGGCGGGGAGCATTGCTCCGGAGGGATAAGGTTGGACTGGTTTACAGGGTGGTCTCGGAGGTACATGTTAGAACTGATATAAGGATGGAGATGTGTTATAAGGTTGGAACTTGGCATAAGGTTGGAGCATGAAATGTGTAATGTGGTTACGGTTTGTTATCCTTGTATCCTATTGTTGTCTTATCGTGTCAAGTCTATTGGTATGTCATGAATTTGGTTATGTTGATGAGTGTAATCCCCAATGAGTCTATATTCTGATTTTAAAGCTAGAGTTGTTAAGACTATATCTATGTATTCCCAAGTCTCGAAATGATTTTCTTATATCTCTACTTATTGGATGTCCACATCATCATGATACATTTGTTAGACAGGATGTCTTTTTGAGAACCCGTATTTTTACGAAGGAGAAGAAGGAGTCGAAGAAGCTGATACGAAGGAAATCTTTTATTACTCAAGCAAGAATCAGCAGATGAATTATTTGATCAACTTGACAGATCAATAATGCAACCAAAGTCAAGACTGATATCAATTCAAATTTGGAGGCTACACATTCCAAAGAAAGCTTTTGTCAGATTAATGAAGAACAACGGCAAGATTATTCAAACCTTCTGACAGACGGCAAAATGACGTTGCAGATCAAGTTGACACAATTGTTCGATCAACTACAATTCAAAATGGACGATCGAGATCGAAAGTTGATCAACGGGCAAATAGCTTTCATTGGCTATAAATTGTCCAAGCAGACTTGAAGACAAGCACGGCCAACAACAAGGGGGAAACAGAGCTTCATAGAATTATATTCAAGTCTGAGAGAAGAAATCTTTGTATTTCATTGTAAACCTTCTACTGAGTGTAGAAAAGGGGTACAGTAACTAGAGAGAGTGAAAAACCCAGTTTATGTGTAGCTTTGTGCGTAGCACTCGGTTGTAAAGGGCAGAGTAACAAGAGGAGCTTGTGAAAACCCGTTGAGAGCGTAGCTTTGTGCGTAGTTCTCGTGGGGTAAGAGTATAGCTTGGTGCGAAGTACTCAGGAAGGCGGAGTAACAAGAGGAGCTTGCAAAAAACCTTGGTGCAGTGTAGCTTTGTGCGAAGCACTCGGAGAAGTGTCACCGCCACAGTCACCACCCACGTTGACTGCACAGGCTACGAACGATAAATAGCTAGAGTCAAACTCATAAAAAACAACATCAATACTTGGGGAACAAACCCCGATGTCCTAGCACCAACAAAAGATAAAACAACAGTATCTAAACATCAATGTCCAAAGAAGAATATAATCTAGAATCTACTAATCATAACTACGCACTAGTCTAACTTGTGCGCTCTCAAACACTGGGCCCACCTGAAAGAGGTTATAAAAACAAGTAGAAAATAAACCCGTTAGGAAATTAATGCTAAGTATAAACCCACTCAACCTTGTAAAGTACTATAGATATAGATTTGGAAAATGTTTGACAATCACACGTAATCTCAAGTACTTTGCAACACTTAAACAACAATCTCAACACATGCTCATAAACAACTCTATATGCTTGCATCCTATACTTCATATAAACAAGTTCTTCTAAAAAACTCAACTTTACATAATTCTCATGCTTTAACAAATATCTCTAATCATAGCTCATCATGCAATACTCATGCTCAAACTGATAGATAAAGAGATACTTAAAACTCAACAAGCAAGCTCATACTATCATGCCAACTCCTAAACAACAACAAAGTACTATACTTCTCATCATACTCTAATTGCAAATCATGCAAGTCATGTAACAAGATATAACATGATACTATAAGTACAAATATGTATTCTCGCTCTTATGTAAAAAGAAATACTTTTTCAGTGGAGGTTTCTGTTGAGTCTCTTGACTCACTTTTCTCTTCTTTCTTTCTTTCTTTCTTTCTTTATTTCTTACTTTCTATTGAGTCACTTGACTCGCTTTCCCCTTCTTTCTTTCTTTCTTTCTTACTTTCTGTTGAGTCACTTGGCTCGCTTTTCTCTTCTTTCTTTCTTTCTTTCTCACGTTCCTTTGAGTCACTTGACTCACTTTTTGAAACACCTCGTGTTACCACCCCTAAAACCAAATTAATTAATTAATTACTCACCCTAAAAAGGGGATTAAAATCCATTAATTAACTAAAAAGGGGTCCACCATAATCCATGAACCCTTATCCCTAAAACCAACCCCTTAGTCCTATAAGGAATGGAAGTGGCAAGCCCATACCATTTAGACCCTAATTACGACTCTTAGGTATATAAATAGGGATATAAGAGGCACCTAGAACCTACACCACAATAAACTCTCACCACACAAGAATTCCCAAGAATTGCCATAGGAGAAATCAAGAAAGAAGAAATCTTAAAGAAAGACCCTTCATAGCCAAGGAAATTAATTAAGGCTAAGAGGTAACCCATGTCTCAACAAAACCTATTTTCCTTGCTATAATCTCCTTCTTTGGCTCCCTCTATATGCTTGTGTCTTGATGAATTCCATTATGTTATTCGTGATATAATCCTGTTGATTGATGTGATGATTTTATGTGCGATCTTGATGATCTTGATGTTAAAAAGAGGTTATTGATATTTATGTGATGATTCTTGATGAAATCTTGATGTTTCTTGATGATAGAGATAAAATATGATTTTGATGAATTGGATGGGATTAGAGCCCTAGGTTGGTTTGGGAATTTGTATTGTCATGTTCTTGATTTATGTTTGGGTAGGAATTGGCATGTTCGGGTGTTGTTCGTGTCTAGAAGTCATGTTAGGATGTGTTCAATATGATTCTTGCTTTCGATCCATTAATTGCCTATGTGGTGTCGTTAATTGCGTTTAAAAGTGTCTAAGCATGGTTTCGGGTTCCACAAAGGATCCCGGGATGTTTATTTGATAAAAGAGTCAGTGGGGGGTAGGTGGGGGTAGGGGTACCCGCCACCTACCCGCTGCCTAAGGTTTACCGCCAGGCAGCGGGCAGCTGACGGGTAGACGTTTGCCCGCAGGCCACCCGCTGCCCGGAAGTTCATCATCGGCGGGTGACCACCACCCACTGACTACCCGCTGGTCCGTTACCCACCCCGGGTCCTTAGCTTCCCCGTTTGATGTTCCCCATTCCCCGTGGTGTCCCAACTGACCCCATTTGTCGTGCTTGAGTCTAGTTTGATGTTTCGGGTGCCATTCGTAGGATAAAAGAGTCTTAGGAATTGCATGGTAGTGAATCGGTAACCCGTTGGCCTAGGAGAAGAATGCATGAACCCCTTAGGACTACTCTTAGTATGTGAATGATCACACGTAAGTTTAGTTATACACCTCCCGCTTCCCAATGTGCTATTATGTGCTACAATGTGTTATGTGATGCATGATTCCCCAATTTGGTTGCGATCAAATTGGCTATACGGGCAGTTGGATGGGTTGAGAACCATACCAACTGTTAACCAGGCCGGTTGCGATCGGTCAGGTATATAAATATTATATAGGGCTGCGGTCCACTGTTTGGTTGCGATCAAACGTTGTACATGAGCTGCGGTTCATTTTCCTGGCTACGGTCAGTGATTCACTTCTTGGGCTACAGCCCACGGGCCTCGTGTGCGGATGGTCCACCGACTGGACGCGCTAGCGGTGTGTAGGGCCACCAGCCTGAGGAAGACCATAGCCCACCGAATGAGTGATCAGGCGGTGTGTAGGGCTATGGTTGGCTACGATCCACTGGGTGAAGGGCCAGCAGTGTGTAGGGTCGTAGTCTCCGAGGATCTTCGCCCACCGACTGAGTCCCTCAGCGGTGTGTAGGGCTTGATCCACTACGATCCACCGAATGTGCTCGTCAATGGTGTGTAGGGTCGTAGTCCCCAAAAGAGGATCACAGTCCACCGACTGAGCGCGTCAGTGGTGTTTAGGGCTATGATCCGCCGTCGAGCTGTCGGCGGTCTGTACGGTAGGTTGCGATCAACCCCTTCATGCTACGGTATGAGGTAGGGTGCTGCGGGGCCATGTTAGTGCTATATGCCCTAACCCGCATGTTCGGGGCGTGTGATTGGTCCCATGGCGCCACCAAACTGTGCTTATGTGATTTGAATGATGATGATTTGAATGATGACTTGAATGACGAATGAATGATGATTGAATAATGATGTGGATGATTTGAAAGTAAACTGTGACCTTAAATATATGTTCATTATGATGTTATCTCTATATAACTGTTTATCATGATTGAATGTGCTTACCCCTACTTGCTGAGTCTATCCCAGATTTTAAAGCTAGAGTCCCCTAAGTATATCTCTTCCTGCTTCAAAATGGTTTTCGTATATATATATATATATATATATATATATATATATATATATATATATATCTACCTATATTGTATTTCAACGCGTTGGAGTGGGTTACCAGCATCATTCGTTGAACAGATATATTTGGCTTTCAGGCACAGATGAGTAGATACCGGAGCGCGCTAGAGATCTAGAGCGTAGACTAGTTAATTTCCCTTTCGGCCTGCGTGCCATGATTATGTATTGACATTGCTTTGAGGTTGATTAGTTAGTTTAGCCTGTGCATCTGAGTTTTCCAGCTCAGATGTGGCATAGCACCCCGTACTCTTTTGTCAATTTTGGGATTTAATGAGAATTCACCTTTATTATATAAGCTCTAAAAGTTTCAAAATTTCGGGGTGTTACAGTTGGTATCAGAGCCTAAGTTTGACCCTAGGAATAAGACTCTTAAGATCAGCTTTTAGGACATTAGGGTTAAAACTCTAGGAGTTCAGTAAGATAGGATTAGGGATCATAGGACACGCGGTGAGATTGTGAGACCACTAAACTAATCCACACCTAATTTAAAGAACTCCCCTTCGATTATCACATCAAGGTAAGGGTACAACACTCTAACTCCACATTTACTGTAAACATTGGCTCTATAGATCAGCATTATGGCACCAAACAGAAGACAATCAAGGACTCTGGAACCTGCCACACACGACCCCCGGACTCAAACCCTACAGCAACTAACCCAAGTCGCCCAAACAGTGAGCGACGTAGCTCTCCGCAACAACCGACCACCACCACCTCCACCAAACACAAACTCAGAAGTCGCCCGACAAGTCTCGAATCATCGACCACCCACTTTCTCGGGAGAAGAAGATCTCGCCATCCTTGAGGAATGGATCCGGACCTTCGACAAAATCCTGGGGTTGGTAGAATGCCCAGAAGAGAGTCGTGTAGAGATAACCTCATTCTACTTCGGACACGAGGCAGACCTCTGGTTGATCCACGAGGGACCCACTCACAGACAGGAACCAGGATTCAACTGGGAAAGCCTAAAAACACGACTACGAGAAAGATTCTACCCAACACACATAAGGGCATCCATGCACGAAGAGTTCCTCCACCTAAAGCAAGGAACAACTACCGTCATGGAATACCATAAACGGTTCCTCGAACTAGCACGCTTCACACCAGAGTTGGTCCCCACAGAGGCAACCAAGATTGAACGATTTCTATCGGGCCTCAACTTCGAAGCCCGAAAAGCACTAGTGATAAGCGGACCCCGGACCCTCAACGAGGCTTACTCCAGTGCCGCCAACCTCTACCGAATCCAACTACTACAACGAGGGGTTCAGGAGCAGATACAAAAAAGGAACACAGGAGGTGGGACACCTCCTATGAAAAGACTACGGAACGACGCTAACACCAGGCCAAGCAATCCGGCCACCCAAAGGCCGCCCCAGGGAAACAACGAAACTAGTACGAGGGGCTTCTCATGCCCAAGGTGCAACAAGGACCACAGAGGCAAGGACTGCATGGGAAATCCCTTGCGATGCTTCAACTGTGGAAAAGAAGGACACAAGTCCTTCCACTGCACTCAACCCTCAAACCCACGCCCCATAGCCATGGGCCAACGCGGAGGCACAAACAATCATGCGAATTACGGTGCCGCCGGAAAAATATTTGTCATGAGCCGCACCCAAGGTAGACCCGGGAATGAGGGCATCCTCGACGAAGAAAACACAGCCCCGGGAGACGAAAATCCCACTAACCAAATGGAAGAAAACCAAGAAGATGAATTTTTTCTAGGATAACTAGCAAAATCCCTTGTAACCACCCTCGTAGTAGAATTACTTGTTTAGATTAGCTACTTCAGAATTGTTATAAATAAATAAGCAAAATCAAAATAATTTAGCATAAAGAAAAAGAAGCTAGAATACCCCGAAAACCCACATCAACAAACAAGAAGGACCAACCAAATCTTCTACCACTAAAAGAAGCAAAAAGACAAGGAGTACACAACAAAGAAAACTAATGCTACCAATGGGGATTAAACCCTAAACCTCCCACTTATAAGATCAAGTCCTTAACCACTAGACGATGAATGTTTCTTGGAACTTCAAGGGAACACTCCCTTCTTAAACCCCTCCAAGTTCCTAAAACCCACACAAACCCCTAAATCAAAAACCCTTCTTCTTCCCCTAAACACACAAACTCTCTCTCTCCTCACCTCCACACCACACCGCCGGCGCCACCCAAACACACCCCAACTGCCCCGCCAACAGCCACCGCCAAACAACACCACCGGCGATCACCCGCACAACTCGCCACCACCGCCCGGAAGCTGCCTGCGATGGACCCGCTGCCACCACCGCCCGGAGGACGCCTGTCGACCACCCACTGCTACGCAACGCCGTAACCCACGCCGGCCAAGATCCCCGCCAACGACGCAGCCGCCTACACCGCCCAGGTCAGCCGCATCGTCGCCACCCAAAACTAAGCAGGTCACCGTCTCGTTGCTGGAAAATCCTCGCCGGAGTCACGCCGAAATCCCGCCGAAAAAACAACATCGGAGAAGACGCCACCTTGGAAAAACTGCACAATGCCGAAAAAGCCCGTTGGTATCCGAACCCCGGATTGGAACGACGCCGATTACACGGTAATCAGAGGTAATGCCCTCGAACCCGACCAATTCTCTCCGGAGTTGGTCGATATGCTTAAATTTCAAGGACTCTTGGATACGTATCTCACCATCAAAGGGGATACGTACACCGAACTAGTGAAGGAGTTCTATCACCACTTAGTGGCCGTCAAACGGGGTGATAAAGTGGAAATCACCGCAAAAGTCCAGGGCAAGGAGATAGTACTCTCCGAGGGCCGCTTGGCCAAACTCCTAAAGCAGACCACCACAGGTGTGTCGGATTACGACCGAAAGGGATGGATTGGTACCCAAGACACGGGGTATATGGACTACCTCGGGTACCTACTAGGAAAGGAAGAAGGTTTCACCTTGGCCACCCGGCCAAACAGGAAATGGCTAACTGCTGAGCAAAAGATACTAATCATGATTGTGACCGCCCACGAACAACAAAAGCAAAGATGTGGGGAGTTTGGAGTGTACTTTTTCCTACTTCCTAAAACACAAGATCAAGTTCAACCTACCGGCCCTCATGTTGAAGCACATGGAGTTTTGCAAGACTAGCAACTGGCTTACTCTACCTTACGGGATGATCCTCAGTTGGATCATGGAGAAAAGGGGGATGGACCTAAGCCACACAGAAATCAAACCCGTAAGCGGCATGGTTTTCAATACACAGAACCTCCGTCGCAATGACATCTACTACACCGAAGGGGGACAGTACATCACCCTCGATGAGATTTGCCTTAAACCCGAGGAGGAGCGAAGAGAATTGGTTGATCGATTGGATATCTCCAACAAGAAACTTAAACGGGCAATGCAAGATTGTGGGGGACTAGAGGGAAATGAGGAACAGGAAGAGCATAGCGAGCCTAACCCACCAGCACCCGCACGAGCAGGAGAAAACCCAAGGGACCAAAATGAAGAATCCGTCAACGAGCGCATCCTCGCACAGCTCACCTGGCAAAACCAAATCATGGACGAAGGGTTCTCGTCCCTAATCCGCGCGACACGTGCTTTGGACCAAAGGGTGGCAGCAATCGAGACCGTACTAGGCACTCGCGGGGCATCCACCTCGGGAGCAGGGAACCAAGGTAGACCCAAACCTTCCAAATCACCATTTCACCAGTGATTCAATCTACCCCAGCAAAAGACAACACGTGAGGGCCACGTTCCTAATCAGGAGGCCAAAATACGTGACGTCCAGGGGTGAAAGAATGGATCCACGCACCGGCTTTGGGGACGAAGCCTCTTGTAAGGGGGGGAGAGTGTAACACCCCGTGTTACGACCCCTAAAACCAAATTAATTAATTAATTACTCACCCTAAAAAAGGGGATTAAAATCCATTAATTAACTGAAAAGGGGTCCACCATAGTCCATGGATCCTTATCCCAAAAACCAACCCCTAAGTCCTATAAGGAATGGAAGTGGCAAGCCTGTAACACCCCCCAAACACGACCTATATGAAAAGGCCTTAACACCTGCAGATCAAGCACAAAACTAGCACAGCGGAAGATAAAAAAAATG
This sequence comes from Ipomoea nil, assembly GCF_001879475.1. Lineage (NCBI taxonomy): Eukaryota > Viridiplantae > Streptophyta > Magnoliopsida > Solanales > Convolvulaceae > Ipomoea > Ipomoea nil. The sequence goes on from NW_017617829.1 coordinate 557,083, forward strand.
AAAACTGGATAAAAGAAATCCGAACGGGGTGTCACGCCACGTCTACCAAACACGGTAAACGCTACGGCAAACAATCTGCAAGTGTATACATCTATCCCAAAACATCAGTCTAAAACTACATTGGCGCACAGGCCAAAAAACAGGGATGAGGGCACTAAGCTACCAGGCACTAGACATCACACTCGTCTAAACATCACCTGAAAGATACAAAGATAAACATTGGGACGACGCCTGGTCAGCGAATAATGCTGGTAACCCACCAATACCGTTAAGTATCATATATAGATAGATATAAGTCATAAAAACCATTTTCGAAACGGAATACATATATATAAGTCAAAACCAAGATCAACAGTCAACACAAGACTCCTCACTCTCAAAGATAACACGGGAACACATCCCAAACCACAAAGGTTAACCACACGCAAGAGATAAAGACTCACCCAACGGCAACACATGCCAAAACAACACATGCCTCCGTGACTACACACGTCATGAGAGAAGAACACACAACGCCGGCTTTACATGCCCTCGCAACATCACCCATCACGAGTTGGTATGCCTTCCTTATGCCCGGTTCCAACCTTATGGCTACCCCCAACCTTGTATCTTCTTTCCAACCATTACCTCCAGGACCCCTGTACTTCTTAGTCCAACCTTATTTCCCCGGGACCGTCGTCCCCCACCAACGACCACCAACGAGACCACCAATTCACGGCAACAAATGCCCGGATAACACATGTTATCCCCCAAAAACATGGACCCATCACTCAGGCCACAACTCCATAATCACGTCACGGCCACCACGAGGACCGCTGCAATACCATGGTGACTAGTGTCCCATACCACTAATCGTGCATTCCAGGTAAAGCCACACACGCACCACAACTCAACAAGAGTCAAACAACGGATCACAACGAAGGTATGAAACATACTCAATCAAGGAACGGGTCACAGCCCAACAACATCAACGATGAATAAGACAAGTTATCATCAACCAAACGGAAGGTACAAACAACACACACGCTAGCATTAAGACAACAAACTAGCATGCGTATCAAGGGGGAAACTCAAGTTAGTTTCGAGGAACACACAAGACACCTCTTGGTCCAACGAAACACAATGTTGAACACTTAGCACGATTCAAGACACCAAAGTCCTACATGGATACCTACCATATAGTTCTACACATACGAAACATCAAGAAGACACTCAAATAGTTCCACAAAAGAACATCGGGAAGTCAAAAGACCAAATACCGAGACAAACGAATAACGGGGAATAAATCCCGAACGAACACCACAGGAACGGCAACACATGTCACAAATAGAGAAATACACAACAATGGCAACACATGCCTTCATGACATCACCCATCACGAATTGATATGCCTTCCTTCTGCCCGATTCCAACCTTATGGCTACCCCCAAACTTATGTCTAGTTCCAACCTTTACCTCCAGGACCCCTGTACACCAAGTCCAACCTTATTCCTCTGAGGACCTTCGTCCCCACTCCGACAATCTCCAACAATACCACCGATTTCATAGTACACGAGGGTACCGATCACACACATGGCAACACACGCCTCCCAAGAAAATGCGAACCCATCACTCAGGTCACAAACTCCATAATCGCGTCATGGCCACCACGAGGACCACTGCCGTACCTTGGTAACTAATGTCCCATACCATTAATCATGCAATCCAGGTACAGCCACACACACCACACCATCATAGGAATCAATCAACAGATCACAACGAAGATATGAAACCATACTCAATCAACGAATGGTTCAAAATCCAACAACAACGATGATTAACACAAGTCAACATCAACATTAGGAAAGGTCAAACAACACACACGCTAGCATTTAAACACCGAACTAGCATGCATATCTAACGGGTAAACCAAACGTAGTTCCGAAGAACCCACAAGACGCCCCATGGTTCAATGAATCACAATGTTGAACACTTAGCACGATTCAAGACACCAAAACCTACATGGATTCTTACCATATAGTTCTAGACATACGAAACATCAAGAAGACACTCAAATAGTTCCACAAAAGAACATCGGGAAGTCAAAAGACCAAATACTGAGTCAAAAGAATCATGGGGAACAAATCCCCCCACAACTCCATATATGTACCCGCGGGAACCAAGTTCCTCTACACTCGTACCCCACGGGTGGGGCGGCGGGTAGGCCACTGCCCGCCGTTCCGCCCGCGGGTACCATGCCCTGTACAAAAACATCCCTTCGGGGTTTTTCAACACCAAACTCAAATTCAAGTCCAAAACATGCCAAATCTCACCAAATACAACAAAATGACTCGAATCAAAGGAATAGCCAAGCAATGACATACATGAACCCTAATAACAAGCTCTAGATATGCATTTTCACAAGACAATGCATCAACACTCACATTTCATCGCAAAATCACATGTAGAATCCAATAAATCATCATATAGGTAAGCAAAATAGATTTTGTAGAGCCTGGGTTACCTCTTGAAGACAAAAACCTTCACTTAACACTTCTCAAAGCCCCTAACAAGGTTCACCTTCCACACCCACTTCAAGAACACACCAAAAGATCATAAAGATTTCATCTTTAGGAAAGGATACCTTAGAAAACACTAAAAACACAAAAGGAACATAGATTTTACCCTCCTAGATGCTCAAGAGTAGGAAAGGTGAAATCTAGAAGACAAACTTTGAAGATCTTGGAAAGTCTAAACTTAGCTTGGAGAGAAAGCTAGCTAGGTTTTTAGATAGAAGGAAGAGCTTTCGATTTCAATGTGTTAGGAGAGAAATGAAAGATGTCTTCTCAGGCCCGGCCCTGGGCATGGGCCCAAGCCCTGGACAAGGGCAGGCTGGGCCCTTGCCCAGGGACCCATCCCTAATAGGGGCCTATAGGCCATACAATGGCAGATATATATTATATAGTATATATAAAAAAAATTCTTGTATTGTTTTCGGCAAAGTTCGCGTCTCTACGAAGAACTAAAGAAGCGGAAGGAGACAATGAGTCGTCGACGGACCAATGATTGCAACAAAGACGAGGAGACGCAACCACCCACGCCGCGATTTTCTTCTCAACGGTAAATGGAGTCATCAATAAAAGATTAAAAGCTCATCAGATTCTTCAGAAGCAAACTGCAAAAACATTATTCACCTTCACGGTTCTGCAAATCCAAATCCGTTCACCAGGCATTCCGCCAGTTCTCCGGTTCTTCCTTTGCATAATCACCTTCACGGGCTCACAGCCTTACACCTTCACCTAATTTCAAATCCGCAAAGGTAATTTCTGAATTTCAACTAATTTCTAATTTCAACTATTTGATGGCGATTGCTCTGAAAATACTTGCAGTTGTGATTTTTGAACTGTAATTAGGATTTAGGAATTAACTCAATTAAGTTTTGTGAAATGCTATTGCTATTGCTAAGTGTTAATTAGGATTTAGGAATTAATAACTCAATTATCCTAACTGGAAGTCTGGAATTAAGTGTTAATTAGGATTTAGGAATTAATAATTCAATTAGCCTAACTGGAAGTCTGGAATTAAGTGTAATTAGTAATAAGCTAATTAGGATTTAGGAATTAATAACTCAATTAGCTATTGCGAAGTGCCTAAGTGAAGTGTTTACTGTTTTTGAACTTGCAGAAGTGCAAAACTGCTTTAGTTTTTGAACTGTAATTAGTAAATTAGGAATTCAGTTTAACAGTTTTGTGAACCATTAACGATTAGATGATATAGTTTAATATTACAAAACTTTACACAATTGCAGGAGAAGAAAGTATTGCATTCTCATCAAATCTTGATTTAAGAAGTACGAGAAAATACTGCCTGCTTTCAAAGTTACTCTAATTAACTGATTTGTTAGGAATATATTGTATAAGTTTGGATGAGCCAAATGTATTTTGTAGACCCCAATTTTATTTTATTTGAGTCAGTTCTGGTTCACAAAGTATGGTGCACCCCTGCCATGAAGCCTACATGAAAGCCTTATTGATGGAAGAATAAATGTAAGCGGGATCATAGCTTAACACATTTATGAAGCGTTCAATTCATTAAAGGTTGAGATGGATGAGATGGAAAAAGACTTGTTAAAGCACACTTGATGGTCTATGGTTTGATTCCTGTTGAGAGAGTGCTATCATGAAGTGGTAGACACGAAGTGATATTGTGAAATAATATCATGAAGAAATAATTTTGTCAACATTGTGTTATCGGATGATGACGTCACAACCTGATATGCTTTTAGAAGAGTTATGGAACCCATGTGAAGAGATGAGACAAAAGGATTTAAATCATGATATATATTAAAAGGTTAACTAGTTGAGATGGAAGAAGCCTTGCAAAGTAACCAATTGATACATGGTTCAACTCTCACTTAAAGTGATTTTTATGAAGACATGATAACAAGTTCATGATACTAGTTCATGATACAAGGGGGACATGATATACACAATTGTTTGATAAACTACAATTCAAAATGGACAATCAACGGGCAAATAGCTTTCAATTGCTTTCATTGGCTATAAATTGTCCAAGCAGACTTGAAGACAAGCACGGCCAAGAACAAGGGGGAAACAGAGCTTCTACAAGTGTAAGAGAAGAAATCTTTGTATTTCATTGTAAACCTTCTACTGAGTGTAGAAAAGGGGTAGAGTAACTAGAGAGCAATTTGAGAGTAACTAGAGAGCAATTTGAGTGTAACTTTGTGCGTAGCACTCGGCTGTAAAGGGCAGAGTAACAAGAGGAGCTTGTGAAAACCCGGTGAGAGCGTAGATTTGTGCGTAGTTCTCGTGGGGTAAGAGTACAGCTTGGTGCGAAGTACTCTGGAAGGCGGAGTCACAAGAGGAGCTTGCAAAAAACCTTGGTGCCATGTAGCTTTGTGTGAAGCACTCGGAGAAGTGTCACCCTTGGTGCCGTGTAGCTTTGTGCGAAGCACTTGGAGAAGTGTCGCTGGACACTTATTCACTATTGTATCTGGGTGATCGAAGAATAGTGAATTTCCTCCTTGAAGTGAAAGGAGAAGAGTGGACTAGGAGAATTACACAATCTCCGAACCACTATATATCTCTCTCTCTATTTACTTACTGCTCATTTAATTTCGTGCATGCTTATACCAACTGTGAACTAACCCATTACGATTTATCGCGTATCTTTATCTGTCTGGGTTTGATAGTTGCCACGTTTGCACGCAAGTGACCAACATGATTCACAAGTGCAAACTCTACACAGGTGTTTTTGTTCCTTTTTAATTTTGTTTATACAATGTTGCCTAAAAAACATTTATCAAAAATGATCATGAAGAGGAAATGCAATCACATAAGGAATCCTTTAGAGTTAATTATTTTCTAATTGTTGTTGATATGGCAATTGCTTCATTGAATACTAGATTTGAACAATTAAAGACATTTGAAAATATTTTTGGGTTCTTGTATGATTCAAAAAAATTGAAGTCATTAGATAATATTGATATTGAATTAATCGAGTGTTATAATAATTTTGCAATTACATTTTCTCATAACAATGTGTCGGATGTTGATTCAAATGATCTTTTTTCTTAATTAAAAGTGTTACAGATGACTTTACCAGAAAAGTTGATGTCAGCAATCAAGATTCTTGAGTTTGTCAAAGTTGCAAACTGTTACCCAACAGTTTTTATTGCTTATGGGATTATAATGACTATACGTGTCATTGTAGCTTCCGTTGAAAGGAGTTTCTCAAAATTAAAACTATTGAAAACATACCTAAGATCTTCAATGTCACAGGAAAGATTAAATAGATTGACAATATTGTGTATTGAGAATGATATCTTAGACAATATTAGTCTTGAAGAGGTTATTGATGACTTTGCATCTAGGAAAACACGTAGAAGTTTTTTGTCATAATTAGTTTTGTATTAGTATTGTATTTGTAAAATATTAAAAAATTTTAAATTTCATTTCAATTTAGTTGGTATTAGTATTTTTTACTCATATATAAGATTAAAAATTTAATTATAAAAAATTATGTTAACTTCTAAATATCGTATTGGGGCCCCTTTTTTTTTTTTTACACTTGCCCCGGGCCTACAAAACTATAGGACCGGCCCTGTGTCTTCTAGGTTAGCATGGTATACAATCATAAGGGAAATGTCTTCTTTGCACTTACTAAGATGAAAAGTGTAAGGGAACAAGGGAACTATTCACAAAGCTTAAGGTACAACATCTTGACTTGGGTTAACTAGTCAATTACTAGTCCCTGACTATTAAATTTTCAGGAATTTAAAGAATTAAATTACCAATTGGATTAGGATTAATTACTTAATTAATCCCTAAATAGAATCCGGATTTACGGGGTGTCACACGGGGACCCCAGTCACTACCCCGTTGCCATCCCTAATTATAAAAGTAAAATATACTCCAAAATATAATATTGAAAATTAATTGATAGTAGCTACACTATATAAAAAAAATTAGGTGCACAAAATATATAGAAGCACAACACACTAAGATTGCTAAAGTAATTTCATTATTCGAATGCATGTAAACAAAACAAAAAGATTATTCGGATCAAGTAAACAAAACAAAAAGAAATCTAAATTTCATTGTGAGTGAATAATGCATGTAAATATTTGCATAGCAAAAGAAAATAGAACAAATTCTCATTACCTTTAGGAGCAGTAGTAACAAGTGAATCAACCAGGTTGTTTTCCCCATCATCGCTATCGCTAGTAATACTTTTGTATTTAGGGGTATCGGTTCTTCTTCTGCCTCCGCGTTCTATTAACCTTTTTCCTCCTTGCTGCAACTCCCCTTTTCATACGCCACATTGGGTTCCACCGCCTCCATCTCCTCATACTTCCCCTTCTTGCTACAACTCCTGTCTTCATTCACCAGCTTAGTTTCTACCTCATCCACCTTCCTTTTTCCCACCCAACATCTCATCATTAATGTTGGCCTTTCTTTTTCGCTCAATAATTCTTTTCTTTTCCTACTTGTTGCTATTTCATCCACCACTCACTCTGATGGATTATATGAACCCGGGGGTCTGGATTATACAACCCGTGTATATGTTTGAATATAAGAAATGGATAATAAAGCGGTAAATATTATATTAATTAAGCATAAAATTCTATTACAGAGGTTCGGAACGTGTAATAACGTTACAAGTACTGTAAGAAGGTAGAAGATGTCTGGTTAGGACACCGGGGGGGTGTTTATATACCCCCGGGCGCTACGGGCCCTGGGCCCGCGGGAGGAGCCGCGAGACTCGCTCCACGCGAGGACCCAGTCCTTGGCCGAGCACGGAGCTCGGCCGAGCCCACATGGCCGAGCCTATAGGGCTCGGCTGAGCTCGGTGAGGCTAGCCACGCCAACCCCACGTTGGGCCGACCCCGGGGTGGTTCGCCATGCTACGCGGGTGAACGCGAGGTCCGACCCGGTCCGTGTTGTCCTGCTCCGATCTGGTTCCGTGATTATTCCATCATCAGTCCCCCACTCTCGGGGCTGCGAGAAGTCGTCAGCGCGAGAGAGTAAAAAAAATTTAATAATACGGGACCCCAAATCGCGTTCCAAAAAATCCAACCCAGCCTCCTGAAGAATTCTCATCGCGATAGGACTCCTAACCGAACTGGAATTTAAACTTGTGTTCATCTTTATCAGCTTAAGAATCCTTATCCTACCATATCCCTTCAACTTCCCCTTTAAATACCACCCCCATCTTCCCAAACCCCTCATCACATTCCCAAAACCACACCTTTTCCTCTCCCCAAAATTTCTCCCCTTTTCCCAAAAAATGTCCCCTCTTTTCCCCCCTTTCCTCTATATAAAGTAGCCCCCTCTTCACTCCCCACACACACAACCAAGCTCCCAAATTCTGAAAAATCTCCCTCCCCTCTCCCCCCAATTTTTCTGGTCGTCCGAATCGCCGCTGACCGCCGTGCGCAGCCGCCGCCGACCGCCGCTGCCCGCCGACCCTAACCCCGGCCCAGGCCGACCTCACGCTACCGGCCGACCCGACTCTGCTACCGGCCGACCCCGCCGTGTCCTCCTACCATGTCTCCTTTGCTCATATCCTCCTTGCTTGAGTCGGGTGAGTTTCGTTGCACACCCTCTTTAGAGTTCCTTAGCTAGCTTTTTATGAGTATAGTGCCTCTTGCCGAGGACGCGCACCCCATAGATTTACCATTGTTTTTCGATTATTGGACTGTCTTGGATTCTATTGATTATGCGGACCTCCCACCTAGTGATGACGAGTCCGTTGACTTAGATCCACTATCCCTTTACGTTGAGAATTATTACCTTGAGTACCCCTATATAGATCCATTAGCTATGCACCCCCCTTTCATGTTGACTCCTATGCTTCTTCCGGATCCCTTCCCATTGAGACGGTATACCGTGCTCGACTCCGCCATCCCCCAAGGATTCGGGTTTTTCTTGGCCCGACCGATGTGGTCCACGTTCCGCCTCCCGGAACGAGTATACTGGAGCCTCCCGAACCCAACTTCTTTGGTGTCCATATCACATCTCTTCTCATGGGTTTGGCCTTCCCGCTTCACCCGTTTACCATTGAGGTCCTAAACTTCCACCGTGTGGTTGTGGGTCAGTTAGTCCCCAATTCTCATCGGGCGGTAGCGGCCTTCATTGTTCGATGTGTCGAGGTGGGTATCCACCCCAACCTAGACCTTTTCCACTCCTTCTTTCACGTGACCAACTCCTCGTCCAAAGAGAGTAAGGCTACATGGCGTTTTCGGCTCGGCCAGGGATGAAGATCATGGGACACGTTCGGGTCTTCAACAAGGTTTGGAAGCCCCGGTTCGTGTTTGTTTCTACGGGTGCGGTGCTCCCTTTTGAGGTTCCTTGGGGGGGGGGGGGGGGTACTTCTGTAAGTGCCGTTGTCCGAAGCCCACCCTAGAGCTTGACGTCCTGGCCCGGGCATTTTTGGGTGAGACAGCCGCTTTGTTAGACTCCCAGGCCCTCGTTGATCACGAGTCTTTGGTCGCGGCAGGATTTTCCCGCGACCTCCCTCCTCCGCCTCCTCGAGGTGCTCCCCCCCCCCCCCCACTCCAGAGTCCGTGGGGGAGACTGAGGAGGAGTCTTCGAGCGAGGGTTCAGAGGATGATGATGTCGTCGAGTTGCAGGCCGGACACTTGATGCCTCCCCCCGCCAGTTCTGGTTTGTCGCCCAGCTGACGTATATTTTCGTTTATGTGTTCTCTATGTGAAGTGCTTACCAACTTGTCTTGATGTAGGTATGGCTCCCCGTCGTTCTGCCCTCACGAGCCTTGTCGAGAGTCTGCGGAGCCGTGGTGGTGAGGACCTCAAGTGCCGCAAGACCGGCGAGACTAGCCTTGCTTCCTCGGGCGTCGGGGCCCCCCTAGGTACCCGAGTGTCACGTCGATGTGAGACGAGGTCCACCATCGATGTGGAAGACCTATCGGACGGTCGGCCGGCCGACCCCCCTGCTCGAGTCCTGATGACCACGGCGCCGCCTCAGGGTGCCTTGACTGAGTTGTCCGTCCATCTCCCCCCTACAGCCTCGATACTTTGTGGTGATATCCCTCCGGAGGCCTTTCTGCGCAGCCTTCGTCTGCCCCGTGACGCGGCGATGCATGAGGATCACGCCATCTTCCGTCCTTTGCTAGAGGTACGCGCCACTTTCTTATGATTACATGTTGTGCTTCCTTGTTCCTTGCCATTTTGTCTTCACTTTCTTATGATTGTATGTTGTGCTTCCTTGCTCCTTGCCATTTTGTCTTCCGCTCACATTTGCCCTTGTGTAGGCGGTTGCCCGTGCCGTTAGCATGGAGGAGGTGCTAGGGAGTACCCGCCGTCAGCTGGAGGCCGAGACACGAGCTCGCCAGGCCGTGAACGAGCAGCTTGTGGCGCTGGAGGGTCAGCATGCTGAGTTGATCTCCAGCCGATCGCGAGAGCTTGCGGCGCATCAGGAGGCCCTGAAGGCGCACCAGGAGGCTGCGAGGGTGGCTGTCTCGAGCTACAAGGACTCTGAGGCCTTTGCCAGGAACGCGAAGGCCTACCTTTTTCAGAACCCGCAGAAGACCCTGGATGATCTCATGAGTTTCCCCGAGGGGAGTGAGTGTGTGACTTTGCAGGGGTTGGCGATGTATGAGGCGGGGGAGGGTTCCATGCAGAGCAAGATCTGTTCCGTCCTTCACGCGAGAGATGCATCCTTCGACCCAGTGCGTGGGGCCTGCCCGAGGAGTTCGCGGAGGAGGAACCAGGTGATCCCATGGATGTGGTGGTGGGAGAGGGAGCCCCCCCCCCCCCCCCCCCCGATGGACACGGCGGCCGACCGCTCGTCGAGTGCGGACTTCGCGGCTGACCTCCTTCGCTTTGCAGGCGTTGACGCCCCCCCGGAGGAGACTCAGGCGGCTGACTTGGGGGCGATGATGGTGTCCGCGAGATTGCGCGGCCTTGATGTCCTTTAGAGTTGGCGGCCCCTTATCTTTCTTTACTTAGTTGTTTGCACAGACTATCTCCTTTATTTAGACATGTGTTATCTTGTTGCGCGGGTTGCCGCCCGGATGTTCACTTTTGTTTGTATTAGACTGTTGGCTTCGCCATGACATCGTTTGTTATGACATTGCTTGTTTATTTCGTCTTATACTTCTGTCCGTTTTGCTTGTTACTTGCGTGTTTTCCTTGATTGCTCCTCGGCGTGGCTTACCTTGTGCCCAAAGGTATTCCCGCGGGCCTCAACGCCTTTGCCGTCGCGGGTCCAGCCAGCCTGCCTACGTGAGACTTAGCTGTCCCGCCAACGCGAGACTAACCGGCCCGCCAGCGCGGGGCTAGCCGACATCACGAGGTCGGACGGCCGACCCCTCGCGGCCACACGAGGTCGGTTGGTAGATCTCGTGAGCTTAGCTGGTTACCGCTCATAGCTATATTACCCGTCCGGTGGTAGGCAAGGCCGGACCTCGTATCACCTCTAGGGTGTTAAGGTTACGTTGCGCCCGTACGGCGATGAATGAGGCCGGACCTTATACTGCCCCTAGGACGCCTTAGCGATTCCTGCGGTGAAGTCGCCTGACTCGCACCCCGAATCCTTCTGTTCGGTGGTAGGCGAGGCCGGACCTCGTACCACCCCTAGGGTGTTGGGATTGCGTTACGCCCGTCCGGCGATAGGCGAGGCCAGACCTCGTACCGCCCCTAGGACGTCTTAGCGATTCCTGGGATGGAGTCTTTTGACTCACACCCCAAATCCTTCCGTTCGGCGGTAGGCAAGGTCGGACCTCGTACCACCCCTAGGGTGTTGGGATTGTGTTACGTCCGTCTGGCGATAGGCGAGGCCAGACCTCGTACCGCCCCTAGGACGTCTTAGCGATTCCTGGGATGGAGTCTCTTGACTCGCACCCCGAATCCTTCCGTTCGGCGGTAAGCGAGGTCGGACCTCGTACCACCCCTAAGGCGTGCGTCCTGTCCAAGTGTTGGCCGACCCCAGCCGACCTCGTGTTGGCCGACCTCAGCGTCGGCCGACCCCGTGTCGGCGAACCTCACGTAGGCCGGCCTTGTGGCGCCCGAGTACCCGAGCCTAGACGTGCCTGAGTTCGCCCCAAACTCGAAGTAGGATAAATGTTCAACAAAATCATTATTTCATTACGAGAGAAAGCAAACAACAAACATTATTGTGGGAAGTCGGCCTGTTATTGGGGATGGGGCAAGCCGTATAAATGGGTTTCTACTGGTAAAACTTCAGCAAGTGCTCCGAGTTCCACACCCTGTCCACCATCTTGCCCGATGTGGTCCTTAACTTGTAGGTACCTGGTCGTACTATGGTATCAACCATATATGATCCTTCCCATTTCTTAGAAAATTTGCCTCCGTCCTGGGGTCGGCTTACCTCCCTCCTCCGAAGGACTTAATCGCCGACCTGGAAGTAGCGGGGTCGGACTCTGTTGTCATGGTATGCCTATGTTTGACGCTGGTAATTCTCCGCGCGGACCATGGCGTCCTCCCTTCTGTCATCGATGAGGTGGAGTTCACCGGCGTGGTGTCCCCTCATTGAGGTCGGGGTCGTACATCGAGACCCGATAGGATGGTATTACGGCTTCGGTGGGTGCTCGTGCTTCGAAACCGTTTACTAACGCGAACGGTGTCTCCCTGGTGGCCCTTCTTGGGGTGGTGCGGTACACCCATAGGACGGTGTCCAGCTCCTCCACCCACGTTCCTCCGGCTGCGCCCAGGTTCTTTTTTATGCCGTCCACTATTATTCTGTTGGCGTTCTCCACCTGTCCGTTTGCCTGTGGGTACGCCACCGTCACGCGGGTGTGTTTTATGTACCATTGGTCGCAGAACGCCTTAAATTCTTTGCTCTCAAATTGACGCCTTTTGTCAGAGATGATTTGCATGGGGACCCCGAAGCGGTACAGAATGTTCCTGCGTATGAACTTTGTGCACCGGGTGCTGGTTATGGTGGCGAGGGGCTCCACCTCGACCCACTTAGTAAAATAGTCTATGGCGACCATTATGTACTTCCTCTTTGCGGACCCCATGGGTAGAGCCCCGACGATGTCGATCCCCCATCGTGAGAACGGGATCACCGTGCTGATGGGCGTGTAGCTGGTTGCTAGTCGACCTGGCTCTGCGTGGAAGTGCTGGCAGGTCGGACACCCCCTGGCGTACTCCGCGCACTCCTTGGCCATCTTTGGCCAAAAGTACCCTTGCAATAGGGCCCTCCTCGCCGTGGCGAATGCTCCTTGGTGTGCTGCGCAGGTGCCCTCGTGTATCTTCTCCTTGACGAACTTGGCTTCTTCTGGGTATAAACATCGGAGGACGGAGCCGTTGTAGGACCTTTTGTAAAGGGTGTCACCAAGGAGAACGTATGTTGGTGACCTCCACTTGACTGCCTTGGCGTCTGCCTCGTCTGCTGGTAGGGTGCCCGTTCTTTTGTACTCAACCAGGTGGTCCAACCAACAGGGGGGCGAGCTTGTACGGGGAGGACTGGGTAGGCTTCCAGGCTAGACCTCTGGAGGTCTTCAATCCGCGCTATTTTAGAGACATGCTCCGGGGTCCGCGTCCCCGTTTTGACTTCGGTGTACCTGCAAAATTTCGTAGAGGGTCAATTGACCTAGGAGCTGGAGTACCACGTCACGGTATCTCCTCATCCTCTCTTCGTTGGCCTCGAACTCGCCGTTTACCTGTCCAACCAGCAGCCGGGAGTCGCAACGCACCCTTACTTTGGAGGCCCTCAGACCCAGCGCGAGCCTGAGGCCGCCCAGTAGCGCCTCATTATCGGCCTCGTTGTTGGACAGCTTGAAGTGGAAACAAAGGGCGTAGTAGGTCCGGAACCCTTCCGGGGTTACGAGGACCACCCCTCCGCCACACCCCTTAGGGCCGGACGAACCGTCCGTGGACAAGGTCCACCAATCATCTTCATCGCTCCGGGCTAGCTCGGTGGCCTCTCGGGCGGTGAGTGCCTGCCCCTTGATCGCGGGTCGGGGCTTGAACTGGACGTTGTATTGGCTCAGCCGCGTGGACCACTTGATCAACCCGCTTCCCGACCCCGAGGCCCTTAGTACCGCCTCGAGGGGTTGGTTGGTGAGGACCCGCACGGGGTGTGCTTGGAAGTAATGGCCGAGCTTCTTGGACGTGGTGTCCATGACGAAGATTGCTTTTTCCGTGGGTGAGTACCTGAGCTCGGCACCTCGGAGGGCTCTGCTCACGTAGTACACCGGGCGTTGTGTCCCCGCGTCATCTCGGACCAGTACGGAACTGATCGCGGCTTGCGAGATGCCCAAGTACATATACAAAGCCTCCCCTTTCTCTGGTTTGGCTAGGGGGGCTAGTGATATGAGGTACGTCTTGAGGTCTTCGAAGGCTCTCTAGCACTCGTTTTACCATTCGAACCCGTGGTTCTTCTTGAGGACCCCGAAAAATGGTAGGGACCTCTCGGCCAACCTTGAGAGGAATCGGCCGAGGGCCGCCAGCCGACCATTGAGGCGCTGGACCTCGCGGAGGGACCTCGTGGGTTCCATCTCCAGGATGGCATTGACTTTCTTGGGGTTGGGCTCAATACCCCTCTTTGAGACCATGGACCCCAAGAACTTCCCTTCGTGTACCTCGAAAGTGCATTTTTTGGGGTTCAAACTTAAATCAAATTGCCTCATAATGGAAAATACCTCGGCCAAATCGGCCGTGTGGAGGTCGGCCTCCGTGCTCTTCACAATCATCTCATCGACGTAAGCTTGCAAGTTCCGGCCGAGGACTTTCTTGAACACCTTGGCAACCATCCTTGTGTACGTGGCTCCCGAGTTCTTGAGCCCGAATGCCATGACCCGGTAGCAAAAGACCCCTTCGGGGTTGGTGAACGCCGTCTTCTCCTCATCGTCCTCGTGCATGAAAATTTTGTGGTACCTCCGGAAGGCGTCTAGGAAGCTCATGAGTGCGCATCCCACCGTCTCGTCCACCAGCTGATCTATGTTGGGCAGCGGGAAGGGGTCCATGGGGCATGCCTTGTTGAGGTCCGTGTAGTCCACGCACATCCTCCATGTAGGTGGTTTAGGTGCGAGGACTACGTTCGCAAGCCATGCCGTCTTCATTCACCAGCTTAGTTTCTACCTCATCCACCTTTCTTTTCCCACCCAACATCTCATCATTAACGTTGGCCTTTCTTTTCCCCTCAATACTTCTTTTCTTTTCCTACTTGTTGCTATTTCATCCACCACTCACTCTGATGGATTATATGAACCCGGGGGTCCGGATTATACAACCCGTGTATATGTTTGAATATAAGAAATGGATAATAAAGCGGTAAATATTATATTAATTGAGCATAAAATGCTATTACAGAGGTTCGGGACGTGTAATAACGTTACAAGTACTGTAAGAAGGTAGAAGATGTCTGGTTAGGACACTGAGGGGGGGGGGGTGTTTATATACCCCCGGGCGCTACGGGCCCTAGGCCCGCGGGAGGAGCCGCGGGCCGCGCCGCGGGTCTCGCTCCACGCGAGGACCCGGCCCTTGGCCGAGCACGGAGCTCGGCCAAGGGGCCGAGGCCGGCCACGCCGACCCCGGGGTGGTTCGCCATGCTGCGCGGGTGAACGCGGGGTCCGACCCGGTCCGTGTTGTCCTGCTCGGATCCGGTTCCGTGATTATTCCATCACACTCCAATTTATAGTGCTCATCTACATATCTCACCCATGCTTCATCCTCAATTTCCACCATTGTTATTATTTCATTTATTATTATTTATTATTATTATTATTATTATTAATTATTATTCATTTTTCCTTTTGAAGTTCTTATGTATGTTGAAATCTAAGGATTAATCCTTAATTATTAATATAATTAATGTATTTCATTTTTATAAAAATATATTAATTGGAAAAAAAAATTACCCATTTCCAAAATGACACACATAACCTTAATAGGAAAAAAAATTCAGAACAAAATCTACTATACTAATAAGAGCCCAAGAGAGTTAGGTCTATAATGGGTTGAAAAAATGGCGGTCAAATTTTTTAATCAAATGAATGGCTCAGATTGATCAGATTTTAATTTTTCTTTGAGATTTCCTAATTTATCCTTAATGAATATGATTATCCGTTAACTTTTCCGTTAAATATTATCTTTTCCGTTAGTTTCTATTAGTTCACCGTTAACTTACTCATTGATTTTAATAAAAAATGTCTCAAGTTCGAACCCCATCCCAATTAAATTAAAGTTGGCATAATTAGTACTCTATTTTACTTTTATTAAACTAATTAATAATTTAGTAGCTACAACAAAAAATAATACATATGCATTTCTTTAATTTAGAATTATGTGTGTACAATTTTTTTATTCAAAAAAAATTATTCATTATCAATAAATTAAATAAGAGAAATAATTTCATTAGTTATATTGTCTTTATTTTTCTCCAATGTAAAACTTCTTTACATTCAAATTAATCAATTAATTATATTCACTACATTGTCTATTATCTTTTTTTTGTGCACTATTTTTTAATTAAATATCAAAGTTATAATACAAAATAATGCTATATATTTATTTACCAAGTATTTTATTAATACCATGAAAAAATTAAAAAAAAAACATAATTAAAAAAACCAGTCATATTAACTACTTGAGGGATTTGTTGACAAAGAGAGTATTCAAATCACACAACAAATTGAAGTGAGAACTACATCGCAATGTCCTTGTTTAATAATAAGCAATTAGCGATTAGCGTTAGCGGATTTGACCAGCGAATTATATAAACAGTTAGTAAAAAGATATTTAAAAAAATTAGCCGTTTAGATTAACATGTAAAATGACCTAAGGGTATACATATATTTCATAATAATAATAATAATAATAATAATAATAATAATAATAATAATAATAATAATAATAATAATAATAATAATAATAATAATAACAATAACAATAATAATAATAATTGTTATAAAAAAAAATAAAAATAAAAAGTATAACTAAGCCAATCATATTAACTACTTGGGATATTTATTGACAAAAAGAGTATTCAAATCACACAACAAATTGAAGTGGGAAACTATCTCGCAATGTCCTTGTTTGGCAATCAGCAGTTAGCTCTTCAATATTAGTATATATTTAATATTTTATGCCCTAATTTTTATTTGCTCTCCCTTATTTCCCGTATTTTGTTTCAACCATACCCATACAATTATTTTATTGACAATTATAATCAATCTTGACTATATTATCTTGCATTTATAAACTTAGAATTTCCTATTTAAATACGCAAATTCAACATTCAATTATATATGCATGAACAATTCCAATATAATCTTGCATTAATATATTTTATAGTACTTATTTAAAAAAAAAAAAAACATTGGACATTATCTCAATCGCGCAATGCGCGTAAAAAAACTAGTATTACAATAATTCTAAATCTTTTATTGCTATAAATTAAATGGTAAACATTTTAATATAATTGAACAAAAATATAATTATTATAATTTTTATTTTAGATTTTTTTTCCTTTTTTACATGTAACAATTTGAATTAGAATAATTAATATTTGTGCCTTAAATATAAAAAGGAAGACATTATTACTTTACCTTTTTTTCTTAAAAAATAAAAATATATTATATTATGTTACCCCTAATTTCACAAGATATTAGTGATGAAGTTAAAATTAAAAATAAAAAAACCAAAAAAAAAATTAATATCTAGAATTTTACCACATCATGAAGTGGTTGAATTGTAATGATAAAAAAATTAATGTAATTAACGTTTTCCTTACCATTAAGGATTAGTGGTTCACTTATTACCATGGAAGAAGGATTAAAGTAATTAATAATTAATAAAATAATAGCAGTAGGAAACGTGGGATAAATTATAAAAGGCAAATATGTGAATGACATTATAAATTGACAAGCATATATATATATTACAATCCCTAGCGTAAACAACTAAACATAATGTCTTTTTTCTATTAGGAAAAAAAAATAATAATGTCTTTCTTTTATTTCGTCCAAATATTTCAAAAAGTTCACATTTTAATTATCCTAATCCATATCATCAAGTACCACAAAAAAAAAAAGATAAATATTACAATAATTTTAATTTGTCAATTTCCTTTTTAATGTTTACCATTTAAAGCAATAAAAGAACAAAAATTATGTTACTGCTATAAAAAGTAAAATAATAAAGAAGAATTGGACAAATTCGCAATTATTATAACATTTTATCTTAATTTTTTTTTCCTTTTAAGGTTGTTGTGTTTAACATTTTGAATTAGGGTAAAGTTTTGTTATATTGAAAAAGAAAAACACATTAAATTCGATCCCAACCACATATGCATACTAACTAAAAAATAATAATAATAATGGTGAAAATAGGTGATAAATGTAACCGTGAAAAATATGTAGATCAATACTATAAATTGAAAATAGTGGAGATGGAGACAACAACAAGAGAAGAGAAGAAAAATGGTGGGGAATTAGATGTTGGGTGGGTAAAAAGTGGAAGCTAAAGTGGAATATGAAGACGGAAGTTGCAATAAGAAGGGGAAGCATGTGGATCAAGCCAAGATATTCGATCACAAAACAGTGCTCAAAACTTGCAATGCCTCACTTTGACCTGTGGATCAAATTAAACATTTTTAATTGCCAATTCAACCACTTTTAGTGTTTAGATAAAAAATCTTAGGGTTTCCAACACTCTTAAAAAATGATGATAAACCTAAGAGCATTGTGTGATAAGAAATTCATATATGTAAGAAATTAAATATTATTACAAATATAATATTTTCATTAAAAAATATAATGCCTGTTAAATTAAAAAGTATTATATAAGTGAGATCTATATATCCCACATGAGAATTTTTAATCAATAATGACATACATATATATAGGTATAATATAGTAATAGTTTTTTAGTAGATTTTGAACGTGAAAACGATATATATATACCTGGATGCGGTTTTATTATGCGTGAATGGAGATCTGGTTGGGTTGATAGTCGGTTGGGCGGACATGGATTGATCTGATCTGAGATCTTGCTACGTCTTCCTCTTACCATACCAACTACCCTATCTATAGCAACTACGAGCATCCCCAATGTCCATATACTGCACAGGTGCAACTAACTCAGCGTAGAGATCACAGTTCTTTTTTTTTTTTTTTTTATTTAATCCGTTTTTTATATTTATTAATTAATGTAAAGTATATAATTATCCTTTAGGGTTGAGATTTGAGACATTAAAACGTCTAGAACCCTAGCTAGCGCCAAGCGGCGAAACTTTTATTTTTTTGTTTTTTAATTGATCCGTTTAAAAAAAAAAGAAAAAATAAATAAAAATCTCCTGCTTTTGCGGACCTTCAGAAGTCAGAACAATAATTATAATAAATTATATTTAAAATAATTATAAATATAATTAATAAATAAAATAAAAAATTGTTGAAACTATGGTACAAAATACTGGATTCTCATCATATTGTGAATGCTCGAAGTATTCTATTTTAATTTGTCTCTTATTGTGTTATTCACAAATTATTATTATTATTATTATTATTATTATTATTATTATTATTATTATTATTATTATTATTATTATTGTTGTTGTTGTTATTATTATTATTATTTACACCCGTGCGATGCACGGAATACATTTGTTATAATATATTAATGATAATTATATTAAATCGATATATAAATTATTCCATGAAATTAAATATCATATTATGGTGCACGGTAATACCATACATACATGCATCCATGCATGCATGCATACATACATACATACATACATACATATGTGTGCGTGTGTGTGTGTATGTGTTAATTGTAGTCGTTATCTAACAAATTTCATTGCAAAAGGAGAAGAGTCATTATTAAAATCATTGATAATAACCATATCAGGATTGCATTGTAGTTAATGATTTATTATTGATTATAAAATCATTTCTAAATTTATTATCGATTATAAAATCATTTTTACGGATAATACCATATTATGGTAAACGGGTTAGACACTAACCATATGATTAGAGAGATAATTTCGATTCAGTTCAAACACAAATGGATTACAGAGAATATATCAGACTGTACCTCTAAACACTCCTAAGAGATAGGCTATTACATAGAGACTAAGTCTAACACCACAAACTATAACTATAGACTATACAATAATAATTATAATAATAATAACGCTCACACATATGAGGATTGCATCGCAAAAGGAAAAAAATAATGATTTTATAATGCATGAGTTAGACATGTGGTTTCCGTGATTTTATCATTACAGTGAAATAATGATTTATAATTTCCAAATTTATTATTAATTATAAAATCATTTCCAAATTTATTATTTATTATTGATTATAAAATTATTTTTACAATTTTATTATTGATTATAAAAAGAATAATTATTAAATTAAAAATGATTAAATTGTTAAATTATACTTAAGGTAAATATTAGGGATTATTTACTTATAGAATTGTTTTATTAAATTATTTATTGAATTATTTTATTAAATTATTTTATTATAAGTAGCGGAAAATTATTTAAATAAATTAGAGAATTAGTTATAAGTTATATAAATTAAAATTGGCAAAATCGGAACTATATTGTTAAAATTGTATTTTTAAATTATTAAATAAACAATATAAATTAAATTTGATTAAATTGTTTAATTATTCTTAGCAAAAATGCCAGTACCAGATGTACATTAGGAAATTTTATTTTTATTTTTTTGAATACTACTGACTCTATTACATTGTAGGGTTAATACCGCCTCCACTAAGGCTCGATCTCATAACCTCCCATATGAGAGAATCACTAAATACCATCCAAACACAAGGTGCTTGGCAAATTAAGAATAGATTAAGAAGTGACAAATAACAATAATGAATAACTTAACAAAAGCATGATTTTAATAGATTTAATTGTTGACATATTCCTCAATATTCATCTCGAAATAGACTCCTCATTATTTGAATCCCCTTCTTTGGTAGAATCCAAATTTCCAATCGAAGGTTCAGGCACCTATCTATCCAGAGAACCGTGAAAGTTAGGAAAATTTAAATACCTAATTAAAGTTGTACAAAAATCACAAATTTGCAAGTAAGCAATAGACGACCTCTTCAAAAAGATCATAATCTTCTCTGTCATAAACATGTGATGGGAAATCTGCATCTTTCAATATTCTCACAGTAGTTATGTCACAAAACTTCAGCATATACCTGTTATTAGTAGTTTTGTTTCTATACTCATTATAAACCACCACAAATCTATGAATTTGATAAATTTTGCATTTTTTAAATTTGTTGAGCCACTTTTCAACATACATTCAAGGAATATGCATATGTATAAAAGTTCCCTGAAATTGTAAAAAAACCATATGCATAGAATAAAATTTTAGAAATACGGAGTACAAAATATATATTAAGTTTAAGATTATAGTAAATAAAAAAATCATCTACATCATGTGCTACAAACTCTATACAGTTTATGATTTCAGAACCTCTTATCTCTGGAAGACGAACGACACGGAGCACTCTAAACCTTATGTTATTCCACTAGAGTCTAGGATGAAGTTGACTACCAATAATCTCGCTGTGAAGTTCAGTTGCCATTGAGAATCGGTGTAAATAGGAGAGTACAAATGCAGAAATACGTTGGAAGCTTACAACTTTGGATTTAGCACAATGACGGGTTTAAATAGCAAATTGTTATGTTATTACTATAATTAATTATTACATTTTATTCTATACTATTACGTTGTTTACTCCTCTTTAATTACCATAATATAGTGTTATTTATTCTTTGGATTTAGAATAAACTTTTATTCTACGTTAATATTACCGATCAAATTAACCATAATTAATTATACCATGATTTTCTACGTTAATATTACCGATTTATTTGTTAATATTCTTACGCTTTTTATTCTAATTATAATTAAGGACAACACAATATTACCAAATATTACAGTGCAATATTACCAATTTCCATTGCATCATTTTCTTACCAAATAAAAATTACCATTACTTTGACCAGTAAAAATAAGTTTGGGCGGGAAAACACTAGAAGGGATTTTACTTTTGTATATATATATATATATATATATATATATATATATATATATTATATATATATATATATATATATATATATATATATATATATATATATATATAATTCAAGTAGTTGTTGATTTCAACTTCACCAAATTATATCAAGATCTCATGAACCCGCTTCAATGCGACAAGACCTAGCTTATCATTGAAAGAAGTTATTTAAATGAAACTTCACATCTGACTTCACCGGACTATATCTAGATCTCATGAACCTGCTTCAAGACGAAAAGGCCTACCTCATCACTAAAAGAAGATCTTTAAATGAAATTTCACATCCAACTTCACCGGACTATATCTATATTTCATAAATCCGCTTCAAGGCGACAAGACCAACCTTATCACTAAAAGTAGATCTTTATGAATTTTTACATCCGACTTCATCGAATTATATCTAAATATCATGAACCCGCTTCAAGGCGACAAGGTCTACCTTATCACTAAAAGAAAATTTTTAAATGAAATTTCACATCATTCCACTAAGTCAGATTTGTATATACTATACGTGTACGTGTGTGGGTGTGTGAGTTAAATGTGTTTGTGCACGTAATGCGTCTGTGTGTATATATAAGTATCCATATATCCCATGCAAATACACACATGTTTATGCGTAAATATGTAATGTGCATCCATGCAAATACCCATAAACAGATCTTCCTAGCTGTATTCAAGAAATATATATAGGTAGTGTATACATATGCCAATTCCTATATAGGTTATATATATTTTTACTTTGTTGCATGTTGGAAAATGTAAAGTTAACTATCCTGACATCTATAAATTAATTCAACAATAACTAATTAAAGACAACTCAACAAATTAATTAATTTTAAAAAGTTAATAAATTAAAAACGGGTGCAAAGTTTGAATATGAGATTATTCGTAGATCATAAGTTAAGATAGACTGAGATTGTTTAATTTAATTTTACAAATTAATTATCTCAACAATGTTTATTTTGGGTTATTTTCCTTCCCGGTCTGGAAGGTTAAAAATTTGTTTAAATAATATGTGATCAAATTCTTTTGATATTAATATCTAACATTCATGGCTTGATCCCATGGTCTAGTGGTTAGGACATTGGACTCTGAATCCAATAACTTGAGTTCAAATCTCGGTGGGACCTTTCAAATTGGTAATATATTAACTTTGGGTTGTATTTTAAGTAGCAAATGGGCACTTTTTGTAGAGAAGAATTCGGGTTTAAACTGGGTTCGATTCCCGTAGGCCAGCTTCCATGGCCTGGCCTTCCGAAGCGAATGCGGAGGACCGATTATGAGATTGTTTGATTTTTTTTTTCACTTCTCCTCTTTACCACGTAGTGTTATTGTATAAGTTCCTATCTTCTAACATTCATGAATATGAGATTGTTTGATTTTTTCACTTGTCATCTTTACTAATCAGTGTTATTGTATAAGTTCCTATCTTCTAACATTCATGAATATGAGATTGTTTGATTTTTTCACTTGTCATCTTTACTAATCAGTGTTATTGTATAAGTTCCTATCTTCTAACATTCATGAATATGAGATTGTTTGATTTTTTCACTTGTCCTTTTTAATACTCAGTGTTATTGTATAAGGTCCTATCTTTAAGTTGGGTGCATGGTTGTAGAGATCATTATGTTCGTTATTCACTTCTAGATTGTTAGGAAATTAACTATTTATGATGTGGAACACAAAACTACGTTGTGGGGTAACCAATGCTCTAAAAGAGAATTCACTATCCCCTATCCTTTAATGTTTACCCATCAATCAATGCAACCATGCACCTCGAAAGTATCATAGAGGATAAGTGAGAAGGATGAGAACAATAGTTCTAGGAATGATCTTAATTCCTTTCTCTCATTTTATTTGTCCTACTTACTATTCATTTGTCAAACTAATTCTTTCTTATTTGTTTATTTTCTTTAGTATTTTTTACATAGTTTTAAATTTGATTTTTTGTATTTAATAGTACTTTTAGTGTAGTTTGTAAATATATAAATTTTGTATACTAATACTAAAGTTAATATTATGAAAAATTGAATTAAAAATAACTACAGTCAAGGCTCGTAACTGAACCAGACACATAAATGGGACGGAGGGAGTATTATATTATTATTGATCAATCCATTGTATTTAAAGTACAAGAAGATATGTATGTATAAAGATACAAAGAGTCCTAGACAAGAGATGAATGGTAAATAATATATATATATATATATATATATATATA
The DNA here is from genome assembly GCF_001879475.1 of Ipomoea nil. Taxonomy (NCBI): domain Eukaryota; kingdom Viridiplantae; phylum Streptophyta; class Magnoliopsida; order Solanales; family Convolvulaceae; genus Ipomoea; species Ipomoea nil. The sequence continues at coordinate 580,857 of NW_017617829.1, forward strand.
TATATATATATATATATATATATAATAGAGGTATAGGAAGAAGGAATTCTAGGGCCCATTTACCTACTGAAAATTTTCTCTAGTTTTCTGAAAATCTGGAAATTTATACAATAGAAAAACAAAAACATGTTTACTAGCATAGTTTTTCATTTTAAAAACTGGAAATAATTTTCCAATTTTGTAGAAATCTGGAAACTTTTAAAATTTGTTTTCTAAATTGAAAACAAAATCATCATCTATAATCTATTTGATTATATATCACTATAACTACATTTTCACAATTATGCGTAGTCACATATTTTTTAATTACTATGTGTATATGATACATTAATTATCATCTCCTTGTACTTATCACAATCTTCTATCTTTTCTACTCACATTATTTATATCACTACTACAAAACAAAGCTACTACGGTGATTTTTTTTACACATACACGACGATTTTTGATGTTTCAAGTAAGTGACTGACGTCGTAAATAAATACTTTCTATGATGGTTTTTTGAAACCGCCATGTATGTTACATATATACAGTGATTAAACAATCGTCGTATAATCATAAACATATACGCCGTGTGGATGATTTTTTTAAACAAATTACATACTTTATACGGTGATTGCATTGGGAAGTAGGCACGAAATTTGGGCTTTTGGAAGGGGAAAAAAGAAAGCACATTACAACATAGGGCTATGCAGAATCCGACCGACCTGATTTACTCGACATACCCGCCGCCCGAATTAGGAATATACGAACCTATCCGAACCCAAGATCACATATCCGATCCGCGACTTTATACGGCGTCGATTAATGTAGTTCGGGTGGGGTAGGATAAATTGATATCGTCGGTGGCTGTGCGTCGGCGGTGGGGAGAAGGGAGAAGGGCGTCGTTGGGTGGGAGAAGCTAAGGGAGAAGGGCGTCGTTGGGTGGGAGAACTGATGAAAATGAAAGCTGATATCTGTTTTTAAAAACTATAACACGTCGGCTATTAGGATATAGCCGACGATATATATGGAATATTAAAAAAAAGTAATAAAATAATCTATGACGTCGGATAAATAGATAGCCGATGTCATAGTATATTTAATTTTTTTATTTTTTTATTATTTATTTATAACGTCGGCTATTTTCTAATTGCCGACGTTATATGTTATAAAAATACAAAAAATACAAAAAGGCTTTAACGTTGGTTATCTATATAGCCGACGTTAAATGCCCGACATTATATGTGAATTCTGTAGTAGTGGTGACTAGTGATTACTAGAAGCCCTTGTTCTCTAGGGATTTTTTGGGAGAAATCAAGTAAATCGTAAACCCTAGGTCTATATACTTTATTTTATGAAATGTGTTGTGATATTTTGTGATATGTGATCAATATTTGCTGATATATTGCAATATATTATGAAAATTAGGGTGGAAGCATTGTTAAATCATAAACCCTAGTTTTATATACTTTGTTTTATGAAATGTGTTGTGATATTTTGTGATATGTGGTCAATATTTGCTGATATATTACAATATATTTTGCCATTACGGTGGAAGCAATGTTAAATCGTAAACCCTAGTTTTATATACTTTGTTTTATGAAATGTGTTGTGATATTTTGTGATATGTGGTCAATATTTGCTGATATATTGCAATATATTATGCCATTAGGGTGGAAGCAGTGTTAAATAGTAAACCCTAGTTTTATATACTTTGTTTTATGAAATGTGTTGTGATATTTTGTGATGTGTGGTCAATATTTGCTGATATATTGCAATTTATTATGCCATTAGGGTGGATGCAGTCTTAAATCATAAATCCTATTTTATATACTTTGTTTTATGAAATGTATTGTGATATTTTGTGATTTGTTGTCAATATTTGCTGATATATTGCAATATATTATGCCATTAGGGTGGAAGCAGTGTTAAATCGTAAATCCTAGTTTTATATGCTTTGTTTTATGAAATGTGTTGTAATATTTTGTGATATGTGGTCAATATTTGCTGATATATTGCAATATATTATGCCATTAGGGTGGAAGCAGTGTTAAATCATAAACCCTAGTTTTATATACTATGTTTTATGAAATGTGTTATGATATTTTGTGATATTTGGACAATATTTGTTGACATATTTCAATATATTATGCCAATATGCCATTACGGTGGAAGCAGTGTTAAAGAGTTTGAGAAACCGATTTCTGATTTTTGATTTCTGCCTTTTGAATCTTGTGAATACTGTGCATATTTTGAAAGGTCCCTTACAGAGTTAAAGGCTTGAATGTGAAATTTCCAATGTTGAAATTTCCATTTATTGGTGGAAGTCCTTAACTGAAATCCAGATAATGATGAACTGAGTACAATTCCTGAAACTCCTTATGGATGTATGACCCTTAAATGCCCTTAACTGTTTGTAATATAAATATGAAATCTTGATAAATGATAACACAAACAAGTTGTAACACCCCCGATTTTTGGCAGAATTTTAAACATTTTAAGCTTAATACATACGATAAGATCTAATCATTGATACCAAAATAATGCGGAAGCTAAACATCATATTCGGGGATGTTATGCCACACATAAGCTAAGAAATTAGATGCACAGGCTACTAAACAACAAAACATAATCCAAAGGTAACATTTGTTTAACATAGTGGCTCACAGACTAAAACTAGGAACCTCGGCACCGTCTAGCACGCTCTCGAATCAACTATTCTGTACCTGAAAAATATATGGTGTAGCAACCGTTAGCGAATAATACTAAGTAACCCACTCCCACGCAATGAGCACAATAAGTAGAGATATAAGAAAATCTTTTCGAGAATTGGGAATACATAGATATAGTTTTAACAACTCTAGCTTTAAAATCAGAATATAGACTCATTGGGGATTACACTCATCAACATAACCAAATTCATGACATACCAATAGACTTGACACGATAAGACAACAATAGGATACAAGGATAACAAATCGTGACCACATTACACATTCCATGCTCCAACCTTATGCCAAGTTCCAACCTTATAACACCTCTCCATCCTTATATCAGTTCTAACATGTACCTCCGAGACCACACTGTACACTAGTCCAACCTTATCCCTCCGGAGTAATGCTCCACGCCTGCTTTTCGGCCTGCTTTTCATAATTATAATCATAATTTCACCACAACGCAATAACATAAGCACACCCAGTGCATCATCATAGGCACCGCAGCGCCATAACATAAGTACCGAAGTACATTATCGTAATCACCGCAGTGCATCATCCGCCAATCATTCAGAGCACGCAGCTCATTACCACCAATCTTAACACATTCATCATACATGGACATTATCATAACATTCAAGATGATCATACGACTCATAAGAAACATCATAGACTTTACTTTAATCCAACGACTCAAGTTCAATCTTATGATTTTTAGCCCGTTTAGTAGGAAGTCTCTTAGAAAATTTAGAAGCCATAACATACATGAATTGCTCAAGCACTTCCACTCTAACACCCCCAATTTTGAGCATAATTTAAAATCGTTAAAGCTTATGAAATAAAGGCAAGACTGTAACACACACTCAAAACAAGCTATAATAAAAACCTTAACGCATGCAGATAACATAACAAAACACTAGCACAGCGGATGATAAAAGGGTTGTAACACCCCGTGTTACGATCCCTAAAACCAATTAAATCATTTAATTAATCACCTAAGAGAAAGAATTAAATCACAACAATTAATTAGGGAGGCCCACCATAGTCCATAAGCCCTTATTCCTAAACCCAATCCTTAGTCCCAAAAGGAATAGAGTTAGCAAACCTATAGTAATTAGGCCTAAGTAAGACTCTTAGATATATAAATAGGGAACATAAGGAGGCACCTAGAATCCCCACGAGATTAACGCCCCACCGCCCCAAAAGAGCTCCAAGAATCCCCTTAGAAGAAATCAAGAAAGCAAGAAAGCTTAAAGAAAGACCCTTCATAGCCAAGGAATTAATTAAGGCTAAGAGGTAACCCATGTCTCAACAAAACCTATTTTCATAGCTATGATTCCCCTTTTAGGATTTCCCCATATTATTGTGTATTTATGATTGTGATATTATTATTGATGATTGGTGGGATGATTCCATGGGTGATCTTGATGATGAGAGGTTCTTGATAATTATGGTGTTCTTGATAATTATATGACGTTCTTGATGATTATATGATGTTCTTGATAATTGTAAGATGTTCTTGATGTTTATGTGATATTCTTACCGAATCTTGATATTAGAAGATGAATTGTGTCCTTATTGATTTAAAAGTGATTAGAACCCTAGGTTGTATCGCATGATATCATTCTTGGTATATGGGTGGGAATTCGCATGATTGGGTGTTGATTATGTTTAGAAAAGCATGATAGGTTATGTGCCGTATATTTCTTGATTTTGATCCGTTAATTGTCTACGTGCGTTATCAATTGCGTTTGAAAGTGTCTAAGCATGGTTTCGGGTTCCACAAAGGTTCCCGGGGCGTTTTTGTGATGAAAGAGTCAGTGGGGGTAGGGGACCCGCCACCTACCCGCGGCCTTTTTGGGCAACGCCGGCAGCGGGCAGCCGGCGGGCGGGCAGCTGCCCGCCGGGCACCCGTTGCCCGGATTTGCTACCGCCGGCGGGTGATCCCTCACCCACCGGCTACCCGCTGGTTTGAACCCCACCTTGGGATTTTGGCTTCCCCGTTTGATGTTTCCCCGACCCCCGTGGCGTCCCAACGGACTCCGTCTATCGTGCCTATGTCTAGTTTGATATTTCGGGTACCGTTCGTAGGTTGTATGAGTCTTATATATTGCATGCTAGTTGAATTGGTATCCCGTTGACCTAGGTGAAAGAAGTATGAACCCCTTAAGATTATTCTTTGTATGTGAAGGATCACGCATAGGTTTTGTTATACGTTTTCTCCCCCTTCCCAACGTGATAATGTGGGTTGCATGTGCTTGCTATGTGTTATGTGTGCATGATACCCCAATCCGGTTGCGATCGGATTGGTTATTCCTGAGCTGCGGTTCAGAAGCTGGCTGCGGTCAGATTTACACCCTTGGGCTGCGGTCCACCGTTTGGTTGCGATCAAACGTTTCTACATGAGCTGCGGTTCATACTTTCCTGGTTGCGGTCAGATGACATACTCTTGGGCTGCGGTCCACTGTTTGGTTGCAATCAAACTATGATGAGCTGCGGTTCATCGGTCGGTTGCGATCGACCCCTCCGTGTTGCGATATGGGGCAGGGTGCTGCGGGGCCGTGTCAGAGCTATATGCGCTGACCCTCATGTATGGGCATGCGATTGGTCCTGTGGCGCCAACAAAATGTGCTATGTGATGAAGTACGGATGAGTTGTTGTTATGAGTATGTTGGGGATGTGACTAGGGGATTTGCACTGGGAATCACATGTGTTGGGTTATGATCATTAATTATGCTTATGTTTACCTGTCTTGCCTGTTTGTAACTATATATGTTGGTTAAACTGCTGTCTGTGCTTAGCCCTATCTGATGAGTCTATCCCTGTTTTAAAAGCTAGAGTTCGTAGGATATATCTTCATGTTCAAAATAGTTTTCGTATATCTATATATATCTATATGTATTGTATTTCAACGCGTTGGAGTGGGTTACCAGCATCTCTCGCTGAACATATATATTTGGCTTTCAGGCACAGAAGAATAACTCACTGGAGCGCGCTAGAACTTGGAACGTAGAAGTAGTTAGTTTCCCTTTCGGCTTGCGTGCCATGTTTACGCATTTACATTATTGAGACATTAGTTAGTTAGCCTGTGCACCTGAGTTCTCTAGCTCAGGTGTGACATAGCACCCCGTACTCTTGTATTCTTTTTGGGAATTAATGAGATTTCACCTTTATTTTATAAGTTTTAAATATCTTGAAAATCTGGGGTGTTACAAGGGTAACTGGATAACATAAAATCCAAAACAAGGGTGTTATGCCACGCTTATCAACAGGATAAATGCTACGGTCAAATCTGCATGGTATACAACTATCCAAAAACTCATAGTCTAAAGCTAAATCGGCTCACAGGCCGTAAAGCAAGGGAAAGATACTACACTATCGGGCACTAGACATCGTGCTCGACTAGACATCACCTGTAAGAACACAAAGATAAACATGGGACGACGTCGGGTCAGCGAATAATGCTGGTAACCCACCAATACATGTGAAATAACATACATAGGTAAGATATAAGCTGTCAAACCATTTTCGAAACGGAATACATATATATAAGTGTAAAACCATGAGTCAAAACCAACGTAAGACTCAACACTCTCAACAAACAACACGGGAACACATCCCAAGACCACAAGAACAACAGAACTCACAAAAGAGTCAAGGCATGATCTATCATCACTCAATAGATCAAAACCCGACAAGTACAACGCGAAAGAATAAGACTCACACAACCGGCAACACATGCCAAGGCCACACATGCCTTTGTGACTACACACGTCACAAGAGAAGAACACACAACACCGGCTACAATAGCCCTCGTGACATCACCCATCACGAGTTGATATGCCTTCCTTATGCCCTGTTCCAACCTTATGGCTACCCCCAACCTTGTTTCTTCTTTCCAACCATTACCTCCAGGACCCCTGTACTTCTTAGTCCAACCTTTTCCCTCCGGGACCGTCGTCCCCTACCAACGACCACCAACGAGACCACCAATTTCATAGTACACAAGGTACCGTACACACACACGGCAACACATGCCTTCCCAAGAAATACGTGGACCCATCACTCAGGCCACAACTCCATAATCACGTCACGACCACCACGAGGACCGCTGCAATACCTTGGTGACTAGTGTCCCATACCACTAATCGTGCAATCCAGGTAAAGCCACACACACATCACACTTCAACAGGAATCAATTAACGGATTACAACGAAGGTATGAAACATACTCAATCAAGAAATGGGTCACAGTCCAACAACAACAACGATGAATAACACAAGTTATCATCAACCAATCGGAAGGTACAAACGACACACACGCTAGCATTAGACACCAAACTAGCATGCTTATCAACGGGTAAACCAAAGGTAGTTCCGAGGAACACACAAGACACATCACGGTTCAACGAAACACAATGTTGAACACTTAGCACGATTCAAGACACCAAATACCTATATGGCTTCCTACGATATAGTTCTATACATACGAAACATCAAGGAGACACTCAAATAGTTCCACAAAAGAACATCAGGAAGTCAAAAGACCAAATACCGAGTCAAAAGAATCTTGGGGAACAAATCCCATCACAACACCGAAGTGTTCCCCGCGGGTAGACCCACAGGTAGGCCCCTACCCGTGGTTCTACCCGCGGGTACACTACCCACGAGGCCAATGTACCTACGGGTGGGCGGCGGGTAGGACTCTGCCCGTCGTTCCGCCCGCGGGTACATCCCTGTGTCCAAAATAATCCCTTCGGGGATTTTCAACTCCAAGCTCAAATTCAAGTCCAAAACATGCCAAATCTCACCCAATGCAACAAAATGACTTGAATCATAGGAAATGCCAAGAAATGGCACAAATGAACCCTAAACACAAGCTCTAGATATGCATTTTCACAAGACAAATGCATAAACACTCACATTTCATAGCAAAAACACATGTAGAATCCAAGAAATCACATATAGGTAAGCAAAATAGATTTTGTAGAGCATGGGTTACCTCTTGTAGACTAAAAGACTTCACTTTACACCTCAACAAGCTCCCCACAAGGCTTACTTTCCAAACCCACTTCAAGAACAAACCAAAAGATCATAAAGATCCTACCTTTAAGAAAAAGACATCTAAGATGGAACCAAAAACACAAGATGGACTTAGATCTTACCCTCCTAGATGCCCAAATAGGTGAAAGGTTGAATCTTGGAAGCAAATCTTGAAATCTTGGCAAGGTCTCAACTTAGCTTGGAGGAAAAGCTACTCACCTTTCTAGAGAGAAGGTAGAGCTAATGTTTTAGAAAGTGTAAGAGGTGAAATGAAGATGTCTTCTAGGTTAGGTTACAATACTAACACTTGGTGAAAGGTCAAGAATGCCCTTACTAACATTTGAAAGTGTAAGGAACAAGGGAACTCTCTTCAAAGCTAAAGGTACAACATGACTTTGAAGTTGACTAGTCAAATACTAGTCCTCAAGTATTAAAAATCAGGATTTTAGGAATTAATTCCTCAATTGGAATAGGATTAATTACTCAATTAATCCATTGATTGAATGTGGATTTTTGGGGTGTCACATCCTCTCCCCCTTCAAAGAAGCTTCGTCCTCGAAGCTTGGGTACGACGAATTAGAAACAAACGGTGATAGGAATCAACATTGTGACAAGAGGTTCAAGAACGAGTTCTTTTGGTCAAAGCTCAAAAGATTTCACAAGAATTTCAAACAAGAAAGATGGTATATCAATCAAGGATTGGCAAGAGTTTAACAAACGGATGGATTGAGCATCACGAACTCTAGTCTTAAGACCAACTTCAACTTCTAGCCAAACATTAAGAACAAGACAACTAACACAAAAACTCACTATTACTACTAGGCTAACTAAGCAACAAAGCAACAAACAAAACAAGCACGAAAGCAACACAAACAACCAACAACGGCTACAACGGCTAAGGAGACACAACTACTAAGGACAAGGCGAACAAGGTGGCCACGGCTTCTAGAAAGACTCGCTCTCCGACTCCTCGGACTCTTCCTCGTCTTCCCCTCTACTACTCGAGCTGGCTTCGATCTGGTCTAGCCTGTGATGCATAGCGACGAACTGCGTCTTCATGTAGGCAAAGCTCTCCTCGATCAAGCGGTTCTGCTGACGAAGCAAAGCAACAACACGCTCTTCGTGCGACATGGAGTCATGCTCCCTCTTGGTGCGAGCTTCTCTTCTTCGTCGGTTCTCTTCACCCTCCGAGTCGCTTTCTTCAGCTGCAACGGCCTCCGGTGCTCCCACCTCGTCCTCAAGGTCGACTTCATCTTCGGCTTCCTCATCACCTCCCAAGCTCTGGACGGCGAGACTCAACTTCCCCGCATGGATTCCAAGCGTAGCTGCCAACTCGACCCGTTCATCAGGTGCTTTCCTTGCCACTTCCTCCAGCGTGATATACTCACCATCATCCAACTGAAACAGATTACAACTCCGAAGGTTGGTGGCATCCAACACTAGCTTTCCCACAGCCTTGGGAAGGAAACAATCCACACTGACACCCTTCCTAACCAAGATCCAACTCAACACCATCCCTTAAGGCAAACTCTTCCGGTTGTGATCCCGGCAAAACACCATGTGTTGCAACATCAAAGCAGGCAAGTTGAACTTAACCATGTTCTTGAGACAGAAGGCAAAAGTACACTCCAACTTACCCAACAACTTGCTCTTGTTGTTGTTCGGCAACAAACAGTCCGATACCAACATCACCAAAATCCTTTGCTCCGCAGTCAACCACTTCTTCTCTGGCCTTGACACTTGAGTGAAACCACTCGTACGGCCTAACAAGTAGCTCAAGTAGTCACGGTACCCCATGGTATCCGTACTAATCCAAGAATGACCACTATACTGAGCGACTCCGGTAGCAGTCAAACTAAAAAGTTGAGCCAGCCTCTTCTTAGAAAGCACAACTTTCACACCTCTCACCTTAGAGGTGATCTCAAGCTTCTCACCCTCTTTTGTCACAACCATGTGACGATAAAACTCTTTAACCAAACTCGGGTAAGTCTCAGCCCTTATGGAGAGAAACCCATCCAACAAGCCCTGGAATTTAAGCATATCCAACAAGGAACTAGAAAAAGATTCCGGGTCAAAAGCTTTACCTTCAAGAACAAGGTAGTGGGCATCCACCCATTCCGCTTTTCAAGCCAAACTTTATCTTCTAGGCATGGTAAGAGATAACCCAAAGCTCAACAAATAAAGCCCACAACCTCCTCTTCTTCATCCTTACACTCGCTGCCCCTCTCTCTCTCTCTCGAGCTCTCTCTCTCTCTCGCCCGCTCGACTCTCTCGGTGACAGCAGGTCGGCGCGGCACGGCGGAGCTCCGGGCTGCTGCGACAGCGGCGTGGCGGTGGCTCGGCGACGGTGGGGCGACAGGTTGGTGGTGGTGGCGGTGAAGCTACGGGTTGGGGGTTGGGTTAGGTGTTCTCACGGGTAGAGAAGAAAAGAAGAAAAGAGAATTTGGGATTTTAGGGATTTGGGAGAAGTTGGGAAAAAAATGATTTAATTTGGGGATTTTGGGTAAAGTGGGAATTTATGGTTTAGATGGAATTAAAATTGGATAAGTTCTAAGAAAGACAATTGGCTCAAGTGGTTTAGAGGTTGGGTTGACAAAGAATAGGTTTGGGTTCAAAACTCAAAGGTTAAAATTAAACATTAGGCTTAATTTTTAAGATACACAAAAAGGAATTTTGGCATGAATTGGCTATCTCCAAATTCAAAGAATACTTGAAGAATTTGGGAAGTTCACAAAGGAATTGTTGTAAGAACAACCAAGGGTAGGGATTGTAGAATTGGCCCAAGTACAAAGCATTCCAAAGATAGATGACTAACTTCACAACGAGGCTTATGTGCCAACTAAAGATGTCACTTAGCAAGAAAATTTTACACTAAGCTCCAGAAGAATTGCTATCAAGGAAAAACATGCCAAGGATTGCCAAACAAAAGACAACTACGAAACACAAGATAACACTCAAGACAACAACGAACACGATGATCACGGAAAAACAAGGATAGGCTAGAGGAAAGGGTTACCTGCCAACTCTTCCTCCACCAAGCCCTCCGACTCGGCCTGTGAATGTGCCATCACGAAGACCCTCCCAGGTGGCCTAGCTCCAACTGCTCCGCGACCCGAACTAACTCCCGATGCTCCTCCGGCTCCCGGGGGTGGCGGCTACGCTCTTTGACCGGCAAGCTGGGGACACTCCGCGACCTTGTGACCTCGATCCCCGCATCGGAAACACCTAAACGCCTGGCCATGACAATCTTGGCCCGCGTGCACCTTCCCACATCTACGGCAAACAACCGTCTTAGCTTGATCCCGATGCTCCACTCTGATAGGTCCTTGAGAAGAAGATGACACATGTTTGGCCTGGAAACCCGGTCTTGGCTTCTTAAAGGTAGAAGAACCTCCGCCCTAAGCCCTCTTCCTAGCTTGCTCGTACGATCCTCTCAGAAGCTGCTGCACGCGATACACATCGGCGGCACACACGTAAGCGTCCTTAAGAGAACTCGGCCTACTCACAGTCAAAGCTTTTCGCGCCTCATAGTTCAAACCGGCCACGAATTTCTCGACTTTAGCGAGTTTTGTAGGCACGAGCATCCTCGGAAAACGTGCTAACTCCAAGAACGTCTTTGTGGTATTCAACCACGGACATGGATCCTTACTGCAGGTGGAGAAACTCGTTATACATGGCGGCGCGCACATGTGCTGGGTAGAACCTCTCGCGCATTCTGTCCTTGAGCGCGGACCAGTCGCACTCGGGTTTTTCAAGAAAAGTCGGACCTTCATGGACCCACCGCAAATCCGCTTCTTGGCAAAAGTAAAACGTTGCCAACTCCACTCTCCTCTCTTCGGGGCAGCCTACAACGGTAAAGATCTTGTCGAACACCCGTAGCCACTCTACAAAGACTACTGGGTCTTCCTTGCCGGCGAGGGTAGGCGGCCGATGTCCCGACACTAAACGTCTTACGTCACGGTGCCCAGCAGGAGGAGGAGGCGGCACAGCGTGATTGTTGTTCAACAAAGCTTCACTGAGCGTCTGCATGGTCTGTGTCAGCTGGTGAAGGTTCTGAGCGAGCTGCTCGTTGGTCGGGATCTCCGGAGTGCGGGCTCGGGGACGAGGAGGCATCGCAACTTCTACAACAACAACACGGTTACCCAAGAAAGCAAACAAGCAAAGAACAGAAGGCAACACACAGCTCACCGCGCAACCTAGAATCCTAAGCCTAACACTTAACTTCTTAAGGTCGCTTAAGGGTCTCAAACCACACATAACCACTTAGAAAGTCTAGACTTAACTCCTCCTAGGCTCAAACCTAGGCTCTGATACCAACTATAACACCCCGTCAAAACAGGCTATAATAAAAGCCATAACGCATGCAGATAACATAACAAAACACTAGCACAACGGAAGATAAAAGGGTAACTAGAAAACATAAAATCCAAAACAGGGGTGTTATACCACGCTTATCAACACGATAAACGCTATGGCCAAATCTGCATGGTATACAACTATCCAAAAACTCAGAGTCTAAAGCTAAATCGGCTCACAGACCGTAAAGCAAGGGAAAGATACTACACTATCGGGCACTAGACATCGCGCTCGACTAGACATCACCTGTAAGAACACAAAGATAAACATGGGACGACGCCCGGTCAGCGAATAATGCTGGTAACCCACCAATACATGTGAAATAACATACATAGGTAAGATATAAGCTGTCAAACCATTTTCGAAACGGAATACATATATATAAGTGTAAAACCAAGAGTCAAAACCAACGTAAGACTCAACACTCTCAACAAACAACACGGGAACACATCCCAAGACCACAAGAACAACACAACTCACAAAAGAGTCAAGGCATGATCTATCATCACTCAATAGATCAAAACCGACAAGTACAACGCGAAAGAATAAGACTCACACAACCGGCAACACATGCCAAGGCCACACATGCCTTTGTGACTACACACAACACCGGCTACAATAGCCCTCGTGACATCACCCATCACGAGTTGATATGCCTTCCTTATGCCCTGTTCCAACCTTATGGCTACCCCCAACCTTGTTTCTTCTTTCCAACCATTACCTCCAGGACCCCTGTACTTCTTAGTCCAACCTTTTCCCTCCGGGACCGTCGTCCCCCACCAACGACCACCAACGAGACCACCAATTTCATAGTACAGAAGTTACCGTACACACACACGGCAACACATGCCTTCCCAAGAAATACGTGGACCCATCACTCAGGCCACAACTCCATAATCACGTCACGGCCACCACGAGGACCGCTGCAATACCTTGCTGACTAGTGTCCCATACCACTAATCGTGCAATCCAGGTAAAGCCACACACGCAGCAAACTTCAACAGGAATCAATTAACGGATTACAATGAAAGTATGAAACATACTCAATCAAGAAATGGGTCACAGCTCAACAACAACAACGATGAATAACCCAAGTTATCATCAACCAATCGGAAGGTACAAACAACACACACGCTAGCATTTAGACACCAAACTAGCATGCTTATCAATGGGCAAACCAAAGGTAGTTCCGAGGAACACACAAGACACATCACGGTTCAACGAAACACAATGTTGAACACTTAGCACGATTCAAGACACCAAATACCTACACGGCATCCTACCATATAGTTGTAGACATACGAAACATCAAGGAGACACTCAAATAGTTCCACAAAAGAACATCAGGAAGTCAAAAGACCAAATACCGAGTCAAAATAATCACGGGGAACAAATCCCATCACAACACCGAAGTGTTCCCCGCGGGTAGACCCACGGGTAGGCCCCTACCCGTGGTTCTGCCCTTGGGTACACTACCCACGAGGCCAATGTACCTGCGGGTGGGCGGCGGGTAGGGCTCTGCCCGTTGTTCCGCCCGCGGGTACATCCCTGTGTCCAAAATAATCCCATCGGGGATTTTCAACTCCAAGCTCAAATTCAAGTCCAAAACATGCCAAATCTCACCCAATTTAACAAAATGACTTGAATCATAGGAAATTCCATGCAATGGCACAAATGAACCCTAAACACAAGCTCTAGATATGCATTTTCACAAGACAAATGCATAAACACTCACATTTCATAGCAAAAACACATGTAGAATCCAAGAAATCACATATAGGTAAGCAAAATAGATTTTGTAGAGCATGGGTTACCTCTTGTAGACTAAAAGACTTCACTTTACACCTCAACAAGCTCCCCACAAGGCTTACTTTCCAAACCCACTTCAAGAACAAACCAAAAGATCATAAAGATCCTACCTTTAAGAAAAAGACATCTAAGATGGAACCAAAAACACAAGATGGACTTAGATCTTACCCTCCTAGATGCCCAAATAGGTGAAAGGTTGAATCTTGGAAGCAAATCTTGAAATCTTGGCAAGGTCTCAACTTAGCTTGGAGGAAAAGCTACTCACCTTTCTAGAGAGAAGGTAGAGCTAATGTTTTAGAAAGTGTAAGAGGTGAAATGAAGATGTCTTCTAGGTTAGGTTACAATACTAACACTTGGTGAAAGGTAAAAAATGCCCTTACTAACATTAGAAAGTGTAAGGAACAAGGGAACTCTCTTCAAAGCTCAAGGTACAACATGACTTTGAAGTTGACTAGTTAAATACTAGTCCTCTAGTATTAAAAATCAGGATTTTAGGAATTAATTCCTCAATTGGAATAGGATTAATTACTCAATTAATCCATGGATTGAATGTGGATTTTTGGGGTGTCACAAAGACTATTACTAATACCGAAACAGAGCAGAAGCTAAATAATAGAGTTGGGGTGCTATGCCACATCTAATCTAAAGAACCTAGATACACAAGCTAAACTAACTAATCAAAGTATAATCCATAGTCATTATCCGAATACAAGCACGGCTCACAGGCCGACTAACTAAACTAATACTTACTAAGCCAGGAACCGCAACTCCTTCTAGCGTGCTCTCGATCAATTAATCAGTACCTGAAAAACATGCGGTATTACAACCGTTAGCAAATAATGCTAAGCAACCCACTCCCCGTTGAGTACAATACATATAGATATAAGAAATCATTTTGAGACTTAGAATACATAGTATTGTCCTAAACGACTCTAGGTTCAAAACCAGGAATCAGACTCAAGGCACATCAATAGACTCGACACGGCAAGACGGATTAAGACACATCATGCAACTAAGACCACAAAACAAGACAACAATAATAACAAATAACAAGTCATAGCAAGGCCACACAACAAGACACGCCCAGGTTCCAACCCTATACCAAGTTCCAACCTTTACGCCTCTCCATCCTTATAACAGTTCCAACCTGTACCTCCAGACCATCCTACACACTACGCCCTAATTCCTCCGGAACACCACATGGTCCCCTCCAACAAAACCTCCAACAATCCACCAATAAAACAACACTCGCAATGCCTATACGAGCTTGACCTGTGCCCATAGCACAATATAATGATCAAGCGGTCTAAGACTATAGCACAATAATCGAGCATTCGCAATGCCAAACATAACCTGATTTTGCATATAGCACAGTAATCAGGCGACCTGTTCCTATAGCACAATGATCAATACACTCGCAGTGCGTCAAACCACTAACAATCTTTTCCATCAATTCCATATCTTCTCAACACCATGGGCAATAACACGACAATCAAGACTCAACAACAATTACATCATGGGGCTGCCGGGAAAGGGCACAACATACTATGACAGCACGGGATATCAACTACAACATAGAACCTACGGGAAATAACCTAAACCACATAATATAAGTTTAGAACACATGCTTAGACACGACTCACAAATCACGTTACGGTACCTAAATCCTCCCGCCGGCGGAACCACATCATTCCAGTGGGTGGACCGGCGGGTGGCCATCCACCCGCCTGTCCCCCACAATGGAACAAGCTCCCGTTCTGGCGGGTGGTCAGGTGGGGGTTCGTCCCCCTACCGACTACCCACTGGAATATGCTTCTTGGCCAATTTCCCCAACCCGGGAATTCATCCAATTCACCCAAAATCAAGTCCAAACACTTCCAAATCCATCACATCAACAATAGGGACTTTATCATCAAGAATAGGCCAAGAAACAACACAATTAAATCCCAAACGCAAGCACTAATCATGCCAAGACCCAAGAATAAACACACAACAGCTCAAGAACATCAAGAACCTAAAGATCCTCAAGAAACCAATCAAGTAAAGCCCTAACGAAAAGCCCTAAATCTTGAATAAAACCTGGGCATGCATAAACCCACCCAAGAATGCCAAGAACGTTACCAATAACAAGATTCACCACATAAATCATAATGACAAGCTCTAAACACAATTAAATACAAAATCATGCAATTAATCCCACAAGTTCATCACGAACATCAAGAATAACAAGAATCCATATCATAAATCCTATAGACAAGCTCTAACAAGGCCTAAACACGAAACCACACATTCAATCATTCCACGGAGCCAATCAATAAACAATAGCAAGGAAAATAGGTTTTGAAGGACACGGGTTACCTGGTAGCTTTAATTAAACGTATTACGACTCAGGGGGATTTTCGAGTATGTGAGAGGGGAAGGGGTTCTAAAGCTTTCTAATTTCTTGTATATAGATCTAGGACTCCTAATTAGAATCTGATTAATATTGGGTCCAACTTCTTTTTTCTAACAGGTTATAAGGCTTTAATATGGGCAAGGGTCCACGGTCCTTCATGGACCACACTACTTAATTATGGCCTTAGCTTACTTAAATTCCTTTTTAATTACCCTTTAACGTAATTAATTAAATAATTAATACAGATTTGAAGGGCGTAACACGGGGTGTTACACCCACCACAGGCTTAGAAAGGTCCTAGGAAACATTACATTTAATCTGAAACATAACAGCAAGGTAAGTATCGTACCCGAGTTTCGAACCATCATTAATCTAGATAGCTGAACACTAGGTCACGCCTTTTCCATGCCGCATATTCTGATCAGCACCCTCAAATTTCACAAATGAAGGGGGCTTCTCATCATAGATCATTATCTAACCGCGGTCTTGGAAGTAACAAAGAATGCACATCCAAGAATCATATCAAAATCATCTAGCGGCATCACAGTCAAGCTGCTGGAGCCCTCCTTGTCTCCGAATTTTTAGGTTACTTCTACTTGGCCAATCACTCATCTGGTGACAACATTCACCATCTTGATCTTAGACATGTTTTGTTCCAAATTCAGCTTCAGATAGGATACCAGCTGTAACACCCTACTTTTCTAAAATCTAATTGCCAATTACTTTTACTTAAACAAGATAGATAAGTAAGATTAATTAACTTAAAAACCAACCAATCAAAAAGATACGGGTGTCACTGCCATAGTCACCACCCACGTTGACTGCACAGGCTACGAACGATAATTAGCTAGAGTCAAGCTCATCAAAAACAACATCAATACTTGGGGAACAAACCCCGATGTCCTAGCACCAACAAAAGATCAAACAATAGTATCTAAACATCAATGTCCAAAGTAGAATCTAATCTAGAATCTACTAATCATAACTACGCACTAATCTAACTCGTGCGCTCTCAAACACTAGGCCCACCTGAAAGGGGTTATAAAAACAAGTAGAAAATAAACCCGTTAGCAAATTAATGCTAAGTATAAACCCACTCAACCTTGTAAAGTACTGTAGATATAGATTTGGAAAATGTTTGACAATCACACGTAATCTCAAGTACTTTGCAACACTTAAACAACAATCCTAACACATGCTCATAAACAACTCTATATGCTTGCATCCTATACTTCATATAAACAAGTTCTTCTAAAAAACTCAAACTTAACATAATTCTCATGCTTTAACAGATATCTCTAATCATAGCTCATCATGCAATACTCATGCTCAAACTGATAGATAAAGAGATACTTAAAACTCAACAAACAAGCTCATACTATCATGCCAACTCATAAACTACATCAAAGTACTATAATTCTCATCATACTCTAAATGCAAATCATGCAAGTCATGAAACAAGATATAACATGATACTATAAGTATAAATATATACTCTCGCTCTTATGTAAAAAGAAATACTTTTTCAGTGGAGGTTTCTGTTGAGTCTCTTGACTCACTTTTCTCTTATTTCTTTCTTTCATTCTTTCTTTCTTTCTTACTTTCTATTGAGTCACTTGACTCGCTTTCCCCTTCATTCTTTCTTTCTTACTTTCTGTTGAGTCACTTGGCTCGCTTTTCTCTTCTTTCTTTCTTTCTTTCTCACGTTCTGTTGAGTCACTTGACTCACATTTCTCTTCCTTCTTACTTGCTTTCTTTCCTCTTTCTCAAACCTTCTAATCATGATTCTCTTTTCTCTTCTTTGTGCGAGGCAAGTACTCCGTCGTAGCGAAGCCCTAGCGAGCGGTGCAACTCTTGCATCCACCACATCCATATCAACGGAACCTCTAACTCGTGGGGGAGGTAGAACCTTCACGAATTGTGAATGGACCTATGTGGGATCGGCAATCTAGCCGGCTTAATACTCAACTCGCCCACAGAACCGGTACTGGGGGTTCTTTAATCTTTCTTTCTTTCTTTCTTTCTTTCTTTCTTTCTCTGTGGAATCAGGTATTATAATTTCAATGTACACACCTCCTATCTAGGATTCCAAGCCCGATGAGTAGTATCCAACCTAGTAACTCAGGAATATCGACCTCGTTACCTCTAAATATCTATGTCGGTCTTCTTTGACCGTTTCTTTCTTTTCTCAAACTTTCTTTCTTTCTCTTTTCTTCCAAAAAGACATAGTCCTAACTGTATTCCAAAATACTATTTTCCTCACAAATAGATAGCATATAGATATATCTCATGCATTTTCTCTTCTCATGTAATAAACTTTACTTATGCAAACCTTGCTATGCACATAAATCTCAACAACCTCACTTTCTCACATTTTGGAATTCAAATATCATGCAATCTTCAAAATGAAATGGATCCAACCTGCTACTCACAGGCTGTAGGGCACCCAGAGTGGCGGGATGCCATGGATCAGGAATTTAATGCACTACTCCACAACAGCACCTGGCGGTTAGTTCCTGCTGAGCCACGTATGAATGTCATTGGGTGCAAATGAGTCTTTCGCACCAAACGCATTGCAGATGGTAAAGTGGAGCGTTACAAAGCCCGACTAGTTGCCAAAGGGTTTAATCAGGTTGCAGGTGAAGACTTCTTTGACATGTTTAGTCCAGTGGTTAAACCCACAACTGTCCGCTTGCTCCTATCTATTTTCGTGTCCAGGGGCTGGGTCCTACGACAATTGAATGTCCACAACGCCTTCCTAAACGGGCATCTGTCTAAAACAGTGTATATGAAGCAACCCCCGGGGTATGAGGACCCTACGCATCCTGAGTATGTGTGTCACCAACAACGCTCTCTTTACGGGCTCAAACAAGCACCGCGGGCATGGTTCAAAAGGTTACATGACCACTTACTAAGTACCGGTTTTGCCTCCTCCAAAACTGATGTGTTGCTTTTTCACTACTCCGTTGGCCAGTCTCGGGTGTTCTTACTTGTGTATGTGGATGACATCATTATGATAGGAAATGATGCCGCCTTGATTGACACCCTTCTACATCGACTATCAACAACCTTTAAGATTCGGGATCTTGGGACTCCTGGTTTCTTCCTTGGTATTAAAACGATCACGGTTGACAGTGGATTCATACTTTCGCAACGTCGATACATGGGGGATCTCTTAAACAGGGCAGGAATGACTGATTGCAAACCTTTGGCGACTCCCGCAGCTGTCAGTCAACTGGTAACAGTTTCTGCCCAGCCGTATGACAACCCAACTCAATACAGACGTCTAGTTGGAGCACTGCCGTATCTCACTATTATAGGGCCCGATCTTTCTTAAATAGTAAATCAGTTGTTTCAGTTCATGCACTCTCTGACTACAGACCACTGGACTCTTCTCAAACACGTGCTATGGTATATCAAAGGCACTCTGCACTAAGGTCTCCGGCTCACAACATCACCCTCCACAGCGGTACATGCCTTTTCAGACTCCGATTGGGCCGGGTGTCAGGTTTATAGGAAGAGCACCAATGGGTATGCTGTCTACTTCGGCTCCTATCTCATCTCTTGGCTATCCAGGAAGCAGCGTACCGTGGCCCGCTCCTCCACTGAGGTAGAATATAAGGCGCTGGCGGATGTTTCGGTCGAGGTTACTTGTGTAACACCCCGTGTTACGATCCCTAAACCCCAAATTAATTAAATTAAACACTCAGCCCAAAAAGGGAGTTAAAATCTACTAATTAGCTAAAAGGGGGTCCACCATGGTTCGTGGGCCTTTATTCCTAAAGCCAACCCCTTAGTCCTATAAGAAATAGAATTAGTAAACCCATGCCACCTAGACCCTAATTAGGACTCTTAATTATATAAATAGAGGCATAGGAGGCACATAGAATTCACACCACAAATAATCTCTCACCACACAAGAAGTTCCAAGAATTCCCTTAGAAGAAATCAAGAAAGGAGAAATCTTAAAGAAAGACCCTTCATAGCTAAGGAAATTAATTAAGGCTAAGAGGTGACCCATGTCTCAACAAAACCTATTTTCTTCGCTATAATCTACTTCCTTCGCCTCCCTCTATATTCTTGTGTCTTGATTGAATTCTTTTATGATAATTATGTTATGTTCTTGATGATTCATAAGATGATTTATATGCTTTCATGATAATCTGGATGATCTTAATGTTGAGAAGAAGTTCTTGATTATGATGTGATGATTCTTGACGAATCTTGATATTTTCTTGATGTTAAAGATTAAATATGTTCTTGATGATTTGGGTGGGATTAGAGCCCTAGGTTGGGTTGGGAATTTGTATTGTGATGTTCTCGATTTGTAATTGGGAGGGAATTCGCATGTTCGGGTGTTGTCGACATTTAGAAGTCATAATAGGATAAGTCCTACATGATTCTTGCTTTTGATACGTTAATTGCTTACGTGGTGTCGTTATTTGCGTTTAAAAGTGTCTAAGCATGGTTTCGGGTTCCACAAAGGTCCCCGGGACGAATATATGAGAAAAGAGTCAGTGGGGGGTAGGTGGGGGTGGGGGAACCCACCACCTACCCGCTACCCAAAGGGGCGCTACCCGGCAGCGGGCAGCCACCGGGCAGCCGGCTACCCGCCTGCTACCCGCTGCCCGGAACAGGGCCCACCGGCGGGCAACCGGCAGGTGACCCCCACCCACCGGCTACCCAGTGGTCCACACCCCACCCCGGGTCCCCAGCTTCCCCGTCTGATGTTCCCCGTCCCCCAATGGTGTCCCAACGGACCCCGTTTGTCGTGCCTGAGTCTAGTTTGGAATTTCGGGTACCATTCGTAGGTTAAACGAGTCTTAGGGATTGCATGCTAGTTGAATTGGTAACCCGTAGACCTAGTTTAATTATACGTCTCCCCCTTCCCTATGTGAATTATGTGTTATTATGTGCTATTGTGTGTTACGTGATGCATGGCCCCAACTTGGTTAAGATCAATTGGGCTATACGGGCAGTTGAATGGGCTGAGAACCATCCCAACTGTTAACCAGGCCGGTAAAGATCCGTCAGGGATATTTTTATAGGACTGAGGTCCACTATACGGGCAGTTGAATGGGTTGAGAACCATCCCAACTGTTAACCAGGCTGGTAAAGACCGGTCAGGTATATAAAGATTATGTATAGGACTGAAGGTCCACATGGGCCTCGGTGATATGACCCACCGACCGGGACGCGCCAGGCGGTATGGGGTCAACAAGCCGAGGAAGGTTGTAGTCCACTGACCTGAGTAATCAGGCGGTGTGTAGGGCTACAACTGGCTGCGACCCACCGAGTGGTGGGACATCGGTATGTAGGACCGTAGTCTCCGAGGATCTTTGCCCACCGACTGTGTTTAGCTCAGCGGTGTGTCGGGTTTGATCCGCTACGGCCCACCGATTGTGCGCATCAATGGTGTGTAGGGTCATAAGTCCCCCCTTGTAAAGGGGATCGCGGTCCACCGACTAGGCGCGTCAGCGGTGTGTCGGATCGTGGTCCGACGTTGAGTTCGTCAGCGGTTCTCAAAGGGTTGGTTGCGATCAACTCCCCTTGTACCGCGGTACTGAGGTAGGGTGTTGCGGGGCTGTGTTAATGCTATAGGCATTAACCCTCATGTTCGGGGCATGCGATTGGTCCCGTGGCGCCATCAGTGATTATGTGATATGAATGATGATTGGATGATGATGTGGATTGGAATTTAGAGGTGGCTTGTGACCGTAAATGCGTATTCCTTATGATGTTATTATTGTTGTCTGATGTGCTTATCCCTATTTGCTGAGTCTATTCCTGGTCTTAAAACTAGTGTCTCTTAAGTATATATCTTCCTGCATCAAAATGATTTTTGTATATCTATATATATATTTATCTATACTGTATTTCAATGTGTTGGAGTGGGTTACCAGCATCTCTCGCTGAACAGATATATTTGGCTTTCAGGCACAGACGAGTAGACACTGGAGCACGCTAGAGACTTGGAGCGTAGAGTAGATAGTTTCCCTTTCGGCCTGCGTGCCATGCTTATGTATTTACATTATTGGGGATATTAATTAGTTAGCCTGTGCACCTGAGTTCTCTAGCTCAGGTGTGGCGTAGCACCCCGTACTCTTTTATATTTTGTTTTGGGATTTAATGAGAATTTACCTTTATTATATAAGTCTTAAAAGTTGAAAATTTCGGGGTGTTACAGTTGGTATCAGAGCCTAAGTTTGACCCTAGGATAAGACACTTAAGACCAAGACCCTAGGACAATAGGCTAAAACATTAAGAGTTCAGTAGGATAGGATTTAGGGAATCATAGGACGCGCGGTGAGATTGTGAGCCCACCATACCCCACATTAATTTAAAAAGACTCCCCTTTCTCTTATCACACCAAGGTAAGGGTACAACGCGCTAACTCAAACATTACTATAAACATCGACTCTATAGATCGGCATCATGGCACCTACCAGAAGACAATCAAGGACTCCGGAACCCGCTACACAAGATCCCCTGGCTCAAACCCTACAACAACTAACCCAAGTCGCCCAAGCACTCAGCGACATAGCTCTCCGCAACAACTGACCACCACCACCTCCACCAAATACAAACTCAGAAATCGCCCGACAAGTTTCAAACCACAGACCACCCACTTTCTCAGGAGAAGAGGACCCCGCCATTCTTGAGGAATGGATTCAGACCTTTGACAAAATCCTGGGGCTAGTAGAATGTCCAGAGAAACGTCGTGTAGAGGTAGCCTCATTCTACTTCGGACACGAGGCAGACCTTTGGTGGATCCACGAGGGACCCACTTACAGACGAGAACCAGGATTCAACTGGGAAAGTCTGAAAATACGACTATGAGAACGATTCTACCCAGCCCACATAAAAGCATCTATGCACGAAGAGTTCCTTCACTTAAAACAAGGAACGGCTACCGTCATGGAATACCATAAACGATTCTTCGAACTGGCACGCTTCGCGCCAGAACTAGTCCCCACAGAGACAACCAAAATAGAGAGATTTGTATCGGGCCTCAACTTCGAAGCCCGAAAAGCCCTAATAGTAGGCGGACCCCGGACCCTCAACGAGGCCTACTCCAGTGCCACCAATCTCTACCGAATCCAACTACTACAGCGCGGGGTTCAGGAACAGATTCGAAAAAGGAACACAGGAGGTGGGGCGCCACCCCTGAAAAGAACAAGAAACGACGCTAACGCAAGGCCAAGCAATCCAGCAGGGCAGAGGCCGCCCCCAAGAAACAGCGAAACTAATACAGGTGGCTTCCCCTGCCCAAAATGCCACCAAAGCCATAGGGGCAAGGGCTGCATGGGGAACCCCTTACGGTGCTTCAATTGCGGGAAAGAAGGGCAAAAGGCATTCCTCTGTCCTCAACCCTCAAACTCACGCCCTATGGCCATAGGCCAGCACGGGGGCACGAACAATCAAGGAAACTATGGTGCCCCCGGAAAAGTATTTGTCATGAGCCGCACGCAAGCCGAACTCGAGGGCGAAGGCGACCCAGACGAAGGAAATATAATCCCAGAGAACGAAGATCACGCAAACCCGCTAGAAGGAAACCAGGAAGATGAATTTTGTTTAGGATAATGTAACGAAACCCTTTTTTTTTTTGTAACTACCCCCGTAATAAAATCACGTGTTTAGACTAGTCACTTTGAAATTATTATGAATAAAAGCTAGATCGAAATAATAGCTTAAAGAAAACAAGACTACCTACAAAACAACAAGGACCAACATCTTCTCCCACTAGAAGACAAAAGAAAGAAAGGACAAAGAAATACTCCACAAGGAGGACTAATTTCAAAAAATGAGAATTGAACCCTAGACCTCCCATTTGAAAACCCAAGTCCTTAACCACTAAGACATGACTATTTCTTGGAATCTTAAGGGAACACTCCCTTCTTAAACCCCTACAATTCCCTAAAAACCCCAAAACCCCCAAATCAAAAACCCTTCTTCTTCCTCATTCCTTTCTTCCCCCATAATCTCTCTCTCTTTCTCTCCCTCTCACCCCACCCCGCCGGCAACCACCCGAGACCCACACCCCACCAGCGGCCACCATCAAACCAGCCGCCGCCCAACTCCACCGCCTCTCGCCCGGCCACGACCCGCTGCCGCGCCCACTCGCAGCTCGCCCGGTCGCCGCCCCTGCTAGCAGCCACCTGCTCTAGCCCTCGCACCCTCGCCGGCGGCCACAAACAGCAGGCCACGTCGCCCGCCCCCTCGCCGGAGAAACCATCGCCGCCGGAAACCCCCACCGAAAAACTCGTCGGAAAAACTCGCCGGAAAATTTCTCCCGAAGAAGCCCCACCGCAATCATGCCGAAAAAGCCCCTCAAAATCTGAACCCCGGAGTGGAACAACGCCGATTACACGGTAATCGGAGGTAAGGCCCTCGAACACGACCAATTCTCTCCGGAGTTGGTCGACATGCTTAAATTTCAAGGACTCTTGGATACGTATCTCGCCATCAAAGGGGATACGTACCCCGAATTGGTGAAAGAGTTCTACCATCATTTAATAGCCGTCAAGCGGGGTGACAAAGTATAGATCACCACCAAAGTCTGAGGCAAGGAGATAGTACTCTCCGAAGGCCGCTTGGCCAAACTCCTAAAATTGACCACCACAGGCGTGTCAGATTATGACCGAAATTGGTGGATCAGTGCCCAAGGCACGGGGTATATGGACTACCTCGGGTACCTGCTAGGGAAAGAGGAGGGCTTCACCTCGGCCACCCGGCCTAAAAGAAAATGGCTAACCGCAGAACAGAAAATACTAGTCATGATTGTAACTGATAGCCTATTGCCTACGAACAACAAAAGCAAAGATGTGGGAAGCCTGGAGTGTTCCTTTGCCTACTTCCTCAAACACAAAGTTAAATTCAATCTATCGGCCCTTATGTTGAAACACATGGAGTTTGCAAGGCCAGCAACCGGCTTAGCCTGCCTTACGGGATGATCCTAAGTTGGATCATGGAGAAAAAGGGAGTGGACCTGAGCCACACCGAGGTCAAAGCCACAAGCGGCATGATTTTCAATACCCAAAATCTCCGTCGCAATGATATCTACTATGTCGAAGAGGGACAATACATCACCCTCGAGGAGATTTGCCTTAAACCCGAAGAGGAACGGAGGGAGTTGGTTGATCGACTAGATATCTCCAACAAGAAGTTTAAACGGGCGATGCAAGAATGTCGGGGAAATGGGGAGCAAGAAGAGGACAGCGAACCCGAACCAACGGCTCCCACACAAGCGAGGGGAAACCTGGGGGGCCAAAACGAAGAAACCACCAACGAACGCATCCTCACACAGCTCACCCGATAGAACCAAATCATGGAAGAAGGGTTCTCGACCCTAATCCACGCAACGCACGCCTTAGATCAGAGGGTGGCAGCAATCGAGACCATCCTGGGCACTAATGGGGCATCCAGCTCGGGACCAGGAAACCAAGGTAAACCCGAGCTTCTCAATCACCACTTCACCAAACAAAAAAAAAATCCAGTCCACCCCAACAAAGACAAACGCGCGGGGTCACACTTCCTGATCAGGAGGCCAAATTACGCGACGTCCAGGGGTGAAAGAGTGGACCCACACACCGGCTTCGGGGACGAAGCCTCTTGTAAGGGGGGGAGTGTGTAACACCCCGTGTTACGATCCCTAAACCCCAAATTAATTAAATTAAACACTCAGCCCAAAAAGGGAGTTAAAATCTACTAATTAGCTAAAAGGGGGTCCACCATGGTCCGTGGGCCTTTATTTCTAAAGCCAACCCCTTAGTCCTATAAGAAATAGAATAAGTAAACCCATGCCACCTAAACCCTAATTAGGACTCTTAATTATATAAATAGAGGCATAGGAGGCACCTAGAATTCACACCACAAATAATCTCTCACCACACAAGAAGTTCCAAGAATTCCCTTAGGAGAAATCAAGAAAGGAGAAATCTTAAAGGAAGACCCTTCATAGCCAAGGAAATTAATTAAGGCTAAGAGGTAACCCATGTCTCAACAAAACCTATTTTCTTCGCTATAATCTCCTTCCTTGGCCTCCCTCTATATTCTTGTGTCTTGATTGAATTCTTCTATGATAATTATGTTATGTTCTTGATGATTGATAAGATGATTTGTATGCTTTCTTGATAATCTTGAAGATCTTAATGTTGAGAAGAAGTTCTTGATTATGATGTGATGATTCTTGACGAATCTTGATAATTTCTTGATGTTAAAGATTAAATATGTTCTTGATGATTTGGGTGGGATTAGAGCCCTAGGTTGGGTTGGGAATTTGTATTGTGATGTTCTCGATTTGTATTTGGGAGGGAATTCGCATGTACGGGTGTTGTCTACATTTA